>NW_028227262.1:119037445-119612445 GCF_978045245.1 Mus caroli
GCTTCTCGCCTCCTCCCGTGCTGAACTGCAGAGGGAAAGGGGGCCAGAAAATGACCTGCCGGTCCACGTCTCTCCTCACCTCTCCTCTGCCCAGCCCGCTCCTATTCATTTAATTCATTTAAGATAATTCAGAGACCAAATGTTCCTAAGGGCACCATCTATTTATCGCGCTTATCCGTGACCGGGGAGCTTAATTGGCTGGCTGAAGCTCTGGGCAGCCCAAACCTCTCCAGCTTTGGGAGTAAATGGGAAGGAGAAACAATCGCTACTGTGGATCAGAATGCTAGTGTGATTAGAAATAATAGTGTGTCTCTTGAAAGTTCTCAAACGGTTTCCCAACAGAGAGACACAAGGGTCCGTGAACCAGGCTGTTCTGCTCGTGTAATAAATGGATTCGGTTTTAAATTACGAAGGAGAGGGCTTCACTATAGCTCTTTGTAAATGGCAGTAATGAATTCTGCTTCCTGCCTTCGCTGTAGCGTTGGGGCTCCATGGGTCAGAGCGTGGGGCTAATGAAGCCAGGGTCTCTATCAGATGGGCAAATAATCTAAATGTAATTATTTTACAGGAACCAGCTCAGCGGTATGGCGCCCCTTCTGCCTGGTATTTGCTGTAAACCTGGCTTCTACAAAGCTAAGGGTCTGGTGAATTCTTAGCACCACCAGTTGTTCCACGGTTTTAGGCCCAAATTCCTTTCTGTGTGTTCAGCTGGACTACTTACGTAATTTATGTCATTGTCATAGCTCTCTGCCTCCTTTGCCAGGAGAGGCTCGAATGTGTTAGAAATAGCTGGAAATTGGGCTCCATGTGGCCAACAACCCCAGAATGGGCTTAAAAATGACATCTACCTTAATGCAAGCATCCCACACTCTTTTCCAAGAAGAGGCCGTAAAAGCAGAACAGAGTTTGTATCCTGCCTAAGCAGCTAGGTGGGAATGAAGGCAGACTATGGGCCTCTGAGAGTCTTAAGGAATACTAATGGCCTCTCTTTTGATCCTTCCAATCAAAACATAGACCGGGATACGCTCTTTCTAACAGTCTTACAGTAGATAAAAGCAGGGAATTCAATCAGATCAAAATATCTGATTATGCAAAGATGACTCGGAGCTACAGATCTCTTCTTTAGAACCAAGGGCTCTAAGAAAACTGCCTATATTAGCAGACCAAGGGCTCAGTCCTAGTAACTCAGATCCAGAAATTTGTGTACTGTCAGGATCCTTGGAAGGGCCTTGGGCCTCACCTTTAGAACATACATGGGCCGCTTTTCAAATGTCTCTCCAATCTTCACTCTGCTCACCAGGTCAGGAAAGTCTGTGGCAATACTGTCCATCTCGTGGTAAATCTGAAGGGTGGGAAAACAAACCAAAGACACTTAATTTTTTTTTTTTAATTTTTTGAGATAGGGTGTTCCTAAGTAGCACATACTGGTCTTGAACTTAGAATCTTCCTACCTCACTTTTCCAAGAGCTAGGATAGTAGGCTTGTGCTACTGTACCCAACCCAGTGATGTTTTAAAATTCTGTCCCATTATGTATCTGTGAACTTTATCTTGTCAGTGTTAAGTTTCTTCTGAGGCGCTGACCTTGGAGTTGGCCACACTGTCAGCACAGAACTGGGTGGACAGCTGCTTTCTGCAGTTTTCTAGAAGTCAGCACATTTCAATTGTGTGCGAAATTATAGTCCTCTTGAATAAAGCAGAGAGACTGAAACAGATATTACTCCAAAATATGATCCTTTGGCTTGTTTTGGTTTTCTCTGGGTAGCCTTGCCTGTCCTGGAACTCACTCTGTAGACCAGGCTGTCCTCAGACTCACAGAGATCCTCCTGCCTCTGCCTCCTGAGTCCTGGCCTTAAAGGTGTGTGCCACCACTGCCAACATCAACATGTGATTCTTTGCATTGTCTTGGACCGGATCATCAGAATAGACCTGCTCACCAAGGCTCTGGACAGCAGGGTTTGCCAAATTGTTCTCCACCAGCAAACAGAACAAAACAAAAACCATTCACAGTGTGTGTGATGTCTCCATATAATCAATACAAATAGACTGTTTAGAGTATAAAATAAGAAAAGAAGCCATATGTGGTAGTGCCTTTAATCTCAGCCCTTGAGAGGGAGAGACAGTTGGAGCTCTGACCAACCTGGTCTACTAAGTGAGTTCCAGGATAGCCAGGGTTATACAGAGAAACCCAGCCTTGAAAAACCAAAAAGAAAAAAGAAAAAGAAAAGAAATATATAAATATTGAAATATAAATATATAAGTATATACTATATAAAAGAATGTTAATAAATGCAAAGAGAGTGCTAGGAATATAGCTCAGTAAATTAAATGTTTGCCATCCAAGATAACCTGAGTCCAGATCCCAGCAACCACATAGAAATCTGGGTGTGGCAGTCTGAACCTGTGATTCTAGTGATAGGGGAGCAGAGATAGGAAGGTCCCTGAGGCTCAGTGACTAGTTAATCACTGAGCCCGGGTTCAACAAGAACACCTGTCTCAAAAACGAATCAGTAAATTAAGTGGAGAGTGGTAGAGGAACAGAATGCTCACTTAACACACAAAGGCCTTGGAAGGTTGGGTGTCTAACTCAGGTAATAGAACACTAGTGAGTGTTTATGAGCTGCTGGATTCAATCCCCAGGATCCCATAAACAAGGGGTGATAGTACACACCTGTAACGCCAGCACTCAGAAGGTAGAGGTAGAAGGACCATGAGTTCCAGGTCATCCTCAACTACATGGGGAGTCAGGGGCCATGCTAAGGTACTACATAAAACTTTGCCCAAAATAAAGGGGAAGGGACCTCTTGGAAACTCCCCCAGCCCTTGGATCTAAAGGCTGAAGAAAAGCAGAGTAGATACCTTGGGCCATGAGAAAAAGAGAGTAACCTACAAAAAGTTAAAACAAGTTGGGGGTGGGGTAGAATCTGCCTTTAACCCCAGCACTCAGGAGGCAGAAGCAAGGCTAACCTGATCTACATAACAAGTTCTAGAACAACCATAGTGAGACGTGCTAAAAGAAAGAAGGAAGGGAAGGAAGGAAGGAAGGAAGGAAGGAAGGAAGGAAGGAAGGAAGGAAGGAAAGGAAAGAGAAGAGAAAAGAGGAGAGGGGAGGGGAGAGGAGGGGAGGGGAGAGGAGGGGAAGGGAGGAGAAAAAGGAGAGAAGAGAAGAGAAGAGAAGAGAAGAGAAGAGAAGAGAAGAGAAGAGAAGAGAAGAGAAGAGAAGAGAAGAGAAGAGACGAGACGAGACGAGACGAGACGAGACGAGACAAGACGAGAAGAGGGAAGAAAAGGAAAGGAAAGAAGGAAGCCAGCCAACCAGCCAGGCTGGGGCCATTGATTGGCAGGTAAGAGCACATGCTATCAAGCCTGACATGAGTTCTGAGTTTGATTCCTGGCGCCCACACAGTGGAAGGAGAAAATTAATTGTCCTCTTGATTTCCACAAGGCACATGCACACCTACACACAGATAGATGATAGATAGATAGATAGATAGATAGATAGATAGATAGATAGATAGATAGATAGATAGAAACTTTGTTTTTAAAAACCTCCAAGCTATACCCTGATGTGGGATGCAAATTCACACGCCAACCATCAACACACAAAGGACCTGAAACCAGACGCCCTGGCAGAAACAAATGTAGAATTCCCACTGGAGATCTAAAAAACCTGCATGGTTATAGGATACGAGCTATTTAATGTTGGTTTTACGAAGAACCCCAAATAAGCTGGCCGGGAGAGAGAAGGCATAGCAACAGGCCTCTCGAAGCAAAAGCCTGCAGGGGAGCCCTCTCCAAGGAGCACCCAAGGCAGGGAGAACAGAAGCAAGCCATGAGAAAGGGAGGCAGACAGCCAGTAAGGTAAGTAGATGGCCTCTCTTGGTTCCTGGGTGACATTTGTAACTGGTTAGCTCGGCTCGGGAGGGCCCCAAATTAATGATGCTAATGTTACGGGTTTGATCCCTGTGTGGACCGAGTTCTGCTCTCATCCGTGGCCCGAGACTGAACTGAACTCTGAACTTTACCCAGCTGTTTTGCAGATGTATGTCATTGGTCACAAGAGGGATCAAGGGGCAGTGCAGTGGGAAGCTACTGACAATCTTGGAAAAGAAGTAGAAGTAGTCAACCAGCCTTTGAACTAATCCCTCCTCTGGAAGAAAAACAACTTAAAGAATACGTCTCTGGAAAAATTTGCCAGGAACACAGTGTTTGCACGTAAAGAACCGCATGTATTAAGGTAGAAGAGGGAGAATAGCCATTTAGATTTGGGAGGGAGGTCCCAAGCTAGTAGAGTCTGCAAACTAATGAAAGAGACGCTTGGGACATAAGAGACTTGCATCGTGAACGGGGCTGTTCTGTTCTGTGGTCCCTTCTGATTTCTCAAGTTCCAGTATCATATGAAATGATTCAGTTCCAAGTTTTTTTTGTTTGGAAGTTTGGCCTACCTTGAAAGCCATCTGTATAAAGTGGTTTCTAACTCCACACACCACCAAATTGCATTGTGGAACAAATATACGTTATGAGGAATCATGATAAATGAATGGAAATATTTGGTTAACCTTGGAAATAACTGCCTGTCTGCTTGCCTGGAGTAAATGGAATTTTATTCTGTGCTAGGGATTCTGATGGGGGAGAAGGTTGAATTACAAGGGCTGGAAATGCTGCCATTATATTCTGGTTTGCTTTAGAGGGTCGCTGGAGCAGGGTTTCTACAGGGGAAACTGCAGCTGTGTTTCTCAGGCACTTGGATGTTGGTGGGAGTTAAGCAACCCGTGGGGAAGGAATTAGAGCAGACACGTTTTAGCTCCTCTGTGAAGCGATACCATGCTGAAGGTGGATGTGAGGAGAGAGGTTCCAAAATTCAGGAAGCAGAGAATGTTGGCTTTAAACCTGCTCGGAAACACTTACAGCCTCCAGGGAATGGTAAGCTCCGTAGTTGAAGTCACCACTCCGCTCTATCCCTTCATTGTGTTGCATTTCTTCATCTTCATTATCTAAAAGGGCCTAAAAGAAAAACAGACACAGCAACACGGTGAGGGGACCCCTGGAGGTCTAACTCATCTGGTAAGATGGGCTGGCCAAGAGGGCAGCATCCTCTGCATAAGCAGCAACACAAATGTCCCAGGTCTAAAGGGAGCCAGAGCACTTAAGTGACAGACGGCAAAAATTACAATTCAAGAGAATGTAAGTTCATGCTGCCTGTGTCTAAAATGGCTTTCCTCTCAACTACATAACATGCTAATGCTACTAATTTTCAAGGAGTTGATATTAATTCTGTAGGATAGGGAGATGGAATTACCTGTACTAATTTCTGCTTAATGTCTTTATTCCCTGACGTTCTTGCTTCTAGCAAAACTTTTCGGGACATAAAACTAATGCAGCGTTCACACTCAGTAGAAGGCCTGTCTATAGTAGTGTGTGTTGATCATTACAGTCAGTGTGACATAATTAAAAATAATAATAAACCACCCTGCCTTTCATTTTAAAGAATTGGGGGATTACATTTATATATATATATATATATATATATATATATATATATGTATCAGATATCAAAGCTCAAAGATATGTATATATAAGATATCAAGTATATGTGTGTGTATATACTTTTCCTTTACTTTTTGGTATCTGACTTACATTATTCCATTCAAACCCCTCTTTGCTCCCTGGAAGTGACATATGCTTTTCTATAGTATGAAATCTCTATAGTGTCTATAGTATGGAATCTCTATACATTTCTGTAGTATGAAATCTCTGGACATCGGCTCGCATCTGGTATCCAGTGCTTCTGAAACACACAGCTTGGGAAAGCATTGAGAAACAAAGAAATTCTTATAACCAGTCATACTTTGAAGGTTCCTGGCAGATGTCTATGACATGTGAGGATGATTAATAAACTCACAGCTGCTCATACCATCAGGAAAATCCTGGGCCAAATCACCAATTAGTCCAGAACCCACCTCAGTGAAGGAGAGAGTGTGAGCCAGAGACACTGTCCTGCTGTTCAATGCAGGTTTTGTGGGGCTGGATGGCAAAGTTCCCTCTGCTGGGAGCTGTTGGTGACATTCCCCCTTTCTCAAAAGATATCTCTCCTGATTAGCTAGTTCCCAGAAGCCCTCACAGACACTCTTGCCTTCTAACTTCAAATACAAAAAGGGGGAATGAATGGTTAGCTCCTGAAGATTCTATGATGTGCCAACTACTGTTCGATGCATTATATATAGATAATGGAAACATCACCTTGATAAACAGTTGAAATACTAATCATTATCACCATTTAAACAGTGATGAAATGAAGGCTCATGGAGGCAGACGCCTGCCCAAGGACACACACAACTGGTTAGCAAAGTCAAGCCTCAGAAACAGATCCGGGTAGCCCCCTATCTGTGTAACACACTCCTCCTGAGCAGGTTACCGGGCTCTGCTTCCGTCTGTCACCGTTTCTTCACCTGGGGGCTGAAAGGGTTGACGCCAGACACTTTCAAATCTCCCAGGCCCAATCTGACTAGTACCTTAGTCACAGGCAATGTTAGTGGGAGTCCCTGGCCTACCCACCTGGAGGTCCTCAATTGTCACGGAGTAGTCTAAACCCTGGGACTTCAGGAAGGACTTGACTGGGAGCAAGCTGACAGAAGGGACGAGAATATCCACAGGCCGATCAAAAGTGGAGGAAGATTTCCAGATACTGAGCTGAGGAGAGCAGAGACACAATCAAGTTAAAAGACAGTTTGGGCAAAACTCGAAATGAGCTCATGTTCTTTAGAAGTGCTGTCTGTCAAAAGCCAGGGTGATCCCCAAGTCCTGCCCAAGGGCCAACATCACCCATTTCACAAACAGAGCTGGTCAGATCTGCCCAGCAATCAGTACCTGGCAAAGTTCAAGAAACAGGGAGGGCTCCTTGAGGTAGGGAGCCCGCAGCTCAGGCCTCGCATCTAATAGAGCTGCAGAATTGAGTTCTGGTGGCCTTCACCCCCGCGTTCTCTCTTGTGTGAATGGCTGACTAAGACTCCATTATGAACAGAAAACTTGCAGGGATAAAAAAAAGTACAAGAATCTGTTCCCCCTCAAACTCAGAACATTCAAGAGGACAACCTTAGAACCACATACCTTTAAGTGGTCAGAATTCACTAGCTCAGTCAGTTTTCTGATCTCGTCTCCATTTCTGACGTTAATCCTAAAAACTTGGTCCCTGGAGAAGGGGAGGGAGAAGATGATAATGGTGAGCTTTCTGCTGGCAAGTAGACCCCCAAACCCACCATCCCAGACAGAGCTGGATAGGATGAGAGGAAATGGTCTAGTCTTTGGTTACAATGTATAGCCATTAAAAACAAGACTATGTGGCAAAGATGAAAAAGTGCTTATGTATAACTTTGAGGGGATATTAAGTAAAAGAGCAGGACACAGAGCTGCTCGCATGCCATGATTACGAGGATGGAAAAAGCAGATGGTCTGGAAGCTAAACAGACAACGGAGATAAAGTGGTTGCTGCCAGTGCTCGTTTGGGTCGTGGGATTATAGATGGCTTTACTTTTCCCCCTGTCTTGTATCTGTTTTCTGTAATGTGGTCATATTACTTTATAATGAAAAACATATATTTTTGCAGAAAGGAATGTCCCTGAATTAGGCTCCAAGCTAACTCAAGACATAAAGAAACACTTCTTCACTGTCAAATGCAAGGGCTGAAACCCTGATGAACTTTCATGCTGGGAAGAGCCGGGAACTTTTGGGAACAGACCCTCTTATCCTGGGAAGGCCAGGATAAGAGTGCTAACCATTCATCCCAGCCGCTCACGAGTGCTTTACAATGTAACTGAATGTGGACTAAGGTATGAGGCTCAACCTGAGACCCCTGGCTGTGCACCGGGACCTGCGAGCACCCAGAAGAGGCCTGCCATTGGCAGACCCCTTTGTCGTCTGTCCGGCACTTGTTTTGCATGTATCTTTCAGCTTCTGCAGCGTTGGCAGGGGAAGAGGCCCCCAAGTCCTGCGTGGGTGGGAGAAGGCTATGTCTGAAAAGCCTTCTTTGAGCTCTCAGCTCACTCAGAGAACCAGCGGAGCCATTAGGCGTTGCTAGGTGACAGCCCAAATGAATCCGCACTCGACTCTGTCACGTGCGTCATCCCTTTGACGCGAGTGAATGCCGGAGGAGCTGCTGGAGAGGGATGTGGGCTGAAGGACCTGTTGACAGAGTAAATGGCTCTGTCACAGGGAGCTAAATGTGGGGCTCACGTGGAGGCTCCTCACCAGAAAACCGGTTCAATCTGGATGGACTTCCACAGTTTCACTTTGTTCTAGAAAGTTCTGGGAAGACCTAAGCCAGGCCCAAAAAGACAAGGCCCACTGCCCAGGGCTATTCTCAGCACAGGTGGCTGGACTGGATAAGATCCCAGGATCCTAGAAGCGCATCCTTTCTCCCTGGCTCTCCCACTAGGGACCTCGAGGTAGGCAGCTAACAGCCTCCCATGAAGCCGGGGGAAGGCCCTAAAGGAGACCTGATCTGACAAGTCCTCATTGAACTGCTATGGTTTAGATAAGCCTTGAACATGCTCCAAGAGTTCAGGCCCGGGAAGTCTGACCTCCAGTTGAAAGGCTGCATTCAAAGGGAGGAGGCTTTCAGAGGTGGGGTTTAGTGGGTCCTCGGAAGTTGTTTTGTAGAGTCAGATCCTATGAGAGAAGGTTTAAAAGGTGGGCAAGTCGCCCGAGTCTCTCTGGCATCTATCTTGCCACAAGGTCTCCACGTCACACGCATGCTCTCTCTATAATGCCCTATACAGGAGCCGTGCTCGCCAAAGGCAGAATAGACAGGGTCTTTCAAAGCTATGAATGAAATAAATATCTTTTTTTTCTGTGTATGCTTCCCAGTGTGATGGTTAATGATAATTATCAGCCTGACAGGACTTAAAATTACCTAGGAGACAAGCTCCTGGGCACACTTGTGAGGAACTATAGACTAGTGAGAAGAAGGGTGGCCTCACCCACTGGGCTTGGGACCTGGACTGGGTAAAAATAGAAATGTATCTAGGCACATGTATGCCTCTATGCCTTCGAAGGATACATCGCGACATTCCATTATGATGGACTACATCTTAAACTGTAAGCCAAAATAAGTCCTTTCTCCCTTAAATTCCTTTTGTCAGACTATTTCAGCACAGCAACAGAAAAAAAGTAACGCACCCAGCTTCGAGTATTTTGTTACGACAACAGAAAGCTGACTAACACAAAACTGGGTATGCAAGCAGCTGGATTACAGCTTGGAGAAGGTGGGCTGTCTAACTGTCATTTCTGTCACAGACAGAAATGAGCCAGAGAAACAGTGTAACTGTTAAGATCATCACTGCCTTTGCATAGGACCCAAGTTAGGTTCTCAGATGCCATGTTGGCTGGCTCACAACTGCTTGTAACTCCAGTTCCAGGGGGTCCAATGCCTTGAGCCTCCTTGGACACCCATGCTCACATGCACATACACACACACATCAATAAACATATTAAAAACAAATTATTTTTTTCAATGAGCACGCTAAAAGGCTTAACATCTTGGGTGGGAAAATAAATCAGGCCTTTGCAACATGACACTGGCTAGAGGAGTCACAGAGAGGGAGTAGGGATGGAGAAGGAACAGAACAGGAGGACCAATGAAGACTCTGGACTATAAAGAGCAGACAACACATTCATCCCATGCTACAAAGTGTGTGTGTGCCCGTTCCTTTCTCCAACATGGCACTGTCACCATGGAACACAGTGTCTTTACTGGCCCTGGAGAGGACTAAGCTCACAGTCCATTCTATCATGTCCCGATCAGCCAAGCTACACAGGTCAAAGACACAAACATCTGCAGTGTGCAGGAAGAGTCAACGCAGAAGATCTGGTGTGGAGCAGAGCACCTTCTCCTCCCCCCACCACCTCTGCACACCTTTTTGGTCCAAGCTCCCCTGAAATTTCATGTCCGTTCCAAGCTATTGCCTTTGTGCTCCCTCTGCTTGCAATCCCAGGCCTTAAGTGCTGGGTGTTCTCCCATCTAATCTTAAGACATGCTCATGTCACTCAAGAGGCTTCCTCTAGCAAAGCCAGACACAATAGCACTAACAAGGGGCAGCGATGGTAGAGTAGGGTCTACCATTAATTATTCTTGTGAGTATTAGCATAGTGGTGTCTAAAAGCAGAGTAGGTGCCATACACAGAGCAATCTTCCTCTTGTCTTCACTGACCTTATCTCTGCTTGGAAAATACCTTCTCCAGCACATGACCGTGCAGATGGTTGAGCACACCCTATCTGCCCTAGCTGGAATTCCATTCAAAGATCTTGACCTTGAGCTCTTTTTGGGGAGAGGAAATTGTCCTGAGTGAAGAGGAGGCAAGGTCGGGATTTGCCGGTGCTTGTCTGCTCCTCCTGCTCTGAATGGTTATGTTAACAGCTCTTCTGGCTCTCTCCCAGTACACCAAGATGACTTCAGCATCGGGATTGGTGACGTCTATTCACGCATCCTCACACCTGTCCCATACTCAGGACAATCAATAATTGCTTTGATGACTAAGCTTCTCTCCCTCCCCCTAGTACCAGGAAGACAGCCAAGTGGCCAGTTCTCTGTACCACTCACCACATTCCTGTCCAGGCTTAGCAGCTATGATTGATAGCATTGAGAGACGCCCCGAGAAACACTGGGATGCTTGCCGGCTACCACTGATGCTACAACCAGTTCTACAACTGCTTCATACTCTCCACCCACCCAGCACCTCCATGTATCCTGGCAGTTGCCTCATCCTTAAGACATCTGAAGACTAGGGCAGAGGATAACAGCAGAACAAGAGAGACCAGGGAACTAGGACAACATGGTTCAAGGGCATGAGATAGAACGGTGAGAAAATACCACCAGCTTTGTGTCCGTTAGCCCATCTCCAGCCTGGCTTCCCAACCACTCAGAGGCCAGAGGCCAGGTCCTCTGTGCTCTCTACATTCACTGAACTGGGCAACCAGGACATGGATCCCAGCAGAGAGTCCTCAACCTTTACTGAGTTTCCTGCTGTAAGAAAAGACCAGACTTGGAGATGGCATAGCACTGTTCATTAAAACCATTTGCAAGCAGCCCCATCACACAGCCCTTTGGATGCACGGGTCCTGCAGCGAATACTCTGAGACCCAGCCCCACTGTCTCAGCGAAGGTGCCCACTGTATCACAAGAGAGGTCTGTATCCTGAAAAATAGAGATTTTCCAGCCACATGAAGAGCTGCAGTGGGAGCCTGACAGCTCCATTCGTCAGCCCACACAGCAGCAAGTGTAGTTATGACACACCTACCGCTGAGCTGCCTGCGGAAAAATCTTCCTCCCTGGACACCTGCTACGCCTAACCCCTCCAAGCTATTTGGCAGCGGAGACAGGTATGAACCATCATCCCCATAAAAATTACTCCATCTCATGTAAGTAATTGCTTCAATAAACAGTCCTCGAGTCCCTTTAACCAGACAACACAGTGGAGCATAAACTCGCATATACGGGTAGACCGGTGAGATAGAAGATTCCATTTGATTGGCTTGTGTTACAGAAAAGGGGTAGGAGCCTTGCAGTCAGCATTCCAGCTTCCGTGCTGACCAGCTAAGTAGCTTTGGGCAGGTTCCTTAACCTTTTTTAAGGCTGGGTGTTTGTTTTTTGTTTTTTGTTTTTTTCATGTTTAAATTAAGGAAAATAACACCCTTGCCTGACAGAGCTGTTACATGATCCACAAGACAAGGCACGTGAAAGCTCTTTGCAAAAGGCAAAATGTTATGCGGTGATGGGTTATTCTATTACAGTCTTCTATGGTGGTACCAGAGCATCCCTGTCATCACCCCTGCCTCTCTGACTTCCTGTCCCTCACCAACTCCACGGTGTCTGCATGGAGCATGTGAGCCTATGCATGCACAGGCACACAGAGTCCCGGGGTACAGTTCTGTAGCTACAGCTAGACACAACCTATTGGATCTCCTTGTTCCAGAAGCCTGTGGAATGCACCAGCTATACACAGGTTTCACCAATGATAGAGACTGTCTGTCCCCAAAGCCTGAGAACCCAGCCCTTTAAACCTTTAAACCAGGCAGAAACTGACAAAGCCTTTCTGACCATTCTTCCTAATTAATGCTGTAGGAAGAGGTGAGATAGAGGATTGGCCTTAGAAAGAAGAAGGAAGAAGACACAGAATTAGCTGGAGGTTAAGGAGCTGGGGAGGGTCTGTGGAGACCACCAGCTTTGATTTCACAGGAGAAGTCAGGTTTCAGAGAGACGTGGCTGGTCCAGGACAGTGGGACAGAGGAGATATAAGCCCAGCCCGTCCCCTAAGCAAGCCCTACCACCTAAAGTATAATTCATTTGGCTCCCAAGTTGGTGAAATAACTAAATGATAATAAAGTTCAAAAAGAGCTCACCCAAAGAATTTATCTCGGCCGCAGATGCCTGCCCCAATCAGGGCCCCAAAGAACAGTAGCCACTTCATGTCTCAAGGGTGCCAGTCACATACGGACTGAGTCAAGCAGTATTTATAAGGAACCCGAGGCAGATTCATGGTCTCAGAAATGCTAATGTGGTTCTTCAGCACCCTTCCAGCTCTGACAAGGCAGCACCAGCCAGGGCCTCCTCCATTCCTTTCCAGTGATGAAGGCCCAGCCTTTCCATTTGCAAGGCAGGAACTTGCTCCGCAGGCTGGGAATGTCTTACCCAGGATGCCTCATTGCTCATCACTTGGCATCTCAGTGGTGGTTTTGTGTGTGTGTGTGTGTGTGTGTGTGTGTGTGTGTGTTTGAGAAAAGGGAAATATCCCACACTGCTGGTTGGAATTCATAGATAGGAGAGGCCAGATTGTAAACCTGGGATGAAGTTACCTCTAGAGTAATAAAACCATTTTTGAAAGTGAAGACTACCAAGCAACCTTAAGCCAACTCCAAGGCTGCACTCTTGAGAAACCTGATCATAGAGTTCAACAAAAGCAGATCATACAGAGGAGAGCCCATGGCCGCCTTTCTGGGTCTAAGGCCTGATATTTTAGGATTCCATTAAAAAAGATAAATATGGGTGGTGAACAATATAGAAAGAATATGTTATTCTGAATAAATTAAGTTTTCCTTGAGATCTGAATGACAGAGAAGGCTTAATGATACTTGTTTTGCATTTATGTTTTAAATTGTACTATCTTTATGTGTATTTTTGTGTGCTTGTGTGAGTTTATAAATACCATGTACATGCAGGTATCTTTGAAGGTCAGAAGAGAGCATCGGACTCCATCATGTCCCCTAGAACCGAGATACAGGCCGTGCTGAGCCACCATATGTATGCTGGGAATCAGACCTGGGTCCTCTGAAAGAGTCATCTGTCCAGTCCCAAGTTTTCTACTATTTTATTTTTGACACATGAGCTCATTTTGTATCCCAGGTTAGCCTTGAACTCACAATCCTCTTGCTTCAACATTCCAAGTGCTGGACTAGTAAGTCCAGCTCTCTTTCTTTCCCTCTTTTTTCTTCCTTTCTTTTCTTTCTTTCTTCTATCCCTCCCCCTCTCTCCCTCCCTCCCTCCCTTCCTGTTAAAACAGGGTCTCTCTGTAGTATTAGCAGTTCTGGAACTTGCTATATAGACCAGGCTGGATTCAAACTCACAGAGATCCTTCTGCCTCTGCCTCTGTTTAAGGTGTGTGCCACCATCAGCTCCCTCCTTCCCTCCCGCTGTCTGCACTCTTTCCACACCTACTGAAGGGCAGGTACACAGAACTGGAGATCCTGGCTGGGAGTGTTGAAATCTATTCTGACACTTGTTAAAACATTGAGAAAGACTTTACTAAAGATCATTGTCAAGGAGCTCATGACTACAGCAGTAGGAGGTTTAGTTTAGTCTCCAGACCAAATGCGACCGAGATCGTAGGATAAGGGGATCCGTAGATGGAAAATTACAAAGAGGGAGCACTAAGAGAGGGGGATGATTGCTAAGTTGTCCTCAGAGGAATCATGCTGGAGGTTGGTCAAGGACTTATCATCAAAAGTGATGGATAAGAAATTAACAATATCTTTATAGATAGGGTAGTATGACTTGTCATGTCTTTCCTAATACTCACTCTGTCAGGGCCCAAGAACCAACCTAGTTAAAATAAATAGATAGATAGATTGATAGATAGATAGATAGATAGATAGATAGATAGATAGATAGATAGACAGACAGACAGACAGACAGACAGATAGATAGATAAGGCACTGGGTCCCTAGAGGCAGCCTCCATCAGACTTGGCAGAACCGTGCTCCCTATCTTCTCGGCCTGTCTCAGAGCTCTGTGTCCTCCCAGTACTTACACTGGCACCCACATGTGCTCTGCCCACCACAGAGTCAGGGCTCTAGTTCACACCAAGACAGACCACATTCTTGAAGTTAATAGAAAGAAAAACAAAGACTAGATTCAGCTGGAAGAATGATAGAAAGAATTAAGTGCCCAGAATTCTGATGTTGAAACCTATTTTCCACTGTCTCCCAAGGAACACAATCAATCAATCAATCAGTCAGTCAATCAATCAATAAGCAAACAAATCAATAAGCAAACGAATTAATAAGTCTAAACCACTAACCGAGGTGAAGGTCTAAAGAGAATCTGTGTACAAGCTGAGGGACAAACTCAACATGTCGAGAGGTAACAAAACCAAAGGATACACAGGAGCCAGATGCCTGGCTCTTTGTTATTGATAGTGTTGACTGCATGAAGGAACTAAGTCCATTGCTAAGTTTGAAATGTTACACTATTTAAAATAAAGGGGCTCAGTCTATGCCTGAAATTCCAGCATTTAATGTATTGAGACAGGCTACTTAGTGAGATAGATTCTAGCTAAACATTCTCTCTCTCTCTCTCTCTCTCTCTCTCTCTCTCTCTCTCTCTCTCTCTTTCACACACACACACACCACAAGATGAAGAATTGAGACTTGTTTCAAAATTATGCTATGTGAAATAAGTCCCACACTGTGGGATTTTGGTTCTGACATACCTCGAATAGCAAAATTCATAGAGTACAATAATGCTTACAAGAAGCCGAAGGGAGAAGGTGGTGGTGGTTGACCAGTTAATGAGTGAGTGCGTATTTCAGTTTGAGATGATATGAAAGCGTTCTGGAGCTGGATATTGGTGATGGAGGCGTAACATGGTGAACACACTTAATGCTGTTGAATTGTACCCTTAAAAGTAATCAAGGGTGGCTAGGCAGCGATGGTGTGCACCTTTGATCCCAGCACTTGAGAGGCAAAGGCAGGCCAATCTCTAAGAGTTCAAGGCCAGCCTTGTCTACAGAGTGAGTTCCAGGACAGCCAAGGCTACACAGAGAAACTTGTCCTGGAGGAGGAGGAGGAGGAGGAGGAGGAGGAAGAAGAGGAAGAAGAGGAAGAAGAGGAAGAAGAGGAAGAAGAGGAGGAGGAATCAGCAATCATCATCATCATCATCAAGGGGCCAGGCATGATAGCTTACACCTTTAATCCCAGCACTTGGAAGGCAGAAGCGGGTGGATCTCTGTGAGTTCAAGACCACACTTCAGACTCTCTTATTTTCTGGGACTTTTCTTTGAGGAGCTTACACCAAACTCTTGGGTGTGTCTTATTCGCTTCTGATCTCCTCTCATTTTCTCTTTCTTTTTAAAGATTTATTCATTTTATTTTAAGAAATGAGTGTTTTGCTCACATGTATGACTGTGCACCATGTACCATATAACCTTCAGGTTAAAAGAAGACATCACATGCCCTGGAGCAGGAGTTACAGATGGTTGTGAACCACCACGTGGGTGGGAATCGAACTGAGGTCCTCTGCGAGAGCAGCCAGTGTTCTTTTCATGCAGACCTTTCTCTCCAGCCCCATCTCTCTTTCTCTTAACCCTCATGCTCAACACAAATATTAAAATATCTTTGTTAGCCACTCCCCTTCCAAAATAATCAAGAGCTAGGTGTGGTAGCATGTGCCTGTGATCTTGGCCTTTAAAAGGTTAAAGGATGCCAGGAATAGTTCGCTTAGAACAGGTTAAAAAAAATACACTGATAACAGCCAGGAACTTGTTGTGGCTTTGGGACAACAGAAATGAGAGAATCGGGAGCTGGGGTACTTGGGTACTTGGGGAAGTACTCACCTAGCAAGGGCAAGTCCCTGGATCAAATCCCAGCCCTGGGGTTTGGGAGGGGTTAAATACGGTTTCCAGATTGGGGATAGAAAAGGAAATGATCAGAAGCCAGTTGTGCTTTATACGGCAGAGATTTTAATGGTGTTCGTCTGTTCTGTATGTCCCTAATAGGGGTGGTCTCGTACGTGCTCCATGATGGTCTTCAGGCCAAGCCAGGTCTCTTCTGCTGTGGGCAAGATCTGCTTGGCTGGCAGGAGGAAGCCATAGTAGCCTGTGTCTCTCAGTTCAAAGGCAAATGAGTATTTGATGCCAAGGTCATAAGCCCAGTCGATGCTTCCGCCACTGGCCTGGTCTGAGGGACAAACAGAAATGAAATATGATTGTACTATTTCTGTAGACCTCGGGCATGATCAAAGACAAGACCAGCCTTCTAAGCATGGGCTTCAGGAACAGGTACAGTCTACTAGGGGTTCACGCTTATGACAAGAACCAGACCAAGAAAAAAACAAAACAAAACAAAACAACGTAGTTTAAAACAAAAAAGGTATTCAAATGGACGCTATACTTAGCCTTTTTTTGGTGCTCCCAGGAGCCTCCTGACTTTATTTACCTAGTTAGAAACCATTTGCTCGATGCCCTAATTGTCACCTTCCCCTGTTTAGGGAGGACACACCATTTCCTTCTTTCGCAGGCACAGGCATTGTTTTCTCTAGTGGGATAAAATGGATTACAAATCCAGTGAGTGACTTGGTTCCTGGCTTCAAGCCCATGTGATGTCAGATCACATGCTCAGTGCTACTATGCACCTGAGATAAGCACACGATGACGTGGCACGTGATAAAGAAAGATGGCATTAGGCTACAAACTCCTGAGGTATTCAGGAGTCAGAAAAGCTAAACAATGGACTGGCCCTGAGGCCCCTCCCAGGAAGGACAGGTTGGAGGAAGTCACCAGGTACCTAAGAACAGAGACCAGGGAGGCTGTTACAACAAAGACCAGGACTCAAGGTTAGTGTTGCAAATTACAAGACACCTGTCCCCCATCCAAAGCCCTGGAAACAGAAGTGGTTTTAAATACAGATATTTTCAAGATTTTGGAATAATTATATATGCATAATAAGGTATCTTGGGGGTGGACCTGAATCTACACATAAAATTCATTTGTGTGTTATATATACCTTATATATTCGTAGCCCGGAGATCATTTGATCACTATTGTTAGTGTACCTGTGCCCTCACTTAGACCTGTCCTGTAAGTAGTTTCCACTGTGGCTTTCCACTGGCAGGGGAAAGTTTTAGAGTTGGAAACATTTTGGGATTGGGATTTTTGAATTTGGGATGCTTAACTGATTAAGCCCAAGGGTTTCTATAACTGGTGACTGTCTTTCCCTGATGCAACCACCACAGTACCTAGCAAATAGAAAACACTAAGTGGGGCTGGTGAGATGGCTCAGTGGGTAAGAGCACCCGACTGCTCTTCCGAAGGTCTGGAGTTCAAATCCCAGCAACCACATGGTGGCTCACAACCATCCGTAACGAGATCTGACTCCCTCTTCTGGAGTGTCTGAAGACAGCTACAGTGTACTTACATATAATAAATAAAAAACAGTTGATATATAAAAAAAGAAAGAAAGAAAGAAAACACTAAGTGGTTAACTTAGTGCCTAACTTAACCTAACTTAAATGGATCTCCTTGGGTTCCAAGATTAGCACCTTGTACCTTTGGCAGAGCCAATCCCACTGAGAGGTGTAGAGCGGACAAAAGTCCGAGCTTTCAGAAGAGTCTCGAGCCTGCAAGTCAGTAGCTGGTGATCTAAAGCAAACTAACTTATCTCTCTAAGTTCCAAAAGATTTGTGTGTCAGTGGGGATGAGTGACATCTTATGATACGGGGCAACAAGAACTAGATATTAGAAGGCAAGCCCAGCACTGGCTTGGCTCACTAAGTGCACCTTCATTGGCTCCTTTTATGCCTATTTCAGTCTGAGGAGTGCTGTCCCCATTGTACAGAAGAAACTGAGGTCAGACAATCTATGTAGAATGCTTATTAGTCAGTAAATGTCAGTTTTGAGCTAGCACCTGCCTGGCATGCACTCGGTCCCAGGTTCAATCCTCAATACTGTGAAAAAAAAAAGTAAAATCAATTGAGTAATGATTCTAAGTGTCATTATCAATAAATAAGTGGGGCCTCGTCAAATTATATTACATCAAGGATCACAGATGGACAAAAGCAAGAGAGAATAAGTAACTGCCCCAAAGTGCCTTGGTTCCAAAATATCAGAACTGTAATTCAGACACAGGCTCCTATCCTCTATGGTTGTATTCTTTCTCCTAATGTTCTCACTCTCGTGACTCTGTGGAGCTCCTTCAGAGCCCTTTGCAGGCATGAAGTTGCCCAGGAAATGTCTCACCTACCAAAGATGTGCAGCTGGCCCAGGCTTGGCGAGCAGGTGCTCAGCCTGGAGCTGCATGCCAGCCTGAGTCACGAGGCAAGACACACTTAGCTAGTCTTAGAGGACCAGGTTATTCTCCAGGTTGGAGTGAGTCAGGATCCCAGAATCAGCACTGAGAAGGCCCGCAGCCAGGAGCTGCATGTATGAAGGACCAGGTCCTAAGGGATCATAGAGCAAACCTGTATGTGTCTGACATTTACTTATTGGAACTATCTTTGATATCTGTGTCCTCAGAAGAAAAAATACACTAACTAACCCCAGCCTTCCAAGGTCTAGAAGCCAAGGGAAGATAAAAGCCTAAATCCCTCATAATGAAATGGATGAGACTTGGGGCTACAGAAATAGCTTAGCAGTTAAAGGCACTGGCAGCTCTTCCAGAGGACCTGGGTTTGATTCCCAGCATCCACATGGCAGCTGACAATTGTCTTAACTCCAGTCCCAGGGGATCTGACGCCTCTGTTGGCACTAGGCAGACACAGAGTACACAGACATAATGCAGACAAAACACCTGTGTATATATATATATATAATGTGAATAAAAAAACAAAAAAGTAAAATCTTAGTAGCTTAAAAAAATAAAATAATGAATTCATCAAAAGAAGATAGACAGGCAGACAGACAGACAGATAGGAATGATACATATATGGGGGATTTGGGAGAATACAGGATGCATTGTGCCAACATCCATCCTACGCGCCAACCTCCACCCCGAGCCTGACAAACAAAAGCAAGTACATCAACAACTTAAGTTGTTGCCAGGGTCCCAAGCTAGATTCACTTCTCTGTGCCCACTGCCAATACTCAGGATCTCTGGAGATTACCCTGAGAGACGAGGATATGACTCAATTGGTAGATTACTTTCCTATCATATACGAAATCCTGGACTCAACCCCCAGTAACACAAAAACCCATTACAGCCCACACCTACAATCTCAGGACTCAAGAAGCTGAGGCAGGAGGATTAGATGTTCGAGATGATTCCTGGCTACTTAGTAAGTTTGAGTCAACCTGGAATACCTGAGACCATGTCTAAAAGGCAAACAAACAAACAAAAAGGTAATGTCAAGACCACACACAACATGGTTTTAAGTCTCAGCAACTGTTTGCAGATCAGTCTTCTCAGAGAACAGCCTAAAACACAGATAACAAAACCTCAAAAGCCATTCACTCCACTTGGGTGGTTAATCTTTCTATGGGAATATTTTCCCCAAAGACCATCTTACTAAAAAAGAGCTTATAAAGTATAAATTGTAGCATTGCCTTACATAAAATTGGACAAAGCCAAAAACCTTATAACTGAGATTTATCAATAAAATAACAAATAACTAACATGTAAAAACAAAACACTCTATAGGAAAAGATGTTAACTTTAAACAGATTAATACGAGATATACACAGGCATTGACTCCAGCCAGTTAAATATGATTGTGTTCATTGACAACAAAAGTCATTAATGAAATTAAACATGATAATAAATATAATAAGTACTGATTTTTTTTCCTATAAAGTTTAGTGTACCATAGAGCTCAGAAAGGAAGGAAGGAAGGGAGGAAAAACTAAACAAACAAACAAACAAACACAGAATAAAACAGAAGCCCATAATCTAGGGAGAGAAACTCTCATGACTGCTTGTATTATCAGAAGTACTTGTGCATTTCCATAAAGCATTCCGGATTTACTGAGTAACTCTCACTGCTCTGGCTTTTAAAACTCCCATTAAAGGAAACCACAAGTAGCTGGATGTGGTGGTCCACACCTTTAACCCCAGCGCTTAGGAGGCAAACGCAGGAAAATCTCTCAAGGCTGAAGCTGCCCAGGTCCACATAGTCTCCAAAAAGAAAAAAAAAAAGCAAGCAAACAAAAATAAAAACCATAACTAACAAGTGAGCAGTCCCACAGACTTCCCCTGCCAGCCCCCACCATGGCTGTAGCTCTGTCTGTGCTCACAGCACTGCCTGGTTGCTCCATCCCCCTCTTCTTGGCATCTCCATTGTGCAGTCATCACTCACATATGTATTCATATGTGTACTATGTGTCTTAAAAGTAGACAAACAACACAAAATAAAAAACAGCCTCTCGTTCTGAATCACTCCATTCCCTTCCTCTCAGCCACTCTTTTGTGCCTGCCAAGGCCACTAATGAACCAGTCACAGAAACCCAATGGAGAATGTTCCTTCCTGAGTGTTGACCTTTATATGGCTTTTATCGTTCTAACCACTGTCTCCTTTTTAATAATTGCTCTTCCCTGGTCTTTGAAACTCAAGGTCCTCAGCTTCTCTGCTTAGTCCCCTGCTGCCTCTCTCCTCCCAAGCTTCTTCCCACTCCAAACATCTCCTTGCCTTCCTGCTTCAACCACTGTCCCCGTATCAACCCATCCTAAATCAATCCCTCTCCCTTTCTGCTCCTCCCTCTCCTCTCTGCAGAATCTCAGCGCCTACAACCCTGCAGATCCAGCCCAGTGTGTGATACAGGTCTTTGATCCCAGCACTTGAAAGGCAGTGGCAGATGGATCTCTGTAGTTCAAGGCCAGCCTGGTCTACAGAGTGAGTTCCAGGATAGCAGGGCTGTTGATACAACAAAACCCTGTCTTGTAATAAAATAAAACAAAACAAAAATAATAATAATAATAATAAAGCCTGTGAACCCTACAAGTAGCTCAAGCTCAATATTTCTATAACCAAATTCATACTCTTTCCATCATTCCCTTTTTATGATCCAGAATGTCCTTCTCAGTGACTGGCACAATCCAATGACCTTCAGCAAGAAACTCTCTACCACCCTTAAAGGGCAAGGGCTAATGGCATGTCCCAGACATTGCGCATGCTCATGCCTGCCATAGCTTAGACCATCATCTCCAACTCTAACTCCCCCAGCTCTTGCTGGAGGACGTACCTACTTCCAGTCCGTGACCATTACAACCTCCACTCAATACCTCAATTGCTTCACTAAAAACTCCAAGATGGCTTCCAGAATCCTTCAGATGAAAGTCTCCACACAGCACACAAACCCCATTCCTCGTCCTCCCTTCCTCACATCTTCCGTCCCAGCAATCCCAACCCTACTTGTGGCTCTCAGGACCCTCCCTGCAGCTCCTTGCTTCAGTACCCTCGGGTCTGACTGTCAGAGTATCTAGCCCTTTGTTCCTTCGTCAGCTGCCTGATGGCTACTAACCTTTAAAACCCTGTTTCCTTCCAATGTGAAGCTTCTTCATTGTGTTAAATCCCCCACCCCAGTTTTACAGTACTCTGGAGCCGTGCATAACCTACTATCGCACACACATCCTAATATTCCTGTGCATTCCTGTTCACCTCTCTTCAGAGTGACCTCTGAGCAGGCAAGGGAGTTCAGCAGGCAAAGTTTGAACTTGGTGCAAGCCAGATGATCTGAGTTTGATCCCGGGAACACAGAAAGTAGAAAGAGAGATCTGATTCCCACAAGTTGTCTTCTGACCTCCACGCATGCATGTACAAACACACACACACACACACACACACAAATATATACACACACTTTGCAGAAGAAATCTTGTATCTGCAGTGCTTGGCATCAGGTTTAGCATAAGGCAGATGCTTACTGAAAGCCTGTTGAATATAGAATGTCTGTCTGAGGTCCATGTTCTACTAGTTTCCAAAGGCCCTTTGGGCACAGGACATTATGGAAATGGACACTGACTGTATAGCATTGAGTTTCTAGCTTTTATGTGTAAGGAAGGGCATTTAAATGGTTCAGAATTCAGGGCGTGCCGAGATCTCCCAGTGTCCCTACTGGAAGACAGAAAAGTCTCACAGAGTCTCCAGTAAACTTCTAGATGTATCCCTGCCTCATCTGCCTTCCCCTCCCCGCCATTCAGTGCACAGGCAACTGCCTGTAACAGCAACTTCCCATTGAAAAAGCCAGGAGTTTTCTGTTGTTGCTATTTGTTTGGTTCTGAGTTTTTGATACTGAAGACTGAACCCAGGGCTTTTAAACTCAGGACCTCATGCATGCTAAGCACATACGCTACCATTGAACTAATCCCTCAGCCTCTAACCAGGTCCTCTTTTTTTTTTTTTTTTTTTAACCAGGTCCTCTTAAAGGAGCCACATCCATTCTTTCACCACCCATAGCTCATAAACCTACTCAAGACAGGAGTCCCTCTTGGCCAAGAAAGGGAAAATTAATAAAAGAACATGACTTTTAGAGTAAGTTTTGATAAAGGTTTCTTGTTTGTGTTTTGTTTTTCAAGATGGTTCCTCTGTGTAACAGCCCTGGCTGTCCTAGAACTCACTTTGTAGACCAGGCTGGCCTTGAACTCAAAGAGATCTGCCTGACTCTGCCTCCAGAGTGCTGGGATTAAAGGTGTGTGGATAAGCCTAGGAGACAGCACAAAACTCACATCCCCAGGAAATCTTTTGTTATCACATCATAAATATTTCATGGGGAACCTAGACCTTCTGTGGAAAAACAGGTAAGTCTGGGTTATGTGCATGCGAGGCATCACTTCACGTGAAGGCATTTAAAAGCATTAGCCCAAATTCAAATGGTGCCTCCCCTCTTTATAGGTCATGTGTACAGACCTCTAGCAGGTTAGATACTTACAGATGACAGAACAGATGGGTCCCACTTTGTAACTGGTGCCGTGGAGTCTTTTCAAAGACTGGGCAGCCCTTTGGGCCACTTCATCCTAGAAGGAAAAGTGAACAGATAAAACTTGCCTCATGGGAAACCAGTTACCCAATATTCTAACATAGACAGGGAGGCCTGGTGAAGTGGACTCCTTCATTAGCTGACACAGACGTATACCCGTTCCTTTTCTCTCAACCATTTCTCTGGACAGTAACCACATGTTGTTCTGCTGTGAACATACAACATGACATAGTCACTCTATCATTATGCAGCTGTTTTAGATGCTTCAGAATCCATTATTTCCCCCAGTAGCTCTAGAAAAATAAATGCACATAGTATTGGTGGCCTGAGAAATCACTCGGTGGCTAAAGGTGTTTGTGCCTGACAGCCTGAACTCAGTCCCTGTGGCTCTCATGGTAGAAGAAGAGAACCAGGTCCTGTGAGCTGTCCCCTGACTTCCACACAGACACACAAAGTAAACAAATTCAGTTTTGGACTGGAGAGATGGCTCAGTGGTTAAGAGCACTGACTGCTCTTCCAGAGACCCTAAGTTCAAATCCCAGCAACCACATGGTGGCCCACAACCATCTGTAATGGGATCCAGTATACTCAACTAGTGTGTGTCTGAAGACAGCTGCAGTGTGCTCATATAAATAAAAATAAGTAATTTTTTTAAGAAAAATAAATGCAGTTTTAAAATTTTTAGGAAGTAGGTTGGAGAGATGGCTCAAGTGTTAAGAGCTTGCTCTTAACAAGATGGCCGCTCTTCCAAAGGATCTGAGTTCAATTCCTAGCAACCATATGGTAGTATGCAGACATATATGCAGGCAAAACACCCATACACATAAAATAATAATAATAATGTAATTTTTTAAAACTTGCCAGGCTGTGGTAGTACATGCCTTTAGTCAGCTCTCAGGAGGCAGAGGCAGGTGGAACTCTGTGAGTTCAAAGCTAACCTGGTATACAGAGTGAGCTCCAGGACAGCCAGGGCTGTTATGAAACCCTGTCTCAAAACACCAAAAAACAAAAGCAAAAACAAAAACAAAAACAAAAAAACAAAATTTTCAAAAGTCTTGTGGGCTTAAGGGGACTAAAGCAAGAGTGTATGTACTGACCTCAGGATGTACCTGGGAAGTTTGTTGGGTTTTGGTTTTTTTTTTTTTCCCAGTTGATCCCTGCTGGCTTATTTTCCTGTGATTCTCTCTGTCTCCAAGAAGCAGACCTCAGCAAAATATTTTCCATTACTCAAGGGCTCCATCTTTGACTGATTGAGGCTTTACTGTCCTTGCTAAGGATAAATGCAAGGTCTTGAACTTGGGTCCAGGAAAACAACTGTACAAATACCAGATGGGGAAAACCTGGCTCAGCCAAAGCCTCGGAGAGCCTGGGGGTTTCAGTTGTCAATGAGCCCAGCATGACTCAACAGCGTGGTGCAACTGCCAAAAGCTAAGGTGACCCTCAACTGCATCCGCGGGAGGAGAGGGAAGGGTGGGATGGATAGCAGCTACAGCTGCACTCTGCTCCTCTGATGGCTAACCTGAAACACAGACTCTGCATTCACGGGGGGGGGGGGGGGGGGATTTTCAAGAACAGACAACCAAAGCTGGCATTCAGAAAACAACACCTGGGATGGGGTGGGAGTTTGGTCCCACATTGTAAGTCCTTAAAGGAATCAGGGTAGTTTGGAGGTGGGGTGCAGTGTAGGAAGACCCAGGAGAATCGGGTATCTACTCTTTAAGTAATTCACAGATTTATCTCCCCTAAAAGAGTAAACTTCATCAATACAGCCAGATGACAACAAGGGGAACCTCTAATCGTCAAGCTTCTGCCCCATGTGAACAGGGCTCCCTTGAAGACGGAGACAGCCAGTTCTAGGCTGCAGACTACAGAACTAGCTCACAGATACTTGAGCAAGGGATTGGAACAACTGAAGATTATCCAGCTGTAAATATAGACCCATAAAAGAGCTATCAAGAGGGAAAGACATATTTCCAAAGGTATAAGGGGGTAAGAGGAAGATATGTTACTTGAAAGGGGAAAAGAGACTACAACAGGAAACAGAGGGGGGAGAAAAATATAGGGGCAAGAATCAACAGAAACTTTTTTTTTTTGTGGTTTTTCGAGACAGGGTTTCTCTGTATAGCCCTGGCAGTCCTGGAACTCACTTTGTAGACCAGGCTGGCCTCGAACTCAGAAATCTGCCTGCCTCTGCCTCCTGAGTGCTGGGACTAAAGGCGTGCACCACCCCGCCCTGCTACAAAATTTTTAAATGCCATAATAAAACCTAATATTTTATACGATGATTTTTAATTACAAATAAATTATATATATTTTTTAAATGTGAGCAGGGAATATATTTAGTTCCTACCAACCTTGACATCCCACCCCACTCCCTGTGTAACTTTGGTAACACGTCCTCTTCAAGCTTCAAAACTATCCTAACAAACCCAAAAATATAACTGATAAGATGAAAGATATATTTGAACTGGAATTATCTATTCTGTGACAGCCTGGGTCTGCTGGCAAAACCCTATTTGAAGGTAAATTGTCCAAAAGGTCTCAATTCCAAGCTTATCCCTAACAGATGGGTTTCAAAATCAAGCCTAAAAGCCAAATTGGAAATATTTGCACATTCTCTTCATCTGGGAATTGCTGTTGCTCAATTGTGAGCAGTTCCCCGAGATGTCACCATCTGACCCAAGGCTGTAGCCAATCTGTTTGTTTCTGAAATGGGAAAGATGACAGAAGGAATTGAGTTATGGAAGAAGGCCTTTTAAGTACATATCATATACCAGTGCACTGTCATGTCAGGTCACAGAGCCAAAGGCCCCAACGAAGTCCGAGTGAATTCTGGGTAGCCACACCGTGGCTCAGCACAGAGCATCTGTCCAGCAATCCAAGAACCTCTGTTCCACATCCCGGTCACATGCCGTGGAAATTAAAGGTGGTGGTAGGCTCCTAAGGCCAGTCATGGTAGTACACATCTGTACCCCAAGCACTCAAGACACTAACACAGGCAGGAGGATTGTAACTGCAAATTTACAGCCAGCCTGACTAGGCTACCCATAGTAAGACCCTGTCTCAAAAAAGAAAAAAGGAAAAAAAAAAGGAAAGCAGATTCTGGGATCATCTGTGTTAAGGCAAGGCACCACTGATTTCTGAATTCTATTTACGTAGTCTGCGTTGGGTGTATAGCCTGTCACTCATATTCTTCCTCCTCAGTATCTAACTCTATGAATGGAACTTCACTTGTCCACACCACAGATGTGGTCATTAAACCCAAAATAACAATGTGGGAACTCACCAGCTCATTAAAGTCATCTGGCTTGGCACATTTATAGCCATAGGGGAACATGAGCAGTTGGGAATAGCTGTGAAGGGTAATGAATGCTTTGACTTTCCCGTGGCTCTTGATGAAGTCCACTATGGATTTCACTTCCACTTCAGAATTGGGACTGGGTCCGTGGTATGAATCAGAGCAAGGGTTGCTACTGGCTCCAGGTCCTAGTGGGATGAAGAAAGAAGGAGGAGAAGCAGGCTAGTTAGGACAGTAGCTTTAAGAAGACACTGTGGCTGGGCACAGGTGGTACACCAGTAACTCAGGAGGTAGACGCAGAAAGACTTCTGAGTTCAAGGCCTGCCTAATCTACAAAGTGAGTTTCAGAGCAGCCGGGGCTACAGTGCAGGGTGAATGTTACCATGTGCATTATATGTCCCTCCTGTGTAAAATCAGGATAGGCCTGTGCTTGTGTTAGGTCGGCATCCCTGCTCTAAGGGGATGGGCAGGAAGCAGAAATGGACTCATCTTGGAAGCATCTCTTCTTTTAAAATATGGATCCTCTGTACAGCAGAAGAAGCTATCGGATGAGGTCATCTCCTCTCTGTGGGAGCTGTTGAAAGAATAGCTCCCCGAATTGGGTGGGAGTCCTGTAACTTCACTTTCTGGGCCCTCTTCAAACTTGTAGAGTCCAAGAGTAGAAGTTTCTATGTATCTATATTTCCAAGTTACAAAGTCACAAATCTAAGGAACCTCTGACAAGCTGTCCACCCTGAAGAAATCACGACATTTGGCAAGGCCACCTTTGCCCTTGATTCTCTCAACAGCTATAGTTGCTCAGATGCCTGAACCAGGGATCCCTGCAGGCCTGGCAGATCTGTGAATGTTTAAGAATCTCTCAGGGAGCAGGTGGGGGCTGAGATTTCCCAAGCTCTCTACATGAGCTGGGCAAAATCCATGTAAATATAACTTATGCCATCTTATGTTAAAATTATTTAAGAATCATGTTTCAGAGGGAGACGTGGCATCAAATTACTGGATCTGGTTCAATATTTGGTGTCTGGTCTCTGATTATGTTTTTCCTATGCAAAAAAAAAAATTAGAAGAAGAATAAATCGTTAAAGCAATGAATGAAGTTACCACTCATGCCTGCCCCATCACACCTCCCTAGTGGGTCCTGTCTCACTTCCGTAACTCTCGAGAATTCATTTGGTTTACAAATATTTAATGATTGTTCTCTGTGTTGGAGACTCTGTGCTAGTTATTAGGAAAAAAGACACAGCACCCAGCTTCCGGGTTTGTAATACTTAATCTTCATTGTCATCTTAACTAGATTTGGAACACCTAGGAAATACACTTCTGGAGAGCTTTCCAGAGACATTTAACTGAGGAGAAAAAAACCCACCCTAAATCCTGAATACGGTAGCACGGTCCCACAGGCTGGCGTGCTTGGGTGAGTTAAAAGGAAAGAGGAGAACCACGTGAGCAGGAGCCCCCACCCCCACCCCCCAGACTAGGGACAAAATGCAAGCACATTCCTCCTGGTCCTATTACCACCCCACTTTCTCTGCCATGGTGCAATGTCCCTTCCAACTTGTAGCCAAAATAAGCCTTTCTTCCCTTGAGACGAAGCTTGTCAAGTGTTCGCTCACATCAATGGGAAAGCAATTAATGCACTGTTACAGGAAAGTAGTAGGAAAAAAATTAACAAATTTCAACTCTGTGATCAGTGAAGCAGCTTTAACTGGTGCCTAAAAGCATAAAAGAACGCCCAGCTGGCTTGCCAGTGGACCCCCCCCCCCCAAACAGAAAAGCTGAAGTCAATAAAACCAAATGAGCAAGCTAACATTTTATCTTTGACTGTAATTCAAAAATCCATTTCTTAATTTGTACTTTTTTTGTTTTTTGTAAGTTTTCCTTCTCGAAGCATCTACCAGATGATGTAATGCATCTCTTCCTTATAGATCCTAACCCCCTCTAGCGGTTGGTTCCACGCTTCTTACGCCGCTTCCCCACCCCCACTCCCACCCTCAACACCCCCCCCCACACACACACACACACACACCGTCATTGTGCAAAGCCTGGCTTCTTTGGCTCAGAGGCTGAACCTGGCTACAGCCTGCGGGAAAACCAAGATGTGAAGCAAACCCAGTTAAATGCTGCCTGGGGCTGTGACAGGGCTGGCTGCACACCCGTGAAGGGAAAGAATTTAGTGAAGTGTTTCAAAGAGGGGTTTAAATGACTTGAATCCTAAATGGACTAAACTGGACTGCAAAGCCACGCAAACCAGTCGGCTGGATGGCCAGAATTCAGTCTGGGCATCCCCCGGGATGACACCCGGTGCTCACCTCCGAAATTTGCATCCCAGTTCCGATTAGGATCCACACCAACACAGAAGCTTCCCGACTGTTTAGACCGGGTCTTTCGCCACATACGATTCTTTAAACATCCAACCAAATACGAATATGGAGGAAGAAAAAGATGGTCATCCCTTTTCATCAGCAGGTCCCTTTCCGTGTGGTCCCCTGTCCCCTCCCTTCAGAACTGTGCGCTAGTTCTTTTGCCCAGAGCTGTCAAATGGTCCCCATGCAGGGCTGACTTTATGTTCTTCCTCTCTCAAGTAAATGCCTGCCAAACCATGTTCCATAAAACATGGACCTGTTAAATGCCAGCCACTACCACAACAACAACAACAACAACAAAGGAAAGAGATGGAATTTGTGAGAGAATAGTTTGGTAAAATATGGGGCTAAATTGGTGACCTTACTACAGAACTGCCATGGGTGTTTAATGCATTGTGTTTTTTGGGTTGTTTTTGTTTCGTTTTGTTTCTGTTTTTAATGATCCTCTAAGAGATTATAGGCAGCATTCCTCTGGCTTGCTTGTGGACCCTATATCCATTCATGCAATGTCTTGGGCTATGAACAGAGAATGTCAGTCTCTTTGGGGGGGAAAACCGCTTCTGTCATTGTCATTGTCATCTGCTCTCTACCAGAATAAACCTGAGAGTCTGATTCATTCTGAATATGCATGAGGTCACAATGCCATAGTGGTGCTTTTGTAATGGTGTCTTAGGGGGAGGGAGCCTATAGAACTCCTTTTACTGATATTACAGAGGAGTACTTTGACAAATTGTAAGTAAAAATGCTAGGATGCATTGTGCTGCCTACTTAAACCCTGTAGCAATCTACCTGTCAGAAGGTAATGTCTGCCTCTTCTTTTCTATCACACACACACTCACACACTCGGAGATAATTGCAACAGGTCTCCTAGGTGACTCACTGCAAGCCCAGCACTGGAAGAGTCCAGCTACCAGCTGACATAGGCTCTGGCTGAGTGGACACGGAAAGACATCGCATGTCAGAATAAGAAACGATTATAAACACTTCCCTGTGCCACTCCTGAGAAAGTGTGCACTCTGCTAAGAGTCCATCAAGAACAGACAGATTACTTTTGTTTGGTTTTCCATGTCCCTGCGTGTCTTAAGTCCTGTGGACGTAAGAACAACACAAAGCAACAAATAAAATGATTGAGCGGCTTACGGAGGTTTGAGAGAACACATATCCATCAGGGTTTGTGACAGGCAGCAGGAAGACATCCAGAGTATTGAGAAGGGAAGTGATGGCTGGATCAGTCCCATAATCAGATGCAATCTGAGAGGAGACACAGGCTTTCAATCTTACCAGTTGCTTGGCCCAGAAGATGCATTGCAAAATACTGTGGCAGTGTGGTTTTGTGGTTTTGTGGTTTTGTGGTTTGGTTGAGGGGGGTGGGGGTGGGTTTTTTGTTCGGGTTGTTGTTGTTATTGCTGTTTCCAAACATGAATTAGGGGCCACTGTTGATCTATGGGAAACTTTCAAATCCCTTGGAGTGTGCATCTTACAGTGTCTATAACTTTCCTTTCTGGTGACAGTAATTTTCTTATATTAAGTAATTACCAGTTTTATTTTCCTTATCAAGTAAATATCGACTAATTTTTTCTCTTAGGAATAGCAATCCTCTCTCCCTGGGTGTTTTGTTTTGTTTTGTGTAGTGATACTTTTTGCAATGGTGGGAAATGGCATGTATGGCTTCTTTGGATCTATAAACTAAATTTTTAAAACTTGATATTCAAGAAAAAAAAAACCCTTGATATTCATTAATCCTCCAATGGAGTGACTTTCCAAAAGAACTCGGGACCAACATCAGATTGCTTAAATATTCGGGGACTTTGCTAAAGATATGGAGAACCGGTTAAATTCCATTTGGGGAATTACATTTTGACTGCAATCAATTGCAGGAGAGCTGAAGTTTCTGCTGGATTAAAATTTATTCATTTCCTGTGCTCAGCCATCCTAAGGCATTATTATTCAACTGTTAAATATCCATTTCATAATACCCTAAAGGTAACCGCATTTTAATTGAAGGGAAAAATGTATCAGTCGGCATGCACGTGGTTGCACATGCTTGAATGATCTGATGTGGATTGATTTCCTTTGCTCATGAATTAACATTCTGATTTATAGCATGTCATTTTGGAATTACTTAAGAAATGCCAGCCTAGGTCACACCCAGCATCGTGTCCTGGCTCTTGTGCCAAGGACCATGTGGAAGGGAGAAATTGCTACATTCTGAGTTCAGAATCAGATTTGGGCAATATTCAGAACAACCTACACTCCCTCAGCTCAGTTCACTTTAGATTTGTAGGTTAGAGTTTTCTCGCACGCACCCACGTGTTTCCATTTGCCCTCTGAAGCCCTTTCAAGACTTTGTAGTGGAGGCACCTCCCTCTAAGGGCCAAGCTTCCCTCCTGCTTCTAGGCTGAAACTTGAGACCCCAGACGGTGCCCACCACCCCTTCCAATTCTTCTGGCTTGCTGTGTTTTTTTAACAAGGGGCCTACGGACTCAGTACCATGATCCAACACCAAAGAAAAGAAAGCTTGCCTGAGTCTGTTTCCTGACGCTGTGGCAAGAGGAGGATTTGGCTGAGAGTGCTCGAAATCAGGCCCACCAGGGCAGTGTGTGTTTACTTAGAGAACCTAACTCCCCAAAGACAAAGTATGTGAGGAATTTTAAGCAAAATGACCTTATTTGCTGTCCACAGTGCAGTAGCTTGTGTAACCCACTCTCGAGCGTGGATCCCCGCATCAAGCCAGATGGCTGGCTTGTCTCCTCCGGTGCTGAACTGCAAAACAAAACAGAGCGATGAGTTCTTCCCAGTGGCGCCTCTCCTCACCACAGGGTCTTTCTCTGTCCCCTCTCTGTTCTCAGTGGGATTAAGAGAACAAGAGGAGATGGACAGATGACACTGGCTTGATTCTTCCATCAGTTTGTTTAGTCCCTTTCTGAAAGAAAGAAAGAAAGAAAGAAAGAAAGAAAGAAAGAAAGAAAGAAAGAAAGAAAGGAAGAAAGAAAGAAAGGAAGAAAGGAAGGAAGAAGAGGTTTAAATGCAGATTGAGAAGCAAAGCAAATTTTTCTTCCCTTAATGTTTCTAAAAAAAAAAAATTATTGCAGATAATTTAAGGAAAATTTGCTCACGTTATAAATTAAGGGAGAAACAGGTTTCAGGTAGTACGTCATTCTTATATTTTAAAAGACTAGTTCATGTGGGAGTAAGCATGCAAGCAAATGTATGGGGGTGGTGAGGAGGGGTAAAGGAAAAAGAGAAAATATTTACAGCTATCATCCTATAGTGGTGAATTCGAGTTGCCAAAGCTATTCCTCGCTCTTTTTGTCTGTTTCTCTGTTTGCCAATGTTTATGCACTGATCTATTATTTCGATTCTAAGAATCTCATCAGAGCCTCCATCAAAACAGGACCGCAAACGCTCCCGTGGCGCTCTCCAGCGCTTCAGTTGTCTAATCTAAATGACTGGGTTATTTGGAACAGTGGCCTTGCCAATTGGATCACTAAATAGGAAGGAAAGATTATTTTTGCACCATCAACTTCTACCTCTGGGCAGCATTCGAAGCACAGCAGATAAGGTAAATGAGAAATGCAAATTCTTGCTAAGATTTTCACGTTTCACAGGTTTGGGAAAGTTTGTTGAAAATGTGTTGAGTCTTTTTCCTTCGGAGTGCTCAGGATGTCAAAAGTAGGGAACTTTTTTAAAAAAAAGAAAGAAAGAAAGAAAGAAAGAAAGAAAGAAAGAAAAAATGTCTCAACCACTAAACCACTTGGAAAAATCGAAGGCCAGAAAAAACCAAGGCGGGAGAATTCAGAGCTCCCTGACTCAGAGGTAGGCCAGGCAGAAAAGAGAGGGGCAGTAGTAGTAAGCGCGCATCCTAGCCGCTGGCCAGTAGTGGCAACCCCTCCCAGGCCAGCTTTGGGGAAACCGCTCTGGAGGAATCCATGTCCCAGTTAGTCAGTTGGTTCCTAGCCACAACGTTTCCAAATTTAGTAGGGTGTTGTGACATTACCTCCCTCCACACACCCCCCTTAACAAACTCTTTCTAGGAAGTCTGGGGAAATAACTTTCACTGTTTTTTTTTTTCTCTGAGCAAAGTGCAGATGCTTGAAACTATCACCCCGAATACTGTTAGGGGTGACCAGGCGCAGTGAACCTGAGCCAGTTTTCAACTGTCACCTGTGGGGGGAGGGGGATGCCTTCATTCCGGGGGTATTACCTTTGCATTTAGTTGTCTGTCATCCTCTGCACACTGAGAAACTAGTTTGGGGGAGGTTGGGTTTTTTTTGGGGGGGGGGACAGGGTGGTTGTTTTTCTTTGCCTTTTTAATGTGGTTCAAACAATTACTAGGTGCTTTTTGTTTGCTTGCTTGTTTGTTTCTTGTTTGTTTTTAAGCTGGCTTTTACAAGGAAAGAGAGAAGAAAAGAAAAAAATCCGCAAAGAACTCCCACTTTGATTAATTTCCCCAGTGCTCGCCCGCCCCCCCCCCCGCGCCCCCCCCCCCCGCCCGCCCGCCCGCCTCTCCAGCTCGGCTCCAATTGGCGCGCTCGGCCTGGCTCCTTGAAAACGCATCTATCAGGACACATTAATTCTCTCCTGCAGACCTGCGTCACCGTGCAGGAAAAAAAGAAAAAGGAAGGGGGGCGGATGGTGGTGGAGATGCTCAAAACCAGCAAAGACTGGTTAGGAAGGAAAAAAGAGAAGGAAACAAAAAAAAAAAAAACAAAAAAAAACGAGAGAGAAAAAGGGGGTGGGGGGAACCTGCTCTGCAAGCCCAGCTGGGAGGAGCGGGATTCTAGAAGCATCATGAGAGGGAAAACAAAAGTCACTGCTCCCTTTATACCTTGAGCACATTCATGGGCCGATTTTCAAAAGATGAACCGATATTCACTTTGCTCACTAGACCAGGGTTCTCAGCCACGAGGTTATCCATTTCTTGGTAAATCTGGAAGGTTCAAATGATAAACAGGCATCTGTAATTGAGTGACTGAGCGAATGCAGCTATTAGGGTCTTGTCGCCCGTGCGTTCCCTGTCTCTCCGCAGCCTGGCTGGGGACGGCAGGAAGCCATCACGGGGATGATGAGTCACTCTGAAAAAGAGAAGCCATCTTGCCCCAGCACAGCCGGTTCTTTCCAGTTCTGTGCAAAGTAAAATGGCACTTGTCTGATTTGCCTGTGCTTTGTCCCCCCTAGACCATGTCCAGCAGGGAAGTCTTTCACCTTAACCAACAAACCGTAGTGACACCAAAAGAGATGTGGCCGACTTGTGCTACAAAATACAAAATGTGCTAGTGCAGGCCCTGGGACAATGGGGACATCCTCCAGTCACTGGCTACTCGGACCCCAATTTTTAAGGCTCATTTAAATTCTGAGCATTCCCCACATCTCAAGGCTTCCACCGTTACAGAGACAGACCTGAAACAGTATCCAGCTGTTGCCAGCGTTTGCTGCCACAAACACCTATTTGTTAGATCGGCAAGTGAGAGAGAGCATGCTTTATATATATGTATTCTTTCACACTCTTCTTCTAGCCAAACTAAGACACTTTTTTCTTAAGTGGGAGAGTTTTAGGAAGGTAACAAGACACACACACATATATATATATAATATATATTACCAGGTGGTATTACCCCATGCTTAATCCTGCTGGTATTTCTGGCAGTGAAACAAATTCGTTCAAGTCATATCCGCCCCCCACCCCACCCCACCCCAATCATTTTAAATAGCTTTTACCACTAAATAAATTATGGCAAAAAAATTAATACATTTTAAACTTCATTTGTTGGCTTATTGCCCCCTTAGTCTTTCCTATTCTTCTCTTCACTTCTTAACTCCCATGATCACTGCCAATCAGACAGTGCGGATAAATAGATCTATACCGGCTTCCCTGAAAAGGCTGTGTCACACTAGGAAGTGCTGTGCACTCCTTGAACCTCCAGAGCCCCACACGGCCCTATTAGAGAGGAGGGTGAGACCCAGAAAAGCGGAAACTAGAAATTCTGCTACTGTGTGACCTTAGATCAGTGTGCACTTTGGAGCCCCCAACAAACACACAGACCCTCGCGTGGGAGTCAGGTGAATCAAAGTGGCCCTTGACACATCCAAGACCACCGTTAATCGTCACTCTTGAGTGACTCTATAGCCTGTGCAGCTTAAAACTCGGCAAAGGAGTGTTGTGGGAAGAGTGTGAAAGAGCTATTTGTGGCCTCACTTAAAACATTCCTGACACCTCCAAAATAACCGAGTGGCTGTTGGGATGGACAAGCAGACTTCAGTTCCTGCATTAAGCAGGCACTGACTACGAAATCTGAGGGAGACTTTAGGAAGCTAGGAAACAGAAGGAGAATAATATCTAGGTTATCCAATCACCCCCCACCCCGAGGAAACAACCTTGTCCTCAGAGAAAAGAGCGGCTGGTTTCTCTGGTCTTCCATTTTGAAATGCCTACCTCTTCCAGGGTATGGTAGGCCCCAAAGTTGAAGTTCGTGCCACGCTCTCTTTGCTGGTTGAACAGCATCTCTTCACGCTCTTGATCCAACAGAACCTAAGGTGAAACAACTCTATGGTTTGCATTGCCTGCAATGCATCAGCAGTGAATCCAGTCTGGTGGGGTGTATCAAGTGCTGAGGCTTGGTCCCTCAGACCGAGCTATCCTCACTGTGTCTACATCTCATCCACAGGCTCTGGGTCAGATACCTCTTATTCTGTAGTGCTCTGAGAAGGCATGGGTTATGCATGGGCTGGGGTCAGGTAGCAGCTGCAGGCCGAGGATGACAGTGCTTAGAGGACCTTCCAACCATCTTGTGGCTCAGCCTGCCTTTCAGAGTTAACCTCTCATTAAAAAACTAATTGAATCACTGATTGGTCTCCCTCCATTTGCATGAAATGTGCCTCCCTGCCACCCTGTATAGGCATTCTCACGGACTGAAGACCTGTGTGAAACCCACAGGTCCCTTTCCTGGCAGAGCAGGAGGAGGACCAGCAGGCCTCTCTGCAAGGCTGCCTTCTGGACACTTACTTGAACATCTTCGATCATGATGGAATAAGTAATCCCCTGGGACTCCAGGAAAACTTTGACGTCCTGGATGCTGGCAAAAGGAACTCGGACATGGACTGTCTGCCTGGGGACGCTGGGGGATTTCCAAAAATCAAGCTGAAAGGAATAAAGATTCAAGCCAAGAAAATGATGGAATCACTCTGGGAGAAACAGATAGCTGTGTATTGATAGATTTCAATAATGCAACTGGCTGCCTAGTTGATTTTGAGTCTACAAAACCAGAATCATTCCAGAACCACTGGGATACAGCAACAAGAGGTTCTGTGTACCCAAGAGTCAGCAAATATGTTGTTTTCAGCACACACACACACATACACACACCATGACCAGATATTAAAATTGGCAGAGAAAGAGATGAATTTAAGTTATGGGAGGTCTTAAAACAATAAAATCAATCTGGCACTCAAGAGGTCCAATTCATTTCATCATGGGGTATTAATGCCATAAATAATTTTAAGGGGGAAATAATGAGTTAAAGGTGTTCAGCTTTCGCAGTTTCCATCCTTCTCCCCCCACCCCCAAGTCCTGTGAGATATGAAGAATGATATATTTTTCCTCAGTTTTCTGATTGTGAAAATGAATCACCCGGAAAGAAGGCCATTTGCTCGGGGCTGTGGAGTTGGAGCTAAAGTCCAGGTTCTAAGAGTCGGCATCCCGCATTACCTCCAAGGAGTCAAACTACAGACCCGAAATAGCTGCCAATCGCGCCGACTTTATTTACTGGAGGGAGAAAATGCTGATGGGATGACCAATACCTCAAGGTGCTCTTCGGCCTCCAGTTGCAGCAGAGCCTTAATTTGCTCTTCATCACTCGGGATCACCTCAAGAACTTGATCTCTGAAACAGATTAACCACAGACAGGACCTTAGAAGCCAAAGCTGTTCGCCATTTCCTGTTGTTCTGTGCTCCGGTCAGCCTCTGCGGGGACGCGAATGCAGCAGTCAATAATCCCTTTCACAAGCCAGAAACTAATAAATCCTGTCCTGACCCACATGCCCAGAATGAGGAGGTGATCAAACAGCTTGATTTCCTCCAAGGAAATGTTATCTAAATAATAATTAAGAGGTGTACCTGCTCCTAGCAGGAAGCGGGCTTGCCGCCGTTAAAGTTTCCTTTTCCGTGAGCTAATGAGGATTTGTCAAACAACACCTGCTGCTCATAAAGCTCTGGCTCCTAAAACTTGTCTGTTCCTGCTTTTCAGAGAGGAAAAAAAAAAGGAAGGAAGAAAGAGGGCAGGGAGAGTAATTAATTTGGTGCTCATAAGCTCATAAGAGGAGTTAGAGCCACATCTGGGGACACATGAAGTTTTCTGGTTGTTTGTTTGTTTGTTTGATTTTCGTGACTGAAAATATAACCGAGTAGCATCCCCAGGTCCCACGGTCTAAACAAACTTGGGGCACAGCAAGAGGAAAATGAGGCCCAGGCAAATCAAGTGGTGGGTCATACCCACACGCTCACAGAAGCGCAAAGGAGAAAAAACCGTATCATGGCAGAAAAGAGAAATTCCCAAGCTGGCAAGTGTATATTGTTAGCGAAAAGTTTGGGTGGAAGAGCCTTTCCTGAGTAGCAGAGCCTTTTCTTTCTGCGTCTTTCTGTGTTCCCAGCGGGCTGACTTCCTGTTCGTGTGCTCTGGAGAAGGAGCAGTGCGCTGAGAACACCCGCACTAGGACGGGTGAGAACGGGAAGCCAGGCCTTCAGAGAGCTCCACACGGTTTCCACGGCTCTCCCGGGTGACACACAAGTGGCAGAACGCAAGCTCTTCCAGGCCCTTCTGCCTGCAAGTAGCCATCTGCCACAAATGGTCTGAAAATTCCTCCATTTGGGTCTCATTACTTTAGTTAACGCATGGACTCCCAAGAGTCCATCCTTAAAGTGAGGGGCTGGGGAAAGGAGCAGATTAGACTAGAAGTTCCTAGTACGGTTTCTAAGGAATGGAAGCCCTAGGAGTTGCTCAGCCAAAAAGGGGAGGGAATGTAACTTAAAAAAAAAAAATCCCTCATGGATTTCTAATGCATACTTACTTAGTCAACATTCTAGAAATCCTAAAGTTCATTTCGTTCTCTGATTCCCAAATCAAATTGGCTTCATTAATGTCATTAATAATTAATTAATTAATTTCATGGCTTCATTGATTCCCTTAGAAAACTCTCCAAAAATGCACCCATACAGAACTGTGGAATCGGGACTGATGCGGGTGCTCACACCTAGAAACCTGGAACTTGGGAGGCAAAAGTGGCAGGAAGGCTACAGGTTAGGGGACTGCGGGCAGCCTACGTCCTAGCTGAGCTGGGGGACTGCTGGGACTACAGAGTGAGAGCCTGTCTCAAAAGACCAACGAAACAAAGCAAGAGTTAAAGGATTTCAAAACCAAGGTGAGTGAGTCCTAAAGACAGAAGAGGTATCACCTGACACTTGCAGCCCAAACGGGCCCTCCGGACCCCTGAGGAGGCCCTACCACCCAGATAAGATAATAGGAAGACAAGTGCTGACAGGAAGGATAAAGTCCAGAGAGGTGGGAGGTGGGTGGGAGACAGGCCCTTACAACAATGACGCCTGAGGCAAGTGTAGACTTAGCATGTCTTCCCTGCTGTCTGTCAGCCCCACATTCTGACCACTAGAGGGAAAGGGGGATGGGGGGTGAGGTCAGTTCTGTGAACATTCATTTTTACAAAATGGAGTCACTCCTGCAGCAGCCCATAAAATATTGTCTAAGGTCCTGGGAAAGGAAGAGGAATAGGTCTTGAAGTCATCTCACAGAACCAACTCTCCCAAAGACAGCCTGCCCTATCTTTCAAGCTATTCTTCCTTAGCAAATGGTGAGGGAATTCCCAGGCTCCGTCTTAAAACTAACTTCACACAGTAATTATCCTCGGTCTCCGGTCAGAGTCTGCAGGCTCCCACAGGCACTGTGTCAAGGCAGTACCATTCAAAATACATTTCTCCTCCTGCAAAATCCCTAGCCTCTCCTCTGTTGTCTGTACATAGTAAGTAGAAGCCACCACAGTCTGTAAGTGCCCCAACGTGCAATCCTACTCTTTATTACCAGATAAAAGGTCTCTCCTTGGGGGTTTTGATGGTTTCCACCCCTTTCCACCTCTACAGTCATTCATATCCACTTTGATCAGTTCCTACCTTTGCCGCTATCTCCCCCCAACCTAAGAGGGCTCTGAAAACACAGAGCACATGCATCCCTTATTCTGTGACCAAGCTGTGAGCAGATGAAAGGTTTCGGGAATCAAGTAAGTAGAATTCAGATAAACACCAGAAAGTCTCGCTTACCCCACAAATGTTTCTTGACAGTAGATATACCCAAATAGGGCAACCAATAACACGGTCAACCTCATGGTCAATGCTTTTCCCAGAGTCCAGAGTTCAGAGCCCTTCCTGAACTTTATAGGGAGCAGGGCTGAGAGCTCTCTATTGACTCTGGGAGAATTCAAAGGAATTCCCATATGGCCAAATTCTCACCTGCTTGTGAAGTTCTCAAGGTCCCAGATACCAGAGCATGCTATCATCGCCAGTCTGTATATTTTCCTTTTTTAGGGCGAGATAACAGATTTCAATGGAAAGAAAACAAAATGGCTAAAGCACACCAAGGGCAAATCAGTTGTTTATGATTGAGAACCTAAGCACTGCTAGCCCTGCTGGGTGATAGAAGCCAGATTAATAGACCTAGAGGTTAAAGTCCTTTCTGGGTCTCAGACAAAGCATTTACAGTAATTACCCAGAGTCCCGTCCATCATATCCCATTACTTTGCTCATTCATTTATTTTTACAGTGTTTACCCCGAAGCGCTGAAGTCGCTCAGTCCACATCTGCCCAGGGTCCCCGGAGATGTGGCCCGGCCCGGCCTCACTCTCTATTAAATAAGCAAAACAGAATGCCTTGTAATATTTAATCCCACACTGTCTCTAAAGTGATCCATCTGCATTTGTACCAAATTAATACCTCTATTGCTATGTGTCTTCTCAAAATGACAATGTCTTTCCGATCATAGCAGTAAAGACACTCGTTGAGAACGTTTGCGGTTCAAGGAAAGGTCTTACTTCATCACGAATTCCCCTATGCAAGAAAGCAGTGGGTTTGGTATCTGTTTCTCTGGATTTCTTTAGGCAATTTGCAATTCATTCTCTCTCTCTCTCTCTCTCTCTCTCTCTCTCTCTCTCTCTCTCTCCCTCCCTCCCTCCAATCCGATTGTTCTCAAACTGGTTTTGGAGCTGACACTAGCTTTGAACCCCCAATACCCCTGTGTCTAGCTCCCAAATGCTGGGATTACAAGCATCTGCCTTCATACCCGGCTTGTTTTGTTTTGTTTTGTTTTGTTTGTGTTTTTTTTTCCTAAAGCAAAGATTGTACTAACAAAAATTATTTTTAGATGAAAGTAATTTTTCTTTGTCTATACACATAGACCTTCCATAATCTAACTTTGTTCGCTGTTTACAAGGAGACTGGGTATACATCCGCATAAATAGGAATCTGATTTATCATCTACACATTATATTTCACCTGGCAAAAATCAACCACAAACAGCTGTAAAGACTTTTCCAACTTTCCTTTGTATATCAAAATTTTTATCTGCACACAATTTAAATCTGGGGATTAAAATTCTCAAGCAACTGCTCAAAAGAGAAAGGCACACAGGTCATGTTTCTAGTTGAAGACATTATTTAGTTTGGTTTTTTTTTTTTATGTTTATGTTTTTGTTTTGTTCTAGGTTTTTTGCTTGGTTAATTGGTTTGGTGTCATGTGTTTTTTGTTCTTTTTTGTTTTGTTTTTGGTGTTCATTTTGTTTGGTTCCATCTTGTTTATTTTTGAGCCCAGATGGCTGATGTAGCTGAGGGTGACATTGAACTCTTAATCCTCCTGCCTCTACCTTCTGGGTACTAGGACTGCAGACTTGTGCCACCATGCCCAGTTGGTGTGGTGACAAAGGTCAAACCCAGGGCTTTGTGCATGTCAGGAAAGCACTCGGCCAGATGAGCCCCCGTCAGACTCTTAAGAGTCAGAAAGACGGGGCTTGAGACGAGGCTCAGTGGTTAAGAACACTGGCATCTCTTCCAGAGGATCTGTGTTTGATTCCCAGCACCCACAAACTGGCCCTCAAACTAAGTCTCAAGACAGGGAGTATGTGGTGAAAGAAAGATAAGAGATCTGAATTGCTAGTGGCAGGCAAATGCAAGTTAGGGGAGAGCTGGGGAAACCGAACACACAGCCAAGTCAAGGAGTCATGGTGACACATGCCTTCCATCAAAGCACTCGGGAGGCAGAGGTAGGTGGATCTCTGGTGAGTTCAAGGCCAGCCTGGTCTACAGAGTGAGTTCCAGGACAACCAGGGCTACACAGACAAACTTTGTCTCCTAAATAAATAAATAAATAAATAAATGACAAACAGCTGAGTATGGCGACACACACCTATAATCTACCACAGGCTGTGGCAGGAAGATCATGAGGTAGAATAAGTGTGGGCTACACAACAAAACCCTGTAAGCGAAAGAAAGAAAGAAAGAAAGAAAGAAAGAAAGAAAGAAAGAAAGAAAGAAAGAAAGAAAGAAAGAAAGAGAAAGGAAGGAAGAAAGAGAAAGGAAGGAAGGAAGGAAGAAAGGAAGAAAGAAAGAAAGAAAGAAAGAAAGAAAGAAAGAAAGAAAGAAAGAAAGAAAGAAAGAAAGAAGAAAAGAAAGAACAGCATAAAGAAGGAAGGGAAAGGGAGGAGAGAAGATCTAAAGGAGGGAGTGGAGGGAGAGAGAGGAGGAAGAGAGAGAGAGTTAAAATGGTGGATAAGGCTGTAAGTTCTTTGTTTCTGTTTCTGACGATGTAAAGATCATATCATGACAGAGCATTGTGTTCTCCATTTTCTACTTCTAGAAACAGGATAGCATATACTAAACTGCATGTATTTTAAACACACTGTTTGATAAGTTTTGACATAGGTATATACCTACATCACCACAATCAGTGTGACATCACATATCCATCATCCCTGATAACAATCTGCTTTTGAGAGTCACTGAGAAAATTTCCAGCCAGAAAGAGGTCTTAGACAGTCTGTGCTTTAGGGATGAAGGAATGACACACACATACACACGCCCCAGAGGAAGGGCCTACAGAAAGCCCCAGGGCTGATCGGAGGTAGAGCAGACACGAAGAACACTGTCCTCTGGCTCTGGTTCCCAGCTTTGAAGCTCCACAGGGCCCGATTACCACCAAGTAATTCTACTCAGCTCTAGGAAAAGACAATTTTTGACCAAATGTGCCTTTAACTACGAATTCCTGGGGAAGCTGTAATTTAGGAGAAAGATGATAGGTCCCTGTAGAAAATGGTCTGATGGCACGTTGCTCCGGACCAGGATGTAGCTAGGCACGCTACTCAGGGTTTTGCCCTTTAACCCCAGAAGGTGAAACAGCCTAACCACAAGGTAAAGGGGGATGCTATACAGAACCAGAGGAGACCCAACCACAAATTAAATCTCTCAGAACAGTTTCCAAACCCCAAAAAGTCCTCCACATCAAAACTCCGGACATGGACGTCTTTGTCTGTTGAAGTCTGTTTATTTGTAGCAAAGTGAGTTCTGCAAGCAGAGTTAATGAACTCCTAACACTGCTTCAGCACATAGCGCTTTGACTGCAAAATACACAGAATTTATGGTTTCAATCAGCCAGGCTTTAAACAAAAATTCCCATCAGAGCTGCCTGATTCTTCGCAGCACCTTTAAAACAAGACACCTTTAAGCCGTTATGGAATGTCTGTGTTTGGACAAGATGTGAGTGTTCGCAGAAGCCGGGGGAAGGGAATACCAGCAGCCTCTCTACCATCTTGACAACTCTTTCTGTAAATGTAAAGTTATTCTGAAAGTGATTCTAAACTAGAAAATTTGTTTTAAAAGTGAAGCCCTGCTGGGCATAGTTGCATATGTCTGTAATCTCACTACCTAAAAGGCTAAGGGGGAGTTAGGGGATGTTCAAGGCCAGGCTGGTGTGGCGGGGGAGGGGAGTGCAGCTGGGGGGGAGGGTGAGGCAAGGGTGTGTGTGTGTGTGTGTGTGTGTGTGTGTGTGTAGAATATGAACACTTCTGAAAATGGATACACACAGAGATTAAGCATTTTAAGAAGTCTGAGTGGCTCATGGGCAGAGCATTTGCCTGGTACACACAAGTTCCTGGAGCTGATCCCCGGCACCATGACATTAAATAAATAAAATTTACAACTTGCAAAATGTCAGGGACAAGATGAGTCAGTTGATAAAAGTTCCTGCCACCTGAATTTGGTTACCTGTCCCACATAGGAGAGAACCAATTCCCCAATTCTGCTCTCTACATTTGCACCTACATTGACATATACATATGAACGAACATACACATGCACGCGTGCACACATACACACATGAACACTCATTTTTAAATTAAGATAATCATCTGTAATAATCACAGAATCACTTGGGGTGTTGTTGTTGTTGTTTTGGTTTTGCTCTTGTTTTTCAGATGCGGGTCTCATGTAGTCCAGGCTGACCCAAAATTTCTGATCCTGAGGATAGTTTTGAACTACTTTTCTTTTTTTTTTTTTTAAAGACTTATTTATTATTATAAATCAGTAGGTACACTGTAGCTGTCTTCAGATGTCCCAGAAGAGAGTGCCAGATCTCATTATGAGAGATTGTGAGCCAACTTGAGGTTGCTGGGATTTGAACTCAGGACCTTCAGAACTGCAGTCAGTGCTCTTAACCACTGAGCCATCTTACCAGCCCCCAGCTTTGGGCTACTAATCCACCTCCTGAGTTCTGGGATTACAATCACATGCCACCGAGCCATCTTTTAAAACGCTATTTTTAAAAATGATACGTTGTTTTGTTGTTGTTGTTGTTGTTTCCAGTCAGATTATTGAAGTTGTTAGGTCTTGCTGGGGTTTTGTTGTTATTGTTGTTGTTTAGTTAGTTGGTTTGGTTTGGCTTTCTGTTTCTTGAGGGGGAAAAAGGTGACGTGTTACTGAGTCAGTGGAAGATTAGAGAGATTCTCTGGGGAAGAGATTACCCTGCTACGTTTGCTTGAGTGAGCCCTGGCAACTCACACCTAGAATCGTCTATCTCTGTACTTTGGTGCCTACCATGCTACTTTAGGAACTTATTCTAAGAAAATCATTATAGCGACACAAAGATTGATCTAGGATTTATATTCATCCAATGATGAAAAAGGGGGTTATCTTAGTGTATTCTAAGTAATAGTTTGTTAAATAAAGCAAAACGAGTCCACACCAACCAGCACTGTGTTGATCATTAAAAATGCTGTGGGTAGGGTTGGCAACAATATAGATCTGTGTTAGACCAAGTGATTGGCATGTCTGAAGTTCATAGTTCAGTCCCTAGCATGTGCTCACACACACGCAAATGTAGAAAGGACTAAGATTGGATGAAGAACTGGCTCAGTGATTAAGAGTTCAGACTTCTCTTGCTGAGGACCTGAATGCACATTCTGGGATGTTCGCAACAGGCCGTAACACCAGCTACCGGGATCTGTCACCTCTGGCTTTTGACAGCACAACAGTATATCACATACCCACATATAGACAAGCATAATTATAATTTTTTTTTAATTAAATGTTTAAAGTACTGAGAATTTTAAAGACATAAAAAGAAGTTCACAGAACATTTTTCAAACAGCTTATGAAACAAAATACATACACAAAATGATGAGTACATTTCTATAAGAAATACACTGAGCACAGTGGTGGCGCTCACTCGCCTTTAATTCTGGCACTCAGTGGCAGAGGCAGGCGGATCTCTGAGTGCCAGCGAGAAACAATATCTGATGTACAACTCAAGTTCCAAGACAGCCAAGGCTACAAAGAAAAACCCTATCTCAGAAAAAAACAAAACAAAACAAAAATAATAATAATAAAAAGAAGAAATAGGGAAGGAGTTACAGAGACAAAGTTCGTAGCTGTGATGAAAGGATGGACCATTTAGAGACTGCCGTATCCAGGGATCCATCCCATAATCAGCTTCTAAACGCTGACACCATTGCATACACTAGCAAGATTTTGCTGAAAGGACCCAAATATAGCTGTCTCTTGTGAGACGATGCCGGGGCCTAGCAAACACAGGAGTGGATGTTCACAGTCAGCTATTGGATGTACCACAGGGCTCCCAATGGAGAAGCTAGAGAAAGTACCCAAGGAGCTAAAGGGATCTGCAACCCTATTGTTGGAACAACATGATGTACTAACCAGAACCCCGGAGCTCTTGTCTCTAGCTGCATATGTATCGAAAGATGGCCTAGTCGGCCATCACTGGAAAGAGAGGCCCATTGGACTTGCAAACTTTATATGCCCCAATATAGGGGAATGCCAGGGCCAAAAGAATGGGAATGGGTGGGTAGGGAAGTGGGGGGCGCTATGGGGGACTTATGGGATAGCATTGGAAATGTAATTGAGGAAAATATGTAATAAAAATATTAAAAATCAAAAAAAAAAAAGAAGAAGAAATAGCCGAGCGTGGTGGCGCGTGCCCTTAATCCCAGCACTCAGGAGGCAGAGGCAGGCGGATTTCTGAGTTTGAGGCCAGCCTGGTCTACAAAGTGAGTTCCAGGACAGCCCCATCTATACAGAGAAACCCTGTCTCGAAAAACCAAGAAAAAAAAAAAAAAAAAAAAAAGAAGAAATATGATAAATGATTCAGTGATTGCCAAAACTCCCCTGTGGTAGACAGTAACTTTAACTTTCTTCATTTTTGTTATAACTTAGGTAAAAAGAAAAGGGCCAAACCTACCAACGTAATGCTAGAAGCCAAAAGTTGCCGCAAGTACTTTCCAGCCTGGCTTTCATTTTGACCTTGTGAGCTCCTGGTTTGGGTTCTACCCAACCTTTGGTGCACCCGAGAGCTTACCACCCTGGCGGCTCTCTGCTGCCCCCTTCTGCTGCTACCTACAGACAACCATTGTCATCCCGAAAGGCCCAGATTTCCATCCTCTCACCTCTTCCGAAGAAAGCCTTTTGCCATCCTGTAGCAAAAGGTCCAGTAGGAAGTATGTGTGTGACTCTCTCTATATATATATGTGTGAGTGTGTGTGTGTGTGTGTGTGTGTGTGTATACACACACACATATATATATAGTCAATTGGGAAGAAAGACTATGTTACCTCCACAAAATCCTTTTCTAATTGCAGCTCCTAAAGTCCTCAGAGCTCAGGAACTACTTGCTCTCAGTAGGAAGCAAGTAAGGTCCCTATACGGCAGTGAGATCTGACTTCTTCCCCTTCTCTTTCGCCATCGGTTCTTTACCCACAAGACAGTGTCTAGACCAGCAGTATCCAGAGGACGCGTTCTACACCTCTGCTGTCCATGTGCTGGTTTTTTTTTTTTTTTTTTTTTTTTGACCCAGGGGCTCACTTTTTAGCCAAGGCTGGTGTGGAACCCACTGTGTAACCCGCACTGACCTCGAACTCATGACGATCCTCCTGCCCAACCTTCCATATACTAGGATCATGGTCATGGATCATCATACTTGGCTACTTTTTGCAAAATTGCTCTTATTGTAACTTAAATGGCACTGGCTGGCCTGGAACTTGCTATGTACCCCAAACTGGCCTTGAATGAGCACTTGCTGTTCTTCCAGAGGACACGATTTCGGTTCCCAGCACCCATAATAGACAACTCAAAACCTTCTGTAACTGCAGCTCCAGGGAGAGTCCAGTGACATTTTCTGGCCTCCACAAATACAATTACATATGTGTTTGCAATAAATGTCTATTGAGCATCACTAGTTCAGATGGAAAAAAGATGTCTAAATAAAGTCTGTCAACATCAAACATAACAGTTTCCTGGAAGTGTATAGAAAAGTCTAAAGCATAAACAAAAGAGTAAGATTACCTGTTAAGCCGGGCGGTGGTGGCGCACGCCTTTAATCCCAGCACTTGGGAGGCAGAGGCAGGCAGATTTCTGAGTTCGAGGCCAGCCTGGTCTACAAAGTGAGTTCCAGGACAGCCAGGGCTATACAGAGAAACCCTGTCTCGAAAAAAAACCAAAAAAAAAAAAAAAATTACTTGTTAAAACAAGATAAGGGCGTTACTTCCCAAAGGAATAAAATAAATAATAATGATGGTAGTGGTGATGCTGATGATAACAACTCCAATTTCAGCCTGTTTTGATTAATTAAAACATTGGGTGAATGTAGTAGCACATGCCTATGATTCTAACACTTCGGAAGCTGAGGCAGGAGGATTTCTACGACTTCAAGGCCAATATGGGCTGCGTATTTAAAACAAAAGTGAAGACACTGCAGAGGAAACTGAGGACTTTAGAATATCCTAAGATAACAGTTCGGTCTGTATGAAAACATGGATGAGCTGGCAGAGGGTCAGTGGGTAAAGGCGCTTGCCAAAAGGAAGCCTGAATGCAGTCCCCAGAGCCCACATTCTAAAGTCAGATGCAGAAGTTAGCCTGCGACACATGTCACCGAGCTTCCCTGAGGTGTTAGCCTGGAGGGCCTCTACCTTCACCCAGGTGGAAGAGCAGAACAATTGCCAAAAGTTGTCCTCTGACCTCCATAAGTATGCCATCGCTTGTGCTCTCTCTCCCCACACACACATACACAATTATACAATTATATATACATTATTATTGTAATTATTATTATTTAGGTGTATGAATGTTTTACATGTGTATGCGCCACCTCCAAGCCTTTGCCCTCAGAGCCCCAGGGTTGTGAGCTGACCTGCAGGTACTAGGAATTAAAGCTGTGTCCTCTGGAAGCCTGTGGCTCTTAACTGCTGAGCCAACTCTCTGTGCCTATAGACCATTATTAACTATAGTATTTTATTGTACTGAGGAAGATGTCTCATTGTTTTCCAATCTGTGAGTCGATACACTAATGTATTTACTAGTTTATGGCATCTAATTGTTCACTGCTTCAAGGAATACCCAATAAAGAAAGTTTAATGCCTGCTGTTTTAGAGAGCTCTTTTGCACTAGCTGATCAGACCAGATTAAAATGGAGTCACTCATGTGAGAGATATCATGCAACCAAACTGAACTTGGAAATGGGCCTGTTCTCAAAAAATAAAACAGGAATTCCTCACAGCCAATGCAAAGAGCCAGCGTGGTAATTCTTGTAGGGGGAGTAATTGATGGTGACCAGGCCACCTTTGACTGACGGTGAAGTCACCGTCATCCACACTTCTCTGTGTTTCAGGGATGCTACCCTACCACAAATCATAGCTCAACCTCCATTTGCTGGAAATTTGCTTCCTAACAACATCTTTCTGCAGGTTTCTCATATTTAGCTGTTCTCTACCCAAAATGCTTTTCTCACAATATTCAAACATTATTGAAAATGTGTCATGCAAAAAAGTTGTCTATTGTCCCCACCTCAATCTGTACTCCATGATAACTAGCAGTTGGATTTTTTTTATATAGTTATATATTTCTATGTAATCTTTTTCTATATATAAACCAGCCAGTTTATTTTATATGTAGGTGTGGGTGTGAGCGAAATCTGGGAAAATCCGAGATTTGAAATACTTCTGGTTCCAAACATTTTGGATAAGAGACATGCAACTTGCACAGTGAAAGAGTAGACAACCAGCCGGGCGTGGTGGCGCACGCCTTTAATCCCAGCACTCGGGAGGCAGAGGCAGGCGGATTTCCGAGTTCGAGGCCAGCCTGGTCTACAAAGTGAGTTCCAGGACAGCCAGGGCTACACAGAGAAACCCTGTCTTGAAAAACCAAAAAAAAAAAAAAAAAAAAGAAAGAGTAGACAACCATTGAAAACAGAGGGAAAAGATAATTATGAATAGAAACTACGTCATAGATTTGTGCATGCAAAGAAAAAGTCTATTACTGAATAATGTGTGCTAATTGTAACTCATATAAAAGAAAAAATATATATGCATATATATATATATACATATATTTATAGTTATCCCTGGCCATCCAAATCTACTTATATTCCAATTGAGATAGCAAGAGTTTAGATAGTGGATTCAGATGGTGAAGGATGATATTTTTTCTCAACTTATTTTGTTCCAAATTAGATAGCAAATACCAAGAGATTCAATTAGGAAAAAGTATCCCAAAATATTTATCCAAAGTCAGGTGTGGTGGCACACACTTTTATCCCAGCCCTTGGGAAGCAGAAGCAGAAGAGATATCTGTGAGTTAGATTCCAGCCTCCTCTACATAGTAACTTCCAGATCAGCCAAGGCTGCACGGTGAGATCCTGTTTCAAAAAAACAAAAAAAGCCAGATGGTTGGTGGTGCTTGCCTTTAATGCCAGTACTTGGGAGGCAGAGGCAGGCAAGAACTCTGTGATCTTGAGGCCAGCATGGTCTTCAGAGTGAATCTAGCACAGCCAAGGCCACACAAAGAAACCCTGACTCAAAATAACAAAAAGAAAAAAAGAGAGGAAATGAAAAAAAAAACATTTATCTAAATCTATTTGGTTCCTGGTTTTGCCCAACAAGAGGTCTGATTATTTCATGTTTATTTTTTTTAATTCATCCAGAAATAATATTCATAGAACCATTAAGAATCCTCTCAGGGGGTTCAATTTCGTTTTCCTTTAACAAAACTGTTATCTGAACATCTGACCATATGCACAGTGCTTCTAATCCAAGAACATAACATACTTTCAGAAGGCCCATTCTGAGGACCTGGAACCTGGAGCACACGGAATACATTATGACTCTCCTTAGTTGTGTTTGGTTTTGTATGTCTGAAAGGGTGTTTGTTTTGTTTTGTTACAGTTTTTTAAACCAGGATATTTATGACTAATCATTGAAATCCATGAGATGAACTGGGCACAGCAACAGGCACCCCTGTGGCTTTACTGGCTGCTCCTTCACAGGGTCGGTCTCTGAATCTTCCATAGAGTTTTCTAGGAGCTTGGCTGGCCAGGTCATCAGGGTTAGTCTCTTTGACTCTTTTGAGTCTCTTTAGGCTCTCAGGTGTGCAAGGCAGCCACACTTACCAAAGGCTGACTTCTGGAAGGGTTGGGCCTGAAAGCCACAGAAAGTGGTGGCCATCTCTGATGATGTTCCCTTGTCATTTTGCTTCCAATGCCTAAGGCAAATGGCTGGATTCTTTATAATGGAGATGCTGGTCCTGGATATAACCATTTTAACGATTCCAACATTGTCAACTTTATCATGGACAATGCTTTCCAGAGAGCTTGCTTCCCATATCTGCCCAAAACTACAGTATTTTTTTTAAGAGAGAGAGAAAAAACAATGAGGCCTGTATCAATCTAAAATTTAAAAAAAAAAAAAAACATTTCATTGATTTTCTTGTATGTGGGAAGTTGAACATCTCTTTGATAAATTTATTGGTCACTTGAAATTTATCACTTGTGAGGATTCTATTAAATATTTGGACAGTTTCTCTGCTAAATTATTTGGCTTTTTCTTATCTTTAAAGTTCTTCATATATTATTTCAAAATTTTTATCTTTTTATTTTACTTGTTAAGTATTTGGGGGGAACATTGTTTTTTGGTTTTGTTTTGTTAGTTGATAGTGGTACACGCCTTTAATCCCAGTGTTCAGGAGACAGGCAGGCAGATCTCTGATTCAAGAGGCCAGCCTGGTCTACAGAGTGAGTTCCAGGACAGCCAGGATTATGCAGTGAAACCCTGTCTGGGGAAAAAAAAAAAAAAAGAAAGAAAGAAAGGAACAAAATATCTACATATAATTTTGTTGGTGGAAGAACAGTAAGTCAAACCCAAGCATGTATGACAATGCATAAGGAAGCCTTTTACTTTGTAAGCTAGTTAAAATAATTCCTAGGGGCTGGAGAGATGGCTCAGCAGTTAGGAGAACTGACTGCTCTCCAGAAGACCTGTGACCTGGATTCAATTCCCAGTACCTGCATGGCAGCTCACAGCTATCTATAACTCCAGTTCCAAGGGATCTGGTACCCTCACACCGATATATATACAGGCAAAACACCAATGCACATCAAATAAAAATAAATTAAATAATTTTCTTTCTTTTTTTTCTATTTTATTTTTTGTGTATGGACATTTTGCCCACATGAATGTCTATATACCATGCTAATGCAGTACACATAGAGGCAGAAGAGGACATTGGATCCCCTAGAACTAGAGTTACAGAAGGTTATAAGCCATCATGTGGATGCTGGGAATTGAGCCTGGGTTCTCTACAGGAGCAGCCAGTGCTCTTAGCCACAGAGCCATCTTTCCAGCTGCCAAATAAAATAATTTTAAAGGAGTGTATCTTTTTAGGGTTGTGTTCTTTGTGTGTGTGGGGGGGGGCAGGGATTTTGTTTTCACAAATAGCCAATAGGCTTTCGCCCAAATACATGATGACGATAATATGTTCCCTTCAATGTATCTCCAGCTTTGTCTCAACTAAACTAAGGCTATAAAATCTACTTACTCTTATTATTAACATCAACACATTAAATTCTCAAGGACTAATAAGTCAAATATAATAAACACCAAGGCACACAGGTATTTTTGCAGTTGAAACTAAACTATGTGATTTATGAAGTAGTTGCTTATAAATTCAAATAAACAAATCTACACTCTAGAGCATTTAGTAGTGTCCATGTGTGACAAGGACATTTAGTAGTGCCCGTGTGTGACAAGGAGCCGGCTCTTTGAATGAACCAGAGTGTTACAGAGAATAACCTTGGAGGTGTGTCTTAAAACTGATATCAGCCTCTATGGAGATCACTTGAATGTTTGGCTGGTGACTTTCTGCCAAAGGCTTGGTGTGTAAACAGGTCTGAACAGGGTCTCCGTGAAGCCCTTGTAAACCACCTCACCAACCTTCCTTCACTTAAGGGAGACAGGAGCTACTGTAGCCACTGGGTTCTTGCTGTCTTCAACAATAAGAGAATCATTAACTTGTCCTGTCCTTGGTGTATGTAATTTTTATCTGTGTGTGTGCAAGTGTGTGTGCACATGTGTATGTGCATGAGACAGACAGAGACAGGTACCTATTCCTGCCCGCTAAGCCATCTTTCCTGCCCTGAACATATTTTTGTTTTTTTAGTTCTAATTGTGTCATGGAAAGCCTTTATCTCCTTGGGGGGAAAAAATTAAGACAAAAAGCAGAGCAGAAACCTAGGTGTCATGTTGTATCTCACCAGCACTTGAGAGGCAGAACCAAGGAGGCCAGCCATGAATGTGAGGTCAGCTTGGTATACATAGTGGGTTCCAGACCAAGACCCTGCCAGTAGTAGAGTGCTCGTTTTTCCCTGAAAGGCCCAAGGTTCAATTTCAGGCACCACATATAAAAAGGCAAATTGGGTCCAGAATTTTACTTGTGATGGCTGAATGGCTGAAGGACCTAATTTAGTTTTCTGTGGCCTGGTGCCAGGTAGCTCTCCTTACCTGCGGAAAGGCACCACCGTTCTCTCCTTTCTGTCAAGGTTTTGTGTCTGCCGTCACCCTACTTGCCTTCCATGCCTCCCCAGGCTTGGTGTCTGCCTTCTACACATCCCAGGTGCACTTCCAGCTTCTTTTCTGCCCTCAGTATGAACCCTTCCCCTGCCTCCAATTCCCAGTGCACATAAAAGCATTATACTAGAAGGTGGGGTGTTTTTCTTTTTTTTTCCCAATATGATTTAAAAGCTCAATCCTACATCCTCTCCTCCCTGAGCCCTGTGATGCTGCACATTTGAAACTAATTAAAAAGATTTGTATCCTGGAATTCCTGAGAAGCTATCAGCGTGTGTCCTTGAACCTCTTATGGAGTTGAGCGGCATATTGTACGCTGTATTCATTGTACGGGGGATGTGCCAGAGCCAATATTCTCAGCTCGTCTCAGCTCCCACTCAGCAATAGCGTCTTGGCAGCTGTGAGATCAGCAACAGTGCGGGCATCTACACCGGGAAAACCAAAGTGCTACACAGTCAGGCTAACACTCTGAGCGCTGTCAAACATTCCAGCACACCTCGGGTGTGTGGATTCTTTTGGTTTCTAGTGACAGTGACCCACTTGAGCATGAGTAGAAGGAGGAAGTTATCACGAGATCCTGCCGGGGAGGTGCAATGTTATCGATGAGTGGGTGACAGAGAGGCCTTGGAAAGGAGCTGGAACTGAGGGTAGGAGGTGGTTTGGGGGTCCTCAGAACTCCTCACCCTCCCCTTCTGTTTCCCTAACAACTAGTTTCCCCTGGCTCCTAATCTACCTGGAGGGCACTTTGGACCTGGAAGAGCTGCTGCTGTGAGTCCAGTTCCCCTGGGAAACTGATATCTGTCTTGGTCCCGAGTCCAGTTTCTCAGGCAAGGACTTGAGTTGGAAAAAAAAAAATTCTACCGTAGCCAATACCTGCCTGGTCAAGGCGAAGTGACTGGGAGTGGGTAGAAAGGAGGCCAATAGCCCAGAAAGACCAAAGCACTCACAAAGACCGTTCCCCACTCTCTGGCTCTCAGGAGGCAGTCACTCATCTCATCAGATGCCACACACACAGGTTAGCCAGGAGGTATTGGGGGGAGGGGCATTCATCTCTGACATTTCCAGACTTGCTTTGTGAACGCTGTGGAGTGTGCAGGCTACAGTGGAATGTCATGTCCTTTGGGTATGATGGACTTCTGCACCCACGGCACCCATCCATGGATGTGGGAAGGCAACGGTTTAGTTACACTTCTTTTTTTTTTTTTTTTTTTTTTTTGGTTTTTCGAGACAGGGTTTCTCTGTGTAGCTCTGGCTGTCCTGGAGCTCACTTTGTAGACCAGGCTGGCCTCGAACTCAGAAATCCGCCTGCCTCTGCCTCCCGAGTGCTGTCTTTAGCAACTTTAGCATTACAGAGCACATCCTAAGCAAAAGACCCTGCTCTAGAGATCACAGAGGAAGATCCAACCACTAGAAACAGGAAAACTCCCTGTGAATTCTAAAAAAAAAAAAAATAATAAAGTTACTGTCCCTGGAGCTGATGACTTATCTTGGTTGGCAGAGGGTTTCCCTCTGGGTTCCAGTTCCAGCACTATAGACTGAGTGTGGTGGTGTGTCCCGCTGGCCCACAGGAGGGAGAGAGCAGGAGAATGGAAGGTCAGAGTCATTTTATACAAAGTCACAGCCACAGGCAACTTTGAGATAAGCCTTAAGGCTACATAAGAACCTGTCTAAACAAAAAAACAAAACAAACAAACAAAAAAAACTAACGACAAAACAAAAACCTATACAAATAGGCATAATTTAGGGGTTGGGGGCCTTGTTTGTTTGTTTGTTTGTTTGTTCAGACTAAGCCTCACTATATAGACTTAATTGGCCTGGAATTCCAGATGAAGACCGACTGTGCCGACCTGGAATTTTTATCAACCTGCTTCTGCCTCCCCAGGTGGTAGGACTAAAAGTGTGCACTACCACACCCAGTCAGGGTAATTTAAAAAAATAAATATGTTGGTGGGGTATGCCTTTACTCTCAGCACTGCGTGAGCGGATCTCTGTGAGTTTGAGACCAGGCTGGTTCACATGGAGAATTTCAGGCCAGTTAAGGCTACCCAGTAAGAACAAATCTTAAAAAAATAAGAAATTACCTTGCCTGCAAGCCATCCAAATGCAGGTGCCAAAACCAGTGGCACACTCCTGCAATCCCAGTACAGTACAGGGGGCTGAGAGGCAGGCTGATGGTGAAATGGTGAATTCCGGGCAAGTGTGAGCTAAAACACACACACAGAGACATGCAAGCAACTGCTCCAGCTCTTGTCAGATCAGGACCCTTTGCTTTCCATCTTTGCAACCCGAGCCTTACTGGACTCGTGTTGCCATCCCCCGAAGACTTGGAGAAAGGAGAGAGGCCATTTCCTCTCCCTGCATGTCTGTTTTCAGAGCCAAGAAACTTTTAAGAATGCGCTCACCAGCAAACTTCTCCCTGGAATGAAATGACACCCCCTGCCTGCTCGAATCACTCCACAGGGGGACTGCTGCTGCCATGATTGGCTCAGAGCAATCAAGGCCTGTGTCAGAGAGAGTGTACAATGGGCAGAAGGAGGATCTGCTAGGACTGAAGAAAGGGAGGCAATCAGCAGGGGCTACCCGGACTCTGTCTGATTCTAAAGCCGGCAATCAGAGGAAAGACGCGAGGGCCCGGGCCCTGGCAGCCATTTCTCCAGGCACTTTGTCTCTCATTTCACTCTCAGACCCGCCGCTCTGCCTTACCAAATCCGGTAGATCCGCCCACCGGAACCTGGTTTTTATCTCCCCTCTCCCCGCTTTTGATTTATTCTAATTAGTAACAGATCTGGCTCCCTGCCTGGCATTTTCACTGCTAAATCAAGATTTTGAACATATGAAAGTTTAAGGTGTCAGAGGACACTAATAAAGACCGTTACAGACTGCAGGACTCTGTAATCAGGCCATGTTAAGGTCTGCCTGCGAAGGAAGTGAACTCAGAAGTTAAAAGATAAAAACTGGAAAATAGTACTGTTGGGATTAAACCTTTTTATTAGAAAAAAAAAAAGGCATTTCATGCACTGATTTTTGAGTACTAAGAAATTTCCTAAATGGAACGTTCAGTGCTGAGAGCTTCCGGAGTTGGGGGAGGGGGGGTGTTGATCAAAAAGCACAAGGAGGATTAATTTACAAGACATCTCCCTCTGAGCGGTTTCTCTGGGCCCTAACAATCTTCTGCTCTACATAAAAGGTTTCATATTCTTTATCCCTGTCTAGGGCTGTTAATGTAAGCGCATCCTTACACCCAAAAGTGCTGAGAACTGAACATTTAGTTCACAAGTAACACATTTTCCTTCTTGCTCTTCCTTGGTCACTTCGGAAGGTTTGTGGCTCATTTGTATTCCCCCTTCAGCCGCCATCAGCTCTCAGACCACATGTTCCTGACAGAGAGAATATCCAGGTGGCCTGGTGCTTGGAAACCTGTCAGACATTATTCAATGCAATAAAGAACACATCAGACAAGTCCTTGGGATATTGTTGCAGGGAAACCCTGTTTAGAATTCACTAATTGGGAATCTGTGACAATTTGAGGAAGGGCTAGCCGAAGTTAACCTTTGTGGGGGGGGGGAAAAGAGTTCACTGAAGTTCTGCATAGTATAAACAAGATTAGAAGGGGGAATAATTATCTATTTAAAAGAACCAGTTGTTTTGAAAAGCTTTCTATAGAAGTATCCTTTTACATACAAACTGGGTAATTATGATTTAAACAAAGGCTGGCCTGTTTCTTAGGCTTCTTTGAAATGTCAATTACAAACTACTCTTGTCTCTTCTCCAAAGCAAAGTCCATCCCTGTGCCCTGGCCACAGTTGGTTAGCTGGCGTCCACTCACTGTATTTATAAATAATAAACCTGCAGTTCTTCTGAACTAATATGATTTCATCCACGCCGCCTTTCGCTAACCTAAGCAGTGGCCGGTCCTCCAGGGTGGGGAAGAGTTACTAATTATTAGCATGTGGCAAATCTGCAGTGCGTGGAGCAAGGATTTTTTTTTTTTTTCTCACTAGCTTAGTATCGTGGCTACATAATAAGGGAAAACTTCAAAGAAAACTCCTGTCCGGCAGTACCTTTTGGTTTTTACCTTAGTAAAGAAACAAATGAAGACACATTCCGTGCTACAGCTCAGCACATGCACCCTGAAATAGAAACTATCCTCCTGGAGTCTGATATTGTGCCTGCCCTCTGCTATTTGTAGATAACCTTTAGTGGCAGCCACTAAGTAGATTTCACTACTGATGGCTGCAGCCCACCCTTACCCATAAGGGATTGTTCCCAGAGAATGTGGAAACCAGAGGGCACAGAACCTTATGCATAAATGATTTTTCATGTGTGTGTGTGAGATCTGTACCTAAGATAAAATTTAATTTAGGTAGAGCCTGCACAAGACCCTGGGTTCTATCAGGAGTGCTGAAGAGGAAAACAAAACTGACTATTTGACAGTTCTATTCTTTGCACACACTGGGCACTCTTCTGGGTGGTCAAAATGTTTTTGAAGAGGAGGTGGTGGAGGAGGGACAAAGTTGTTTCATTTATAAATTAGTCACATTAAAAATAATACTAGCCAGGTGTGGTGGCGCATGCCTTTAATCCCAGCACTCAGGAGGCAGAGGCAGGCAGATTTCTGAGTTCGAGGCCAGCCTGGTCTACAGAGTGAGTTCCAGGACAGCCAGGGCTACACAGAGAAACCCTGTCTTGAAAAAACAAACAAACAAACAAACAAACAAAAAAACAAAAAAACAAAAAAAAACAAAAAAAAACAAAAAACAAAAAAAACCTACTTATCCGGGTAGTGGTGGTACATGCCTTTGATCCCAGCACTCTAGAGGCAGAGGCAGGCAGATCTGTAAATTCAAGGCCAGCCTGGCCTACTGAGAGTATTCCAGGGCAGCCAGGGCTACACACAAAAAAACCTGTTTTGAAAACAAAACAAGGGCTGGGGAGATGGTTCAGTGGTTGAGAGTGCCGACTGCTCTTCCGAAGGTCCAGAGTTCAAATCCCAGCAACCACATGGTGGCTCACAACCATCCGTAATGAAATCTGATGCTCTCTTCTGGAGTGTCTAAAGACAGCTACAGTGTACTTACATATAATAAATAAATAAATCTTTAAAAAAAAAAAAGAAAAGAAAACAATAAGAATACCAATGTACTATAAATACAGGGTTAGTGTCCGCGGCTGACCATGAACTATGAAGCCATAGGTGGGAAGGATGACTACAAAGGATGGCTGCTTTGGAATCCCATTTCTAGGCTACTCTGGGAGAGAAGAGCATTACTTCCTGGGAGGAGGCATAGCCCTGTGGATTACTGCAGCTGCCCTCTGACTTTCCTGTGCCACCATCAGGAGCCTCCCTTGCCCATAGATTGGAGAGGGTGGCTACTCGCCCCCTTTCTAAATCAGATCCTTATTACTCTCCTCAAGTCCTCACTGTTCTAGCCCCAGCTATTCCACGTTCGCTTCTGGCTTCCCACAGCGTCCACGTCTGCCTTCATAGGCTTTCTTCCTCTTGTCCAAGCCAGGCTTTCTCACTGAGGCCGAGCCAAGTGGAGGCTGTAAAGTCTTTCCACCAAACAGGCGAGCCCCCCACCCCCACCCCCAGGCTCCCTCACCACTGCTCCAGTTTGTACTCAGCTTCTGACTCTTGGCTCTGTTTCCCACTGACACTCCTCGAATCTGTATTTGGTGCTCAGTGTACCAAATTTCACAATACAAGCCAGATTTGGTGGCAAAGGCCTTTCATCTCATTACCTGGGAGCCCGAGGTAGGCAGATCTCTGAGTTTGAGGCCATCCAGGGTTGCACAGTGAGACCCTACTTCAAACAACAACAAACATATAACAGGGCTGAAGAGATTGCTCAGTGGTCAAGAGCACTCGCTATTCCTGCCGAGGACCTCGGTTCAATTCCCAGCACTCATATGGTGGCTTACAACCATCCATAACAGTTTCAGGGGAATCTGAAGCCCTGTCTGGACCTCTGGGCCACATACGTGCATTCAGGCACTTTTACATGTAAGATAAAATAAGTGCATCTTTAAAAAGAACAACATGGATGGGGCAGGTGATGTGGTTCAGAGGGTGAAGTCACTTGCCACCAAGCCTGACAACCTGAGTTCAATCCCAGGGACCCACATGGTGGCAGGAGAGAACAGATTCTAGCAAACTGTCTTCTGGTCTCCATCATGACCTCTGATCATACACATACACACAAACAAATGTACAGCAATGAAGTAAAATGGATAATATTGTGTCGTGATGGGGGTTAGCGATCTGTCACCAGATCTGTTACCTTTACCAACTGTCTGACCTTGGATGTGTTAACTACCCCATGCTTCAGTTTTATCACCTGCCAGGTTGAAGATAATACCTTCGTGCAGGTTTGTGGAAAATGGTTTCTACAAATGTTTACTTGTGCCTAGAATATAGCAAACATTCTCTAAATGGTTGCCATTAACACCATGTATGTTCTTGTTACTTGGATTTACCCCAAAGCAGGAACGAAAGACAGAGAAAATTGTGTGGACATAAGCAGGAAATGGAACCCCTTACCTAGGAGTCTGCAGTCTCAGCCAGATGAGAATCCCATACAATTAATATTTGCTTAAGGCCTTTCTCCTTTCTATTCTATAAACCTATCATTTTCTAGGAATCTCACCAAAAACCCCATTTATAGTAAACTACATGTCCTGAGCCCCTTGGGCAACCCCAGTGGCTCTGGGTTTTATCTTTTCAGATCACTATACTTTCTAAGGCATCACCGGAGTCAGCCCGTAATCTCATTTATCAGAAAGAGAGAAAGGGTGGAGGGGAGTTCTTGGCAGACCTTTGAAATGTAACCGAAGAAACACAGTGATAACTGTGGCCAACGCTAAGATGAGTGAAGTGCAGCTCTTCTCTGGGAAGCCCACTCCCATGCCCTGGGGGTGTCAGACAGACAGACAGACAAGACAGACAGACACACACACACACATAGACACACACAGAGACAGACACATACACAGACACAGACACACACACGCAGACACACACACAGACACACTCACATACACACACACCCACACACACACACACACATCACTTTTTCCTATTTTTAGTTAACTCTAACTCGGCTTCAGAAACCAGCTTTTCTTTCTATCCTTTTCTGAAGTTGAAGGATCTGGTTCTACCTGAGTCAAGGCCCCAGAAGCCTTAGGGGACTCTTCAGGCTGCTTCTGACAGCAGATGGAGTCATCTCCATCCACAATACCACTGACAATCCTACTGGCTCCAACTCAAGTCACAATCTGGCAAGCAGAGATTGAGACTGTCCACCTGATAATCTGTGTTCCCTGCCATCTTGCTCCCCATCTATCTGAAACGCGCTCCTGCGTACCTGCATCCATTTCAGCGGGAACCTTTGCCTCTCAGTTCTTGTGATACTTAGCTGGGCAGTGGTGGCACATGCCTTTAATCCCAGTACTTAGGAGGCAAAGGCAGGAGGATGTCTGAGTTCTAGGCCAGCCTGGTTTACAGAGCAAGTCCCACAACAGCCAGGGCTATATAGAAACCCTGTCTAGAAAAACCAAAACTAAATTAAAGAATTGCGATACTTGATGCAGTTGTTCCTGGGGTCATTTCTGAAACTTAGCATGAATGAGTCACCAAAAGGAGGCAAGTGCTCCTTCCCTCAAGCCAGCCAGCCAAAGAGATGACAGGCATTGACCATAAACATTAGAGAAGACCTCATTTATCCTATCCAGCTACGAGAGACTGAGGAAGAGACTGTCATGCTGGCCTAGCGTCCCACTCTGGGAGTGACACTGGCCTTCACATGAAGGTAGCATCCAGCTACAGCCAGAGTTTGCTGTGTTGGTTACATAAGCAGTCTCCTAGCTCCCCAATTTAGTTTTGGACAACTCTCTCCTTAGATAACCTGCCACCTCTGCTACATGGTGTTTGCTTTGAGACAGGGTCTTCCAGACACCGGGCTGACCTTGAGCTCCTTGGACTCCTGATCCTCTTGCCTCTACCTCTGGAGTGCTGGGGTTACAGGCATGCGCCTCCACGCCTGGCTTATGCAGTCCAAGGGATCAAACTCAGAGCCTCAGGGATGCTCTGCATGTGTTCTTCCAGGCAGCTCTACCTCTTATTTTCTGTTAATGTTCTCATTAGACCCCAATGTGGACTCCTACATTGGTCCCAAAGTCTTTGTCATAAGTAGTTAAGGAATCAGCTCTTGCTGAGGTGAATCCTGGGCCCAGTTACAGCTGTGTGGTCTCTGTCCTCCTCCATCCCCTTATGAAAGCCTTAGTCCTCAGTGTCAGGCTACATCATCTACCATAGATGGCAATCAAGTCCTTCTCCAAGGACCTACACCCTTGTTTGAACAATATCCCCATGACCAGAATCCTGTCATCGGAAAAATGACCCATAGAATAGCTACCCATCCATCTTGGCCTTGAACTCCTCATTGTTAGGGTCCCCAACTTAAATAGAAAATTGAGTATGCCCAGGTTTCAGCTACTTGTGGTAAAGGCCCTCTCTCTCACCGAGCTTCAGGCAGGCTCTTCTGAGTCCTCCTCTTACTTAGGCTTCAACTTTGGTCCTGTTCGGTCAGCGACCTACTGAGCTGGTTTAGCACAAGAACCCTGTTAAGTTGGTAATGACCATGCTTGAGTCCCAGCTCCTCAAGAATCATGTCAGAGGCTTGGAGTGATGGAGCGTAACTTCACAGCCAGTACCTAGAATGCTGTGGCACATAGACCTTTGTAAGTTTGAGGCCAGCCTGGTCTATATAACAAGTTCCAAGCCAGCCAAGGCTACATAGTGGGACCTTGTCTCAAAAAGACAGTGTTAGGTAAGTTTAGCAGGGACGATCCATTATCCTCTTTGAGAAGTTTCCCTCCAATGGTTCTTCCCACCCTCCCCTACATCACTTATCTCATGTAGTGCCTCTATGGTCTCTATTGTAATAGCATCAAATAAGATTTTTCTTCTAACTTAAGTGTCAGGGAGAAAAGTTTTAACCCTTGCCATCATCTCGGGACAACCAGCCAGGGCAAGCCGTGGCCCAGCTGCCTTCTGAGTCCCATGCTTCCCCGTTCCCGATGAACTCTAGAAAGAAGATCACAGTCCAGATCCTTCAGTTCCTTGTCCTCAGCAGCCCTTAGTGGACTCAGCTCTAACAGAATCACCTCAACTATAAAAACAAAACAAAAGAAAAATGACAAAAACCCACCTGGTTCATTTAGCCACCTCATTTGTTTAGTCAGTCAGATAATCAAAACATATGAGTAGATTTAAGTGGTTTCTCAACATAAATATATTTTCAAAGAGCTTTCATATTTGTTTCATAGACATAAACAAAATACATATACTTGGGGGTATGGACTATCTGCCCTGGGCTCTTTTGACTTAAAAAAAAAAATCATAGAAGATACAGGTCTTCTGTGTTCCCATGGTGGCATGAACAAATTCTCTGACCTTGTTTTAAACAATGAATTTGTCTGAAATTTGACATTGGTCTTGGGTTCCAATTATACTGTTGTTATTAGTAAAGAGGCTTTATTGTGAACATCTCCCTCACCTACAACTCTGGTTTCCATGTTTTATTTGCCTTCTCTTTTTGACTTCAAGGTAAGGATGCCAAATTCAAAATTTGCTGAATTTTGTGTTGGCCCCAGGTGTCAAATTCTCCTCTTGAATCTCTCCCTTCATGGGGGTTGTTACTGAGGCGCTTGGTGGGAAGTGACGTGTCAGCCACTCACTGGTTCTCATGGCTTTGCAGTGGAGACAGGGCCTTTGTCTGACTTCATAGTTTTCCATATCCCTTTGCCTGGACACTGACTTCCTCCTCTTAATATTGGCAGGTGACGGATGATGGTCACTTTCACTCTCCTTCCAGGAAGACACTCCGGAGTTCGATTCCTCGCTGTCACATTCAGTGGTGTCACTATCTTGCTGGATCTGATTCACCCTGTGGAACTGGGAATGGCGCCTGACTCGTCTTTGTTCAAGGTAGGCACTGACCAAAGCCACCTCGGAATCGATTACTGTGGAAAGTTGGTTCTGCTTTGGTTTCTTCATCACCAGTGAAGAGTCCCAGGACCCTTCTCTATTTTGTCGCTTACAGGAAGTTTCTTTGCTTGCTAATCAACAAAACAGATGAACAAGTAAGGCAATAACAGTACTAACAGTCATTAATAGGTTGCTATAGAACGGTTAGTGAAGCCTGGAGGTGGTGGTACATGCCTTTAATCCCAGCACTCTGGGACAAAGAGGCCTAGACAAATAGATCTCTATGAGTTCAAGGCTAGCCTAGTCTAAAAGTTGAGTTCTAGGCCAGATAGGGTTACAAAGGGAGATCCTATCTTAAATAAATGAACAAATAAACAAATAAGTCACCTGACCACCCATCACCATTTCTTTTTTTTTTTCTTTTTTTTTTTGGTTTTTCAAGACAGGGTTTCTCTGCCTGCCTCTGCCTCCCGAGTGCTGGGATTAAAGGTATGCGCCACCACACCCGGCTACCATCACCATTTCTTATGGCCAGTCTTTACCAGGGTAGGGAAACAAGTTACTATACACAGTCTTGAAGGTTGATGACTGTGGGTTCAGTAAACTATAGGAACTTTTCTAAATGATTGGGCCATGGCTGACAACTTCACATTACCCAGATCCCTGTGTGGGATCACTAGTGTTAAATCAATGCTTTTTGTAACCACTAACTAAGATCAGCAAACAACTACATTTCCAGTACTGTACCCCAACCTCAGAGGATTGGAGGGGTCACATACATTCTTAATATCACTTTTGGACTTTTGTAAACAGATGGGAAAGTCTCCAGAGAAGGACGTTTCCCCCTTTATCTTGAAGTCTCAATGACTCTAGTGTATGTATGAGAGTGATTTGGGTAGCAGTAAGCCTCCCTCTTCTGTCCATGTTCTTTTCTATGCTGATGTTGGTTTGTACCAGCTCAAAAATACTGATAAATTTTTGGAAATTTTGTGAGATGGTTGAACATCATTACTAAACAAATTACACAAATTTACAATTAAATCAATCTACCAAAAAGGTGATAATTACTTAATGCCCATAATTTCCTAATTATCTTGCTATGGTTTATTATGCTGTATGCTCTCAAAGCTGTTTATCTTGGTGCTGGAAGAACTATGTGAGGATGGGCTATTATTGTACATCTGTCTCCAACTCTGTTCCCTGACAATATGTTGCCAGCTCAAAACCATTATTGGAGTGAGCATTTACCTGGAAACCAGCAAAAAGTAAGGACTTCGTGTATGCTTTCACTGATTGCTTAGGGCTTAGAAAATGATGGAAAATGTGTTTCTAATGTAAATTTAATTGTCATGCCTGCAGCCTAAATTGTGACTAACAACTCAAAATTAAAAAGTATTATTCCAGTGTTCTGAAGTTATGACTCACTTCAACCAAGAAACTGCATGGACAACTACGCTGAATTCCAGCGTGCATCTCTGTGGTGCTTCCTAACTTTGATGACGACATTTATGCTAACACTACACTCGCCCAGTAATTTGTAATTATGGGATAGCCTAGGAGGGAGGGTTTAGCAAAAATCACAAAGAACATTGTGTGTGAAATCAGTAGTCCATTGAGAACTTAACACAAAGAGTGTTGTATACTTCCTTATAAACTGTGGGATAGAGATCTTTCATATCAGTATATTTTATAAACATTGTAGGCACACAAATTTGACTATTCACAAAGCTTTGTGAAGGCAAGTGGTGAGACATGACAACAAAGCGAGTCCTGTGGGGCAGGAATCTGTAGTTTCTGCCAGAGCTCATGAAATGGTCTTTGCTGTCGTGATGAGGCCTTGGAACCTCTCTGCTTTTCACTTGTGCTATCTGCTCTCCACACTCAGTGACACAACCCTCTCTCAGAGCCTGACTCCAAGCACCCCGACTCTCACCTTTACTGAGTGAAGCACTGGTCCCACTGTCTTCGTCCTGTTTGCTCTCAGACATCTGTTTCAGAGATACAGTAAGATGGACTCTGTCAGCTGCACTGTGTTAACATCTATTAAACCATCATATTAAACCATGGCCCAAGGCCCTTCCCTAAAGTCTAACTTTAAACAGTCAGCCCTGTTAAACGAGTGCACATGGAGGTCTTGTTAGGGGGAACACAGCTCCACTATCAATTCAGAAGACCAGGCTTGGATGGCAGACCCTACCAAAATGGTTTAACCAAGCAAAACCAAGCAAAGACACAGGGAAAATACCACTCCGGGGGTAATCAAGGTTTTCAATCACTTACATTACAGACCAGTTTCATTTAGAAACAGACCGGGGGCCTGGCAAGATGGGCCAATGGGTAAAGCCACATGGCGATAAGCCTGACGACCAGAGCTTGATCCCTGGGACTCGGGAGTCCCAAGAGTTGTTCTCTGACCTCCATATGTGTACCTTATGCACATTCCACAGGCGCATGCTCAGACACATGTGTAGACACATACACAAGAAGTAAAAAAATATAATAAAAATTTTAGAAAAAGCCGGGGGTGGGGGTGAGGGGTGGCACACACTTTTACTCCCAGTACTTGGGAGGCTGAGATAGTCCAATCTCTGAGTTCAAGGCCAGCCTGATCTACAGAGATACTTCCAGGACGGCTAGGGCTACACAGAGAAACCCTGTCCAAAAAAAAAAAATCCACAACTAAAACAAAACAAAGCTCTCCACAGTGGTTGTCTGGAGGCTCGGATGGGAGGATCTTGAGTTCAAGGCTAACTTGGGCTACAATACATAAGAAGTCCTGTTATCTATATATGATTGTTTTTCAGCTTTGCTCCAGTAGGCAACCATAAAGTGCTATTAGTGAGCTTGGTCACCAGGAGAGCTGGGTTTCTTCCATAGCTCCACCTCCTGCCTTCCCCCATGCTCTGTCTTCCTGCATGCTCTGTTAGTAATCTCTCCTCATCTCCACATTAGCATTCCATTTTCTGAGTCTGAAAATTATTGCACCAAAAGATATTTACAATTGCATCTGACATGGTCTACTTTTGAATGTTAAGTTCTATGTTACCCTAACATGTAGGAAGCAACAGTATCAGGATTGACTTAAATACTTTTTTCCCTTCAAAACAAAAGTTTCACTAGGTAGCTGAAGCATGACCTTGAATATGGTATCTTCCTGCTTCAACCTGCTGGATTCTGGGATTATGGAAGTACCACCAAGCCTGGCACTCATGAACACATTTGACACTCTTTCTCAGGGAACTCATTGTCAGGAGGTAATTTCCCACACAAAACCTAACAACCAACCAACCAACCAAACAAACAAACAAACTACACAGAAAGCTTTGTACATAGAAATACTCATTATAGTATAATTAAAAATAACATAGAGCCAGGCGTGGTGGTGCACGCCTTTAATCCCAGCACTCGAGAGGCAAAAGCAGGCGGATTTCTGAGTTCCAGGCCAGCCTGGTCTACAAAGTAAGTTCCATCCAGGACAGCCAGGGCTACACAGAGAAACCCTGTCTCGAAAAAAAAAAAAAAAAAAGAATAACATAGAACTTAAATTCAAAAGTAAATAATGATTAACTGAATTATGCTGTGGTCATACAAGATGCAGTTGTAAATATCTTAAGTATGTTATAATGTAAGGAAATGTTCATTAGGCTAAAATCAAGATGCAAGTTTATATGTAATAACCACAAGTTAGCTAAAGACCTTCAAGGGAAATATGTATGGAATGCGTATGAAGCAACAGCTGGCTTTAAGTGGTTAAAATGGTGATTTTAATCCTTCTTTTTTCAAATTGTCTATAGTTACAGAATATGATTTGCACAGAAGGTCAAACTTACTTAGATTGAAAGCCTGAATGTGTTGTTAGTTTTGAATTTTTAGCTTTTTGAGACAGGGTCTCATATAGCCCATCTGATCTGGAACTAACCAAGTAGCCAAAATGACCTTGAACCTCTGGCACCTCCTGCCTCCACCTCCCAAGTCCTGGCATCATACGTGTATGCTACCTGGCACAGATTTTAATAGTTCTAGCAGCAAAATCTAAGATCCCTCATTGCTTCTTCTCTGTCTTTAATAGAGCATTTTCTTGCCTTTTTTTTCCTTCATTACAGTAACAATTCTCTGAATATTTTGAGACTGAAGGTCTCTTTAAAGATATATATATATTTTTTTAATGTGTTAGAGCTCTGCACATATTTTAACTCTGACATGTATGAAGAGAGTTATTAAAGACTGGATGTGTAAACCTAGAAGTTAATGGCACTTGGTGATGTGATGTTCACACAATTTGGGCAGTACCTGTTTCTTTTAATCCGTGGTCCTGTAATCCTGTGTTGTGTGGTTTGTACTTTTATAGTTGAAGGGAAAAGGTGTTTAAAAGCAGTGTTAGGTTTGTATCATTAGATTTATAATCACCACAGAGAGCTTCCACATTAGTTGTCAAATCAAAATATAACCACAAAATCAAACGAAAAAAATTTTGCATTAAACTAAGTGGAATCTATGTGATGTGGTTACCACAAGCATTTCATTAACTGTCCTTGTGTGACTTAGTGAGGGAAAGCAGTGACAGTGGTTCCTCTCTCTCTCTCTCTCTCTCTCTCTCTCTCTCTCTCTCTCTGCCCCCCCCCTTCAGCTCTGCCATCTCCTCATGCCAGTCAACTCCTTCTAAACTCAATTTCTACTTAGGAAAAAAATAAGGATTCCAGATTAATATTGATCCAGCAAAATAAAGCCAGCACCAGCAGTCTTAGCAGATGTTAAACAAGCAGGCTACCTGAACGGAGCAGCTCGTTTCTGAAAACAAAAGGAGAGCACACATCTGTTTTAAAAAGTGACAAATCCAGGGGTAATCAGCACGTCGCATGTTGGAGGATAACGACCACCACGTTTCTACCACGCGTACCGATGCTTTAAGGTCTGTAAATAAAGGCCTACAGTTTCACAGAGAAAACGAAGAAGTTCAAAGTGAGGGGAAAATTCCATCCGCCATGACCTTCTCTCCTATGGTTCTCAGATTTCAAATCTGGGACCCTTCAGGAGAAGCCTGCCAAACAACTGTAGCCGCCACAAGGACACAAAATGAAAGGCGAAACCTCTAAGATAATTAAGGGTTTAATCAGGGCTGAATAGATCGAATTCAACATCTCAAACTATGCTTTGAAGTAAACAAATAGTACAGCAGGAAATCTGGATCCATTTTCCTCCTGTCACTCTGTCACTAACCACTTGTGTGACATTGGACAAGTCACTTAAATTCCTTGGGCCTTAACAACAACAACAGCAGTAACCCTTGCCTACAGACAGAAGGCTGGACCCCAAGCTCCCCTACGGTCCTTCACATAGCTCTCTGACTCCAGACTGCTGATGTGAACAAGGGAACTGAAGAACAGCTGAAGAGCTAGACCTCTTAAACAGTCTTCAGGATGAAATTCCAGTGATCAATTTCAATTTTTTGTTAATTTTCTAAAGTAGCTTTTCTTGCCAGGCCAAATTCAATATACTTAGCTAGGGAGTCTAAGCCACACGTAAGCTATCACTATTCTAACTCTCCTTCTGGCAGAGTATTTACCTTAGGAAGCATTTAGACCTCAGATAAAACTTCTTGGCCAGGAGGTAGTAGGGGAAAGAGACTTTTTTTATTATTATAATGGAATCTACCTGGCACTGAAATAACAAACCTTCTCTTTTCCTCCATCCAGAACTGATGGAACACTCAATCTTGCTGGCCACTGGCAGTGGTGGGCTCTGGCTGTAATGCTAAATAGTGGGAGTAGCTTGATTAATCACCAGCCCAGTATTAATGGCCAGAAAAGATTCTGCGTCAGCAATTTATAAGAGGTTGGTTGCTCATCATATGTTGAGGGCCACAGCCTTGATGATAAAGTGGACTATGACACCCCTAAGCTTCTAGCATTTTCTTTTGCCGATCTGTGACTTTAGCTCTGTTTAGTTTAGTTCTGTACCTTAATTTTATACAGAAAACATATTGCTGCATTCTAACTACTCCCCAAATCCTACCTGTGCTCTACCAATAACATTTACACCTTTGATTATAGAATGACATGGTTAGAGGAGGGATTTGAAAATTAGTAGTCAGTAGAGAGATTTATCTCAGCATTACACAGCATATGAACAGAATGCAAACAATCTAAAACTTCAACTGCAAAATTTTATATTATAGTACAAGACAGAAAAATTATACAATAGAAAGTGCTGTAGAGGGATGGAGAGATGGCTCAGTGTTTAAGAGCACTGACTGCTCTTCCAGAGGTCCTGAGTCCAATTTTCAGCAACCACATGGTGGTTCACAACCATCTGTAATGATATCTGATGCTTTCTTCTGAGGTGTCTGAAGACAGTTATAGTATACCTACATATAATAAATAAATAAATAAATCTTAAAAAAAAAAGAAGTGCTGTAGAGTGACTATAGCATGCGGAAGCATTCACAAAATATCTAAGTTTAAACATCAAGATATGAAAATACATACAATAGAAGCAGACTAAACAAAGACAAAGGCAGACATACTGAGAAAAAGCAGGAAAAGAGTAACAAACTTCACAGTGTTTATCTCTACAGGAGTAGAGTGGTTTTCCTGTTCTTTATCCCTTTCAACAGCTTTAGATTCTCTAGCATGGGATTGCGCCATATTTGTTTGTGTTGTTTTTCAAGACAGGGTTTCTCTGTGTAGCCCTGGCTATCCTAGAACTCACTCTGTAGACCAGACTGGACCAAACTCCCAGAGACCAGCCTGCCTCTGCCTCACCAGTGCTCGCATCAAAGGCCTGGGCCACCAACATGCCTAGGGGCTATCTCACTTATTAAACAAAATAAAAACCTTAAAATACATCAAACTACAGACAATGCAGTTAATGAAAGACCCCATAGAGATGTGATTTAGATCAAAAAGGATTCCCTACCCAGACGGAAGCGCGAGAGAAGAACATGAGGATCAGTATGATGATGAAGTACCAAAGCAGGAAACTTCCTATTGTCCCGCAAGAGTCATCCTTCCGGCACTCGGCATCCTGACTGGGCATGGTGAAACCGAGAGGTATGGGAGGGGGATCCACCTCCCAAAATAAAGACAAAAGGTGTCCCATGATAGCTTCTTGCTTAGAAAATAAACATGCTCAAAGGGATGAAGGTGACCGGGAACGATTTCCCTCCGTGACCTAGGACAACTTCCCTGGCAACCAATTATGACATAGACTTAAGCCACTGTCGCAGGTACTGATACATGTTCTTAGGTGCCTTAGATGGGCAGATCTATCTAAAGGACCTCTAGGAGAGTTGATGGTATTTCTCAATATACTTCCTTCTGCGTCTGCGGTTGAAATGTCCTTATCCTTTATTGCCATCTCTTTAAGTGTTCAAGGTTTTGGTTTTAACCAGTCTCTTTCTCTCTTTTTCAATGTGTACCACACCATTGTAAATTAACATACACAGTTCTAGTGCCTTCCAGACCACACTGAGTGTTCCCTAAACTTTAATGTTAACACCTTCAGTCCCATCTTGTATTTGGAGATAAGGCCAGAAAAGAGTATTGAAGAGAGAGAGCAAGATGGCTCAGTAGGTAAAGGCATACGATGCCAAGGCATGTGGCTTGCATTCGATCCTTGGGGCCCACGAGGTGGAAGCAGAATTTGACTCCACACCCTCACTATGGCACATGTGCACCCACACGTAGGCACAATCACACACAAAATAAATAAAGTCTCTTTAGAAAATTCCTCAAGAGCTCAAAGACGGTTCAATCAGGCCATGAGGGTGGAGCCTTAATCTTACTGTAGTCTCAAGGAAAATAAAAGGACACCAAGAATTCACCAACACAGGGGAAAGGCCACCAAAGAGCATAAGATGAAGCCATAGACAAGCCAACACCACCTGTCTCAGAAGAAACCAGCCCTGCTCACATCCTGGTCTGAGACTCCATCTTCCCAAACTCTGTGTGGGAACAAAGTCTAGTGGGTTTTTTTTTTTTTTTTTAAGTATTGTCTAATTTTTTCTTTTGAAGGAGGCACTGGTGTTCTGGGATATTTGGTTATGATAACTCTAATAATACATAATGGTAACTATCAACTTCAGTGTGGCAAGTGTTTTTTAAGCCCGGAAGAAATACCTATTAGTTTATGGGTTACATTAAGAGGAAGAGATAAAGCCTGGCATGGTGGCACACGCCTTTGATCCCAGCACTTGGGAGGCAGAGGCAGGCGGATTTCTGAGTTCAAGGCCAGCCTGGTCTACAAAGTGAGTTCCAGGATAGCCTGGGCTATACAGAGAAACCCTGTCTCGAAAAAACAAAAAAACAAAAAAAGAGGGAGAGATAGAGGGGGGAAAGGAGGGAGAGAGAGAGAGAGAGCACACCAAGGGCTGGCGAGATGGCTCAGCAAGTAGGAGCACTGACTGCTCTTCTGAGAGTCCTGAGTTCAAATCCCAGCAACCGCATGGTGGCTCACAACCACCTGTACTGAGATCCGACGTCCTCTCCTGGTATGTCAGAAGACAGCTACAGTGTACTTATGTACAATAATAAATCAATCTTTGGGCCTTTTTAGATAGACTTACATGTGGAGAAACGAGAAGCTGTCATTTTGGGTTTGACTGTATACTGACAGAATTGAACCTGTTCTCTTGGAACAATTGTCAAGTTAGTTCATCTCCAAATCTATGTCCAGATCCAAGCATTGTACTAAGACAATATAAACATGATAAAAAAAAAAAAAAAAAACTCACTAAAAACCTATTAGCTCTTTAAGAGCATACACTATGCACTACCCAATGAAACTTCATTTTCTTCTGTTTAATCTTGATATTTAGTTACAATCTTGAGACAATGTCATTATGGCTAGCTTTGGAACTCCAGAGGCCCCCGCCTCTCGAGTGCTGGGATTAAAAGGCGTGTATGTACCAAGGCCTGGCTGGCACACTTCTCCAGGCACTGGCTACACTGGCCACTAGTTGGGCCAGTGCTGCCACTCCCAAGAAAGCTCTTCCAGAGTTGTACCTGCCTCCTCGGGCTTCCCTGTCCCCACCTGCAGGACACAGGCAAAGCTCTTTAGAGCAATAGCCAGAAAGCCAAGCCCCCATCCCTGCCTCGTACTTCACACATGGCGTATTGTCGGAACTTGCACTAGCTACTAAGGAAAACCACTCACCTCCCTGGTGACTCTTTTCTCAGTTCTTTCAAAGAACATTCAGGGCAAAGGTGGAGCTTTGTTTGTTTGTTTGTTTGTTTGTTTTTAACCCCCAAACCACCAACAACTTCAATAGAATGTTCCAGTTTTTCTTCCTAATGCTGCATCCTCATAAGGTGGATATTTGAGAATTTACATTGGGTCAAACCAATTGAGGGAAAAAACACTTCAAAAGAGGAAAAATGCTTTGTCATTGCTGAGTGTGTCTAACACATCAGGCATGCTTGTATCCTACCAATTAGCCGTAGGGGGCCCTAAATAAAGCTACAATTAGTAATATCCAAACTTCAGCTTGCTACAATCATTACTTTTTACTAAGTGTTCAGAATCTGGTCTGAATTTTGCAGCTCAGCCTTTTCCTGCAGCTAAGCATAAGCCACAAATCCGAGGGCGTTCCCCTGGCAACGATCGCGGCTCGGGTCCCTCTGCCCCACCCCTCTCCCTCTCGCGAGAAGAGACGGCCCGGTTCTTCCGGTAACTGTAGCCCGGCTTGCCCGCCGCCGCCTTAGGCTTGGCTCTGCGCATGTGCAGTAGGGAGTGGCGCGAGTCCACGGCTTCCTGCTGAAGAACATGGTGCGTTTGGGGGGGTTGTCTTGTGCTTCCTGGACATGGAGTCCGTGCTGTTCCCTCAGAGTTCCAAACCTAAAGTTTTGCCTGGGGTTCAGCCAGGGGATGATGTAGCCAGGAATCCTGCCACTTGTAGTGCAAGGGAAGAAAGACACATGAAGGATAATTATAAAGCTCGTACTAAGGTAGCCAGGGAGGGAAGCTCTCCGACGAGAGTTTTGGCGCGGGGCAGGAAGGCTGGAAGGATGCTAATCTGCTCTAGAATATGACTCCCGGGAGCTGCCCTGTCTGTGATTGCAGAGCTGAGCCTAGCGAGACAAAGGAGATGACAGTTTTAGTTACCCAAACTGAACGCACGTGTTCCCGTTCCCGACTCTCTCTTGACTCTTCACGTGTATAGTACCCGTCCACCCCGTGAGAAAAGCTTTACAATTTCATCACCAAAAGGAGATGCTAAGCCTCACTCCATGGTCAAGGTTAGGGCCGACACAGTAATGACAAAAATTGGTATCTGGTGTGTCTTCATCTAGATGTAGTAACTCGAAGCAGAGACAAAAGAACTCTTTGCGAACTTAATAACAAACCATTACATTATGTAGCAAAACATTTTCATTTATTGGAACCATTAGCTTCTCTGAAATAACCAGCAAGTTCCCTGCTGATTTTTCTGTGGTACCTAAAAAGATATTTCAGGGTTGTGTATACTAATATTAAAGTTTCATATACTAATATTAAAGGGGAGAGTTGGGGAGAAATTTTAAAGAAGAGGAAAAGTTGGGGGGGGGAGCAGTTACTTTACAACAGACATTTTGATTTCTTAAGAGGAGTTTCTTTTCATTTCAGGCTGTTTTGTGTTTTGTTTTTTGCCTTTGAATAGATGCAAGGAGACATAAGCCCCAATCCTTCCCTTATTGACAGAACCATCAAGATGAGAAAAGAAACAGAAACTAGGAAAGTGGTTTTAGCTTGGGGACTCCTGAATGTATCCATGGCTGGAATGATTTATACTGAAATGTAAGTTAATCCAGCCCACAAGTGAAAACTTTAACTATTGTTGGCTGGCACCGTGGCTTTTTATATTTGTTTTGGTTTTAAGTGTTTGGTTTGTTTGTGGTGGGGGTGTTATTTATTTATTTATTTATTTTTCTAAATAACTGAAAAGCCTGTCTAATCTTTTCAGGACTGGAAAGCTAATCAGTACGTATTATAATGTGACATACTGGCCCCTCTGGTATATCGGTAAGTAGTTTCCACTGTAATTTAGATTTACTACATATGAAAACTTGCTTGTAAATTTAATTCAGCTTAGTATTCATTCTTTTATTCAGACAAATAATGAGTTCTTACTCAGTTTCCCAAAGTCATGAGTCTAGTGAAGGAACGAGGTAACCCCTTTTATGGAAAGAACATTCTAGTAGGAGGCTGAGTCAGGAGGATTGCTTCAAATCTGAGGCCAGCCTGGGATAAATTGCAGAACCCTGTCTCAAAAACAAACAACAACAAAAACACACCAAAATAGAAGCCAGGTATGGCAGAATATCTAGTCCCAGTACTTGGAAGGGAGAAGGAATCAGACATGGAGGCCGGCCTGGCACCTGAGACCACCTCTCTAAACTTTGTCAAAGCTATAAACAATACGGAGTTGGGAAGTTAGGAGGCCCACCACGAAAAATAAAGCACGGGAGGGGGTAAGGCTCACCATTGCCACGCCTGAAAACCCTCCGCTTCAGGATCACACCAGAGTCATCCTTGGGATATAAAGAGCCCTGGAGAGCCTGGTGGTGGTAGCACACACCCTTAATCACAGCATTCAGGAGGCAGAGGCAGATGGATCTCTGAGTTTAAAGACAGCCTGGTCTACACAGAGAAAGCCTGTCTTGGGGTGAAGGGGTTTCTATCATCCAGGAATAGAGAGATGACTCAGAGGTTAAGAGCACTTTGGCTTTTGCACAGTACCAGGTTTGGTTCCTGGTACCCACATGGTGACTCATAACCAACTCCAGTTCCAGGAGATCCAATACATGTAGTCAAAACACTCGTGCACATAAAAATAACTGTGAGTTTGTTTCTACTCTAATTAGAGTGGGTGTGGCAGATGGAAAGGGAAAGGAGTTGGGGTCTTTAGGTGTAAGAATCATGGCTCACTAGTAAGCTGGGGGCTCTCGAACACTCCCTTGGCAACTAAAATGCAAGGAAGAACTGTGTTGCGCAGTTACAAGAATTAGTAATAGTTTAACACTCACCAGTAAATCCGCTGCGTCTGCCACTCTAAGTGGTATCTGCTTTGAGGAAGAAGAAAATAGTTTTTAATTTTTATGTTAATTTGCTAAAAGTACGAAGCAATTTTTATTCCCCAGCCAAAATGAAACTGGGACCATTTTGCTTTTAAAATAATAAATTGAGGACTGGTGAGATGGCTCAGTGAGTAAGAGCACCGATTGCTCTTCCGAAGGTCCTGAGTTCAGATCCCAGCAACCACATGGTGGCTCACATCCCTCCGTAACAAGATCTGACACCCTCTTCTGGAGTGTCTGAAGACAGCTACAGTGTACTTACATATAATAAATAAATAAATCTATAATAATAATAACAATAAATTGGAGCTGGAGAGGTAACTTACCCATTACGGCACTTGGTACCAGACATTGTGACCTGAGTTTGATCCCCAAAACTGACATGGTGAAAAAAGAGAACCAACAAGTTGTCCTCTGACTTCCACATGCTCCCAGGTAAGTGAGGGGAGTATCTTAATAACAAAGTTACCGCTTTCTTGCAGAACTCGCACTCGCATCGCTCTTCAGTCTTAATGCCTTGTTTGATTTTTGGAGATACTTCAAATATACCGTAGCACCAACAAGTCTGGTAGTCAGCCCCGGACAGCAAGCACTGTTAGGGCTGAAACAGGCTGGTAAGTATTGTGGGGGAGGGGAGCTGGGGGAGCAGGGGGTAGTCCTTTATCTGTTTTCCCTTTTTATAGACTGAGCTAGAAGGCCATCTATTGCATAAAGCCAGTTTATAGGAAATTCTGATAGGATTATCATTGTTATTTCTGTGAATTGAGTGGAACATCAAATAACATTGTGCAAATATATTTTACTCTTTTAAACATTGTAGAAGTAGTGAACAGCCAGTTAGTTGTAATTGTATAATAATGCTTCGTGTGATTTTATAGCCAGAGCCTGCAGTTTTTTTCTACTTGGGAGGCGGGGGTGGGGTGGGGTGGGGGATTGAGTTCCTTAATTTTGTATTTATTATGCACCTGCCTCTGCCTTCCAAGTGTTTGGATTAAAAGCTCGTGCCATTGTGCTGAGCCCTTAAATCTGCTCTCATAATTTTATTTATACTCAAGAGACTGAGGCAGGAAGAGTTTAAGGTCAAGGCTAGCCTGAGTTACATAACATAACCTAATTTTTAAATTTTTGTTTCAATTTAAATATATATTGATAGCCTTTGATCCCAGCACTTGGGAGGCAGAGACAGGAAGAATTTGAAGTCAGCCTGAACTGACTGAACTACAGAGTGAGTTCCAGGACAGTAAGGGCTACACAGAGAAACCCAGTCTACAAAAACAAGAAAGCAAGTAAATATTATGTAATAATTTATTTTCTTTCCCTTCTAGTTGTGCAGACTACACCTCCCCGTGATTTGGCAGCAACCCAAATCTCTCCATCTCCACCTTCCCCTTCGATTCAAGGTCAAAGTGTGTTAAGTTATAGCCCATCTCGTTCACCCAGTACCAGTCCCAAGTTTGCCACCAGCTGTATGACTGGGTATAGCCCTCAACTGCAAGGCCTGTCGTCAGGAGGCCTTGGCTCTTACAGCCCTGGCGTGACTTACTCGCCTGTCAGTGGCTACAGTAAGGTAATGACTCTTTCTGTTTGCCTGGTAATGCTGCTTCGGAATTGGGGATTGCACTAGGATCACCCCGGGAGTCCAGACTTAGCATTTAGGTGGTGAGGAAACTGAAGGACAGTTGCTTGTCTGAATCATCCATGAAGAGCCAGAAAAGAAAGCAAGTTTCCTGTCCCTCAGTCAGAGTTCTTCAACCATGGACATTTTGGGGGTGGTAAAGCATAGTGGTCCCCAGCTGGTTTCAGCAGGCTTGAAGGGTAATATGAGTCTTCGGTGCATGTTTTCCCTTTTTAAGCTGTCTGTGTGAAGGCTTCGCTTTCTCTTGGAGAATTTTAACCCTTTCTGTCACGCACATCCTCTGAGCTCAAACCTGGGATCCTCATGTGGCTTGCTTCTGCAGTGTGGACACTTGCTGTGTCATGGGTAGAAATCTTTTTCCTTAGTGACATCAGCACTGGTCTAAATTTTTTTAGGATGTCCCTTACAAAATGTGTAGGCTGAAACTTTAATTCTGGCCAGGCAGTGGTGGCGCATGCCTTTCATCCTAGCAATTAGGAGGCAGAGGCAATATCTTGAGTTCAAGGCCAGCCTGGTCTACAGAGTGAGTTCCAGGACTGCCAGGACTACTCAGAAACCCTGTCTCAAAAACTTTTTTTAAAAAAGAAAAGAAATTTAAATTCTGTAGGGCATAAGGCTGCAGGAAAGGCATCAGAAGAGAAGCAGTCTGTGGGAAGCCCTTACTGCCATGTTAGACAAAGACCTCTAGGTACTGGCTGAGAGAAGATTGCCAAGAAGAAAATAGCAGTCTGTCCCTAATGTTTTACATGATACTCCTCTGAAATGAAAAATAAATGCTGCTACTTACCCAGTACTAAGTTATACAATTTTTAGTTTAGTAAAAGTTAAATACTATAAGAAATGTGTAGTTAGAATTCATAACCCACAAGTTAGTGTCACTTTTTTTTTTAAAGAAAATAATAGGTTTTTTTCCTTTCATTTGAAAAAAATTATATATTTTGATCATATTCTTTCCCCTTCTGAGTATTGCTTTTTAAAATGGTTTTCATAAGAAAAATATATGATCATTATAAAAAATTAGAAAATAAGGTAGAAGGAAATTGCTTATAATCCTACTATTCAAAAATAATTTAACTTCTACTTAGAATACCGTAGTTTTATGAATATATACGTTTTTTTAAAGATTTTTATTTTGGGAGCCGGGCGTGGTGGTGCATGCCTTTAATCCCAGCACTCGGGAGGCAGAGGCAGGCGGATTTCTGAGTTCGAGGCCAGCCTGGTCTACAAAGTGAGTGCCAGGACAGCCAGGGCTACACTGAGAAACCCTGTCTCGAAAAAACCAAAAAAAAAAAAAAAAAAAAAAAAAAAAAGATTTTTATTTTGTATGTAGGTATAAGTGCCTGTGTGTATGTGTGTACATCAGGTATATGTGCCTGGTGCCCATAGAGGCTAGAATAGGGCATCCGAGCCCTTGGAACTGGAGTTACAGGTGGTTGTGAATTGCCATGTGGGTGCTGGGGACCAAAGATCTCTGCAGGAACAGCAAGGGTTCTATCTGCTGAGCCGTCCCTCCTGCCCTGATTTTCATATTTTTTAAGTTGTTTTGTAAATCTGGTGACCTGAGTTCAGTCACTAGTCCACCTAAGGAGCTGGTGACAGTGGCACACGTTACCCCAGCACTCCTGTGTCAAGACTAGAGAATGAGCCAGAGAACAGAACAGCAACAGAAGCCCTGCCTGAAAACAAGAAGAGGGGCCAACTTACACAGGTACCCACATGCATACACGATAAGGAAGTCAGTCCAAAAGGAGAGGGAAAATCATAAACATGAAGAAGCAGTTTAAAGTAGTTGTAGATGAACATATACCAAAACAGACCCCCCATCCTTTTCTGACAGAAATATGACACACAGTGACATTGTCACTTAATAGCTGGAAGTACATATTTTAAAGGAGTATGTGCTTTGGCCAAATGGTTTCAGTTTGAGAGTCTTCCATAAAAAAAGTGATGAAAGCCTGGCACAGGCTGACCACATAAAGGTGCTTGCCACCAGCCCGGGGGCTCTAATTGATCATCAGGGCCCACTTGGTAGAAGGAGAGAACGAACGCCAAAAAAGGCTGTTCTCTGACCGACACACCTGCCCTGTGGCGCAAAGGAGCGCCACATGCAGGCGAGCATGAGCCCCACCCTCCGTAAATGTAATAAGAACAATTATTTAAGGTTACAAAAAGTTCAAGCAAAGATTTATGTACAGTGGTATTCATAACATTGGTTTCAGCAGCCCAAAACTCGAAGAAATCTGAATGTACAGAATAAGAGAATGAGAAATAGTTTTTAAAACTTTGTTGTACACAGTCTCCTTGTTTGTCCCAGTTGGCATCCCATGTCTCAGCCATCTGCTCCAGCACAATTGGAATCAAGACTGCTGCTGCTTTTCCTTTCCTTTTTAAAAAGAAAATATATATTTTTTTATTTGATGTGAATTGGTGTCTTGCCTGCACATTTGTCCGTGTGAGGTTGTTGGATCCCCTGGAACTGGAGTTACAGTTAACTGTGAGCTGCCATATGGGTGCTGGGAATTGAACTCGGGTTCTCTGAAAGAGCAGCAAGTGCTCTTTATTTAACCTCTGAGCCATCTCTCCAGCCCCAGCTTTTCCTTTCCTTTCTTTTTTATAGTTTTGAGACCTAGGCAGACTCATGCTCAGGCTACCATCAAATTCACGGTATAGCTGAGGGTGATGGACCTTATCCTTATCCTCTTGCCTACATCTCCAAAGTACTCGAATTGTGTGCAAGCACGGAAGGTGCTAAATACATTTTAAGAATGGAAAAAATGCTCAAGATAACTTCTATTAGTGTGGGTCACACTCAGGTTGTCAGGCTTGTGTCTTTGAATGGCAAGCACCTGTACCAGCTAAACCATCTTGCTGTCCTCCGTTGAATTCTCTTTTTTTTAACTGTTGTTTTTTAGATAGGTTGGGTCTCGTGTAGCCAGGCTTGCCTCACATTGTCCGGGTAGCAGAGGCTGGTCTTGAGCTCAGCTCTCTGGCCTCCAGCTTCTGGGTGCCAGGATTTCAGGGATAGTTTGTGTGTGTTACTTTTAAAAATTAAAAATAGGGCTGGAGAGATGGCTCAGTGGTTAAGAGCACTGACTGCTCTTCCAGACATTCTGAGTTCAAATCCCAGCAACCACATGGTGGCTTACAACCATCTGTAACAGGATCTGATGTCCTCTTCGAGTGTGTCTAAAGAGAGCGACAATGTAACTCATATATACATTAAATAAATAAAGAGATAGATAGATAGGTAGGTAGGTAGATAGATAAATATTTTAAAAAACATTAAAAATATTTGCATGTGAACTTAAAGTAAAATCCCATTCTTTGCTTTTGTGTAGTTGGCCAGCTTTAGTCTGTCTCCTTCTTCTCCATACCCTACCACTGTGGGCCCAGTGGAGAGCAGTGGATTAAGAGCTCGCTATCGTTCTCCACCCACGGTCTACAACTCACCCACAGACAAAGAGGACTACATGACAGACCTGAGAACTTTGGACACGTTCCTTAGAAGTGAGGAAGAGAAACAGCATAGAGTGAAGCTGGGTACCGTATTTTATTTACATATTTTGGTTGTTACTTTACATAATCGTTAAACTAATACTTGATTAACTGTTAAACTTTGGCCGTTAAGACCTGAGCAATCTTAAGTCTTTCTCTGCTCAAAGTTTAAAAGCCCTTTCATATGAGATAGCATGCCTCCAAATTGTGGCTGTGTATGTTTTGAAGCAGCGTATAGCAAGCTTTTCAAACGATAGCTCTTTACTAGTCTTTTTGGAAGATTGATGTGCAAGGCGGAGTTGGCAAAAAGCATTATTGTCCCTAAAAGTACTATTGGTTTTGGGGGGAGGTGGCTTTGATTTGGTTTTTAATAACATTATAAAATTTGTCTCCTAAAAATTCCTTAAAGCATATAGTTTACCTAGGGAAACAGTGTTAGCAAGTCTTAATCTATTTGAGGTGGATTTGATTATTACAAAGTCAATTATTTGAAACCAAATTAGGTTATTGAACTGAGTAATGATCCCCCCAGGAAACTTGCACAGAAAACACATTAGGTGCAAAAGCGTGGCCACGGTGAGGAAGCCAAGGGACTGGAGCATGGCTCTTGGTGTCGCTTGCAATCTCTCTAGGGGGTTTTAATTTAATTCTGCCTGCAAGTGCCACAAATGTCAAGGAAACAGATCAATATTATCTCGTTACTTTCTTCTGTTTTGAAACTTTGAAATATTTGAAGTGTATTGAAAATTATAGAGTAGCACAAAGAACAGCTAGTACATATCTTTTATGATTTTCAGATATTTTTCATTTCCTTTTTATTTTTCTTTCACATTTAGAAGTATTGTTATCGATGTTTGTAAGTATTATTGTTGTTGCTTTTCATTGTCAAGCTTGACAAGACCTAGTTATTATCTTTATTTCCTCCTAAGTTAATTGTGCTGAGGTTAGAGATTCTGATCTCTATCTATTAATGTTTGGGGCTTCTTTTCTTTCTCTGTGGGGAAGGCTTTTTAATCTTAGGCTTGCTTGGAGGCTCTATGGTCATTTTTGTATAAATGGTTCTGACACATTGAAAAGAACATGGACTCTAAATTCTGGTCTCTCTGTCTTTGTCTATTTCTATACGTTTAACTACTCTGCTGTGTTTGTAAGCTTTAAGTAATTTAAATATTCTGCATAAATTAATAATTTTTTTTGCAAACCTACTCTCAGGCTATGTAAATATCCATTATAAATTTTAATGCTGCTTTTAACATTAGTTCAAAATTCCTTTCAAAATTATTGCTGTGTTCTAATGGGGACTTTTTTTTAATCTTTGTGTTTTTAAGACAGAGTCATTCTATTAAACTCAGGCTGGCTTAGAATTTATTATGTCACTCAAGCAATCTTCAAACTTATGGTTCCTGACTCAGTCTCTTGAGTGTTAGAATTATAAGCCTGTCAGTTTGGGGACTTTTTAATTGTATCATCCCATCTATATTTTCCCCCATACATTTGTGTGTAGGAATTTGTGCGTGTATTTATGCCCATTGTACATGTGTTCATATGCTGAGCCTTAAGTGTCCTTCCTCCGGTGCTGTTCACTCTTGTAGCTTTTGATGTGGACTCTCACTGGCCTGAAACGTGGCAGTTACATTAAGCTGGCAAGGCAGCTGCCCCAGGGATCCACTTACCTCAGCTTCCCTAGTACTACGTCAGTGGGTTTAATAGCACATGCCTTTAATCTGAGTACTCCAGAGGTAGAGGCAGGCAGGTCTCTGGGTTATAGGCTAGTCTGGTCTATATAGTGAGTTCAAGATAGCTTAGGGCTACAAGGTGAGATCCTGTCTGAAAAAAAAAAAAAAAAAGAGAGAGAGAGAAAGAAATGGTGTCTGTATTCTTGGTATCTTTCTTTGAACATTGTCTTATCCATCTGTGCCCCACCTTTCCCATTTTTGCCTGTCATTCTTGCCCCACCCCCTCACTTTCTAGATATACAAAATAAAAAGCTCCATCCTGTACTCTCCCTGGCTAGCTCTGAAGTCGCTCTGGCTTTCCTGAGACTGGGTTGTTGGGGTTTTTGTTTTTAAGTTTTGTTTCCTTTTCTTTTCTTTTTAGAGGAGAATGGTCTTTAGAAGTTAATTTCTAAGTATGGTGTATGCTGTTGCTCCTTAGGCATCATATTTTAGGTTCTTCAAACATCCAGCTAGCAAATAATTCATATAGATGATTCCAAGTCCATAGTCACAACTCGGTTTCCAGGAGTGAGAAGCTACACACTGGCTCACAGGGAGTCATTTAACAAGGTGTAGCCCTTGTGACCCTTGTGACACTTCACATGTCCCAGCCTGAGGACGGGACGTTTCTCCTTACAACTTCTGGATGATTTTTTTAATTGCAATACCACTGGAACTCAAACATATTATTAGACAGTTGACCCAGTGATGACCTGTGGAACTTACTTTTTCTTATCTGATGTGGGCTGCTCCATTTAGTTGCATTTCTTTTGCCTTCTTTAACCTAGAATGTGTGTGTGGCATGTTTATTAAAGAGATCAGGCTATTGGGGAAATTGGATCTGTCCAGTTGTTTTGTCATCATGAACTCCAAGTGTTTTCTGGTAGCTGAGTTGTATGTCTCTGTGCATTAGCTTAGGAGATGCATGCTGCGTGGGTCTGGTTAGAGGAAATTGTATCACGTGGTCACCGTGATTGCAAGCAGCTTCCTCCATAGTGGTTTCCTTTGATTTCCTGCTTGCAGCCTCCCTGCTTGCAGTAATCCACCAGAGAGCTTGCCCAAATGCATCAATGCAAAGAGGGTTACAAAGAGAGACTTCCTTGTGAGCTCTTCCATGTTTAGTGATCTGTCAATCTTCTGAAAAGAACAACCTTGTTATCTCTCAGCTCAGTTGTTTTTAGTCACTTTGGACTCTAAAGTTTAGCTTTTCTTAAATCTACTTGATTTTTTTTTTAAGATTTTTTTTTCCAATCCTTTTTTTCCTACATCAGTGATGCTGAGCCCACTTTTTCAAAGTTGGTCCAACAGTTCAATTATCTGTAATTCTTGGACACGAAATAAATACCTAAGCTTTTGTAGTGTTGAATTTTACATTGGAGTCTCGGTTGCTAGTAATCTGCATGATTCTCAGTTTTAGCAGTTTTGTCTATTCTGAGCAGGCTGGATGGGGACCTTGTTTCTCACACTCTAAGAATAAGTTCTTCATATGTGTACTCATTGTTGAGAGCGTGTTTGTTTAGCCATGCTACATGCTGGTAGAAGAGAAAGCATCCTCACCCTACAAGAGTTCATCTTCTCTTTGGGAATACAAGCTAACTAGTCCTAAGGGCCGTAAGTCTCAAAGGGGCACTGATGGGCATGGGCTCCTAGACACCGTTGTCTTATGTTTCCACAGAAGGTTTTAATCAACACAGGAATTACTACCAGCTACCATGTAAAGTTCAATTTGTATAGCCTTAAGTTGAAAAAGGCTTTTTTTTTTTTTTTTTTGGTTTTTTGAGACAGGGTTTCTCTGTATAGCCCTGGCTGTCCTGGAACTCACTTTGTAGACCAGGCTGGCCTCGAACTCAGAAATCCACCTGCCTCTGCCTCCCAAGTGCTGGGATTAAAGGCGTGCGCCACCACGCCCGGCTGAAAAAGGCTTTTTAACAGAGTGCTGCTGGTGCTCCATTCAGAGGAACTTCCAAACATTTGGTTTTCCCTGAATTAGTAAAAGTCTTAATAAAGCAAGTTTAATTTTACAACAAAAATAGACACTCTCAGCCATTCGTACTGCTTGGGCCTCTTAAGTTGATACTGCTCAGAATATGTTTTTAATTTTTTTTTTTAAATTTTATTTATTTATTTATTTATTATTTGTTTATTATATGTAAGTACACTGTAGCTGTCTTCAGACATTCCAGAAGAGGGCATCAGATCTCATTATGGGTGGCTGTGAGCCACCATGTGGTTGCTGGGATTTGAACTTCGGACCTTCGGAAGAGCAGTCGGGTGCTCTTACCCACTGAGCCATCTCACCAGCCCTGTTTTTAATTTTTAACACAAGGAACCAATAATCTCCAAAGAGAAGACAATGTTGAGGCCAGGGGAGATGCTTCAGGTTGTATCTTCTGACTCCTTGAGTACAGTGTGGGAAGGAGGCAGGGATTCTTATCTTCTGATTCCCTGAGTATTGTCAGGGGTTGCCTAGTTCCTAGGTGCCCAGCATCTCTCAGTTATTACTGACACATAAAAATATATATATATTGTAAGGGCTAAAACAGTTTCAATTCCATTTCAGGGAGCCCAGATTCCACCTCTCCTTCTACCAGCCCTACCTTCTGGAATTACAGTCGTTCTGTGGGTGATTATGCACAAACCTTAAAGAAGTTTCAGTATCAGCTTGCCTGTAGATCACAGGCCCCATGTGCTAACAAAGATGAAGCCGACCTCATTTCTAAGCAAGCTGCAGAAGAGGTAAAGGGGAAATAAAAATGATTTAATATATTATGACTTATCTTGCTAGTCTTTTAATGGTTAGAAACATTTGGCATTCATAGTGAACTAGCTTTTGCTTGAAATGTTTACACTGTATGATACATAGTTAAATAATCTGCCCTGCCTAAAATACCATGCCATGATCATTAGAAAAAAGGCTCTCAAAGGCTGGGCATGTAACTCAGTGGTAGAGTAGCATACACAGGCACTGTGGTTGATCGCTTGCACTACACCAAAATAAAAAATAATAAATGTTCAAGTATCTATTGTACTTAACATATATTAGACTGTTACATTTAAAATTCATACACTTGAGAATCTGTACTTCATTTATTTAATATCATATGGAGTTTTATATTTTTACTTTGTACTTAAGCAAAACACATACACACATACAAACCCTACCAACATAAAGAACTTTTAAAGATATATTTGTACAATAACAACATCCGTGAATTAGTAATAAAAAACATTTACTAAATGCTAGTTAAATGAATATTAGTGTTTCTGAAGGGTTTTTGTTTTGTTTTTGTTTTTTAAACAGGTCTGGGCAAGAGTGACTATGAATAGACAGCTTCTCGATCACATGGATTCATGGACAGCCAAGTTTAGAAATGTAAGTTGTAGGGTGGAGAGGTGACTCAGCATTGGTTAAGAGCATTGGTTGCTCTTCCAGAGGATCTGGGTTCGATCCCCAGCACCCACATGGTAACTCACAACCACTTTTGACTATAGTTCCAGGAGATCTAATGTCCTCTTCTGACCTCCATGGGCTCTAGACACACATATAATACATACTGGCAGTCATACACACACCCACACACAAAAATATATAAATCTTTAAAGACAAAATGTGTTTCGTGCCAGTCATTGAACTATATCAAACTATCAACTGAGGTTATTCATAAGAATGTTTAAATTAATTATCATTAAAAGTAATGGTGCATATATAGGGTAGAGATGACAGTTTTCTTGGGATTATGTATAGCTTTCCACATTTAATCAGTGTAGTAAAGTAAAGGAACAGTATGTTTCTAAGATGTTTCCATTTTATTTCCCAGAAAGATTTTCTGTCAGTATATTGTGTACCTAGTATTGTAAAGGAGACAAGAAGATGGTCTTCAGAAAACACTTGTGTGTTTGACGCTACTTAGAGTATCTGTGCAGCAGTTTCTCTCTCTCCTAGAAAAGAGTCCTCTTCCTGTCTATGTCAGTTCTCCCACACAGATGGTAGTTCTCAGCTTCTCAGTCTGCTGCTCCTCTCACTCGTCATAGGGTCCGTGAGTCCCAGGTTCTCCTCCATGGCTTAGACAAATGTATCCCATTAGAATACTTTAAGTAAGGTATCAAGAAGGAGGGGTAACTAGCCAGGCATGTGGCACATGCCTAAAATACATGGTAAGAAGCCTGAGGCAAAATGTGAAAGTTCAAGACTAGCTTGGGCTATAACCTGGACCATTATTTCAAGATTTAAAAAGTAAAAGAGGGGCTGGTGAGATGGCTCAGTGGGTAAGAGCACCCGACTGCTCTTCCAAAGGTCCAGAGTTCAAATCCCAGCAACCACATGGTGGCTCACAACCATTCGTAATGAGATCTGGCGCCCTCTTCTGGAGTGTCTGAAGACAGCTACAGTGTACTCACATATAATAAATAAATAAATCTAAAAAAAAAAAAAAAAAAAAAAAGTAAAAGAAATACAGTATTTTGAGTCCATGATTCTCAGGCAGAATTTCTGGTTTTTTGAGACAGGGTTTCTCTGTGTATCCCTGGCTGTCCTGGAACTCACTCTGTAGACCAGGCTGGCCTCGAACTCAGAAATCCGCCTGCCTCTGCCTCCCGAGTGCTGGCATTAAAGGCGTGCGCCACCACGCCCGGCCTTTTTTTTTAAGTAGGCAGTTTTGCCATAGCCAAAGAGTAGCTGGCAGATTATTTGCATGTGACAAAAGAAAGTAAGTGACAGGGTGTCTTTGGAACTACACATTGTCACACTGTGGTTACAAGCAAGACTGACGTAGTAGCAGTTAAGATAAGAGTTGTTAGCTCTTCTCAGGCTTCCAGGGGTTGGAGAAATGGGCCAGCAGCTGTGAACATGGTGCTCCTGTAGAGGACCTGAGTGTTTCTCAGAACCCATGGCAGGCAGTACAGTCACTACAACTGCAGCCCCGTGTGTTCTAGTGCCTCTGGCCTGCATGATCACCTGTACTCACGTGTGCCGGTGTGCAGGAACACAGAATTAAAATGAAAATAATGGGGTGTGGTGCAGCACTCGGGAGGCAGAGGCAGGCAGATTTCTGAGTTTGAGGCCAGCCTGGTCTACAGAGTGAGTTCCAGGACAGCCAGGGCTACACAGAGAAACCCTGTCTCCAAAAACAAAACAAACTATTTCATATATATATATATATATATATATATATATATATATATATATATATATATAAAAAGCTTTTAGTTTTCAAAGGTTTTTTTTTTCATTCAAAATTGTATAGATAATTGTGGGTTAGTATTGCATCTGAAACCTCTTTTCATCCTCTCAAGTTAAGCAGAAGCTTAGGAACAGAGGTGGTAGTCAGAGTCACTGCAAACACAGAACACTAAGACACACGTAGCAGAGATTCTCTTCACACCCGCAGATTAGCTTGATACTAGCCATGGAAAAGGGAGTTTGAAATTCCTAATCGTTAAAGGTAATACTGTAATATTTACAAACTGGTTTTAAGCAGATCTGACTGTCTACAGTTAGGGCATGGACAAGCCTGCAGTGAGTTAATGAGTTACCTTAGTTTGAAAACTGCTTTACTGATTATAAACCAGCACACGTGGTATGGTACTACTGAGTACATGTAGGCCAAAGGTTATGTTTCCTTTCAGCCAAGAGTACAAGTATGGAAAGTGTTTTGTTTGGAGGCAGGGTCTTACAGTGTAGCTCCAGCTGACCACAGACCTGTGATAGTCTTCCTGTCTCCATCTCCCAAGTACCCAGATTATATGCACGAGCCACTATGCCCATCTTGAAAAATGAAAGTTTCAAAGGAAAAATGAAAAATGTAACGTCTAGCTGAAAATTCAGTATTTTCTTCAAATAAGCAGCAGATATGGTGTAAGGATGTAAGCTGATGTGTGCTTTGCAGCACGCCTGGGCTCAGCTTCACCCTGCTGCCACCTGTGTTCTCTCTCACTGTGGTTATGACACAGTCAATCAAGGATGAGACAAAGGTACCTGGACGCAGGAAATGATGACTTGAGAAAAACTTTAGGATGATAACTACAGAAATTATTCTTCATTCTTCCCTAGTGGATCAGTGAGACAATATTGGTGCCGCTTGTGCAAGAGATTGAGTCTGTCAGCACCCAGATGAGAAGGATGGGCTGTCCAGAGCTACAGATAGGAGGTATGTGAAGCAGAGCCGTGCGTGTGCGAGAGTTACTTTCAGTAGATCAGTCAAGTGGGAAGCATCCTGTAAGGGGCCGTTGAACATCCTTTGCTGTCTTCCGGTGAAGAAGAAATGATTGTGATTGTTCTCAGTTTCAAATGTAGCAGCTGTATTTGAAAGTGGACAGTCCAAAGGTGTGCTTGAACCTGATTGAAGCTGATGCAAGGCTAATTTTAGAGCATGTCATCACCCCACACCCTTTAGCTGTCGCTCTCCTTTCCAGACTGTTCCCCAGCCTTGTGCCAGTTCCTTTCTGAGTCTCTCTGCAGCAGGCCTGCCGGTGCTGTTCCATGTTAGCGATGCTAGTGATGACTCCATTTGTGGTCCCTGTGACTGATCTCCTTAACTTGGCCTATGCTTTTAAGTTTCATCCAAGTACTTTATTTCTTTTTATGCCCAGCTAATGCTCAGAAAGGATCTTACCCGTTTTGCTTACCTATCACCAGTTGATTGGCATCTGGACTCCTTGCTATAACTAGTGTTGCTGTGAATAAGGTTTTCAGTATGGATGCCCTTCAAAGGCTTGGGCCAGTTGATGCTGTTGCTTCTATATTGGAATAATCTCTTCTAACACCACATGCTGCTTATGTGCTTAGGCTGCCTTTTTTCCTCTTAATTTTTTGCATGTTTATTTTTCATACTCTAAAGGAAATCACTATCATAAATCTAGTTACCCTGGTACAGTGGGTAACTTTTAATACAGCTTATTTTGAAAGCTGTGGTATGTCTTTTATACCTGTAATATTTTCTACATATTTCTATATATTAGTTTTGCCAACATGAATTTGGGTGCCTTTTTTTAAAAGAGAGGTGTGTGTGTGTGTGAGTGTGTGTGTGAGTGTGAGTGTGTAAGAGAGAGAGAGTGTGTGTGTGAGTTTGTGTGTGTGTCTAAGAGAAAGTGAGAAAATGTAGCCACCTTACGTGAAATGATGTGAAGTATATACTGCAAGGTTATTTCTGGCTTGGAAGATGGTTCACTAGTTACTATCACAGAGTGCTCCGGCAGGGTGCTTGAGTTCAGTTCCCAACGCTGACAAACCACCTGCAAATCCATCTCCAGGAGCTCGGACACGGTGTGTCTCCATGGTCACCTGCACTCATGTGAACAGTACACACGGACACAGAAATACAGGGTTAAAAGTAATAAAACAAGCCGGGCGTGGTGGTGCACGCCTTTAATGCCAGTACTTGGGAGGCAGAGGCAGGAGGATTTCTGAGTTCGAGGCCAGCCTGGTCTACAGAGTGAGTTCCAGGACAGCCAGGGCTACACAGAGAAACCCTGTCTCAAAACCACCACCCCCCAAAAAAGTAATAAAACAGGCAAGAAACAAACAAACAAACAAATATCCAGGGGCTGGAAAGTTGGCCTAGTGGTTAATTAAAAGCACTGGCTGCTCTTTCAGAGGACTCAGGCCTGTTACCTACACACAGCTTACAACCAAATAGAACTAAATCTAAATGTAAATGTAGCTAGTTCAGAGGATCTGATAGCATCTTCTGGCCTTCACAGGCACCAGATATATATGTGGTACACAGATATGCATGCAGGCAAGGTATTCATACACATAAAGTAAAAATACATCTTTAAATTATAAATCTTTTTTAAAAAGATTAATTATTGCTTTCCTTTATTCTTTGAACAAATATTGAGTACCTGCAATAAGCTAGGTGCTATTTTAGGCATTGGTGTAGTATAACACTGCACAACAATGACTAAAGCCCCTGCTTCCACTGAGCTTTCTTTCTAATAAATGAGATAAACAGGAATGGTGGAAGAAAATAAAAGTGTAGGAAGAGTTGAGTTACTCCTCTTTGTGCTTGGCGGGTGAAACCTGAGCTAGAGTGTTAGGGAAGGCACTGCAGACGTGTGTAAGATGCTGAAGGCTCTGAAGAGCAGCTATCTGAAAGCAAGCAAGGCAAGGGGGGCAGTTGAGTGGAGTCTGATGAGTAATCTGTGCTCTTTGTGTTCTAACAGAGGCGAGTGTTACCAGCTTGAAGCAAGCTGCCCTGGTCAGAGCTCCTCTCATTCCAACTCTGAATGCAATTGTGCAGTATTTAGACCTAACACCAAATCAGGAGTACTTGTTTGAAAGAATCAAAGGTAACTTGATTTGAAGAGGAAAAATGAAAGCTCTTTTGCAACATTAGGATTTTTGTAAATGAAAGATAACAAGGAAAAACATATTTTGAAAAAAGTAAAAATGTAATTATGGTCTTATATTTTGTAAGTATATATTTAAGTATGGGTTAATTAAGGCTTATACTTGAACAACTTGTCTGTCCTCTAGTTGACACACTAAGAACTGTCAAAAGAGTATCCTTGAAATTTTTAATTCTTTTATTCTGTGTAAGAAATTTAAATGAGTTAAATAGGCTGGATTCATTTTCTGCTCCTAACACTACCAAGAACTGAGTGCCACTGTGGTACTCTCTGTAATATCAGTATGCTAATCTGATTCTTGTAATTTTCGTAATTTCTATTTAATTTGTGGTTTCTATTATGTGCTTAGAATTTGGGGAGAGATGAGATCTGAGGAGATTGGCCTGAAATCAGGAAGATGAGCCTCTTGAGCTGGCCCATGTACTCTCTTCAGTGTACCGTTCTACTCAGGACAGTTCATAAAATTAGACTTATTGTTCATTTGGACAGACTGTAAAATGCTTCTTTGTTAAAGCAGATTCTTAAAATAGTATTTCAGTATTCAGATTTTTCATACATTTTTGCATGGAAAGTATTACAGTCTGTGTTATTGATTCAGTTTTAAGAATAAGCGGTCTTTCATAACTTTGTATAAACTTGTCACATAAGAGAATTCCAAGCAAGCACACAACACTAGATGAGCTCAGGAACTCAGGGATAGAGCATGTGCCTAGTTTGCCTGTTCAGTGCCCCCACCTCAAAAAAAAAAAAAAAAACTCACAGCCTTCACATCAGCGTTTTCTCCCCGACCTCCCCTACCTGTCATTCCCAGGCTGCTTTCGGTCTGTTTGATTGCAATCAAGTCCTGCATGTTGCTGTGAGTCAGAGCCGGGCCATTTGTGAGGCTCCTTCATTAAAGCTCCATTGTGAGGTGGTCTTTCAGTTGTTGAGTTAGTTCATCTGTAATGTTTTCTTAACGTATTCGTAAAACATAGCTTTCTACAATGTTAACTAACCATGCTATTAGCACATACTGACCACAGTCAGCTACCACACCTCACATTTGTGTTTTAAATGCCCTACCATCTCAGGAAATACATAATCCTGTTTTAAATATTGTTTGTTTGAATCAGGATTCAAATACTGTCATGTATTATGATAAATTAATGTTTCCTTTAAGTTACAGTTTTCTTGTTTATCCTTCCTTTTCTTTCCTTCTTTCCTTCCTTCCTTTCTTTTTATCTTTCTTTTTTTAATATCCTGGTAAGGTTTTCCAACAGAATATTTTTCTTACTGGAATCTTCCGGCTTTCTTTTCTTGTTTTGTTTTTGTTTGTTTGTTTTCTTTTGGTCTGTAGCATTTTAATTTTTACTTTTCTTACACAGAACTTTCTCAGGGGGGCTGTATGAGTTCATTCCGATGGAACAGAGGTGGAGACTTCAAAGGACGCAAGTGGGACACAGACCTGCCCACTGACTCTGCTGTAAGGTCTTGGTTAGCTTTTAGCTTGGTGAATTTGTTATCACACTTACATGGTTTTGTTTTCCCAGTATAAAGTATTAGAAAGAATGTAGGAAGTAGGAAGGAAGTGATTAAAGTACCGCCAGTGTCTTGCCCGGCACTGGAAAGACTGTCTGCTTCCTTAGGTGGGCCTATTCTCTGAAGTTCCTCAGCCTGCCTGCAGGAACCCTGTGTGCATGGTGCCGTGTCCTGCTCCCCTTTCTGCTTGTATGGTATTTAAGCAGCTTTTCATTATTACACATCGTTGTTTAATTATTCTTTATTGGACCTAAAAGACTGATGAAGTGGTAATGGGAAAGAGTTTGTTTTTATGTGATAAGTGATGTAGCAAAGAATATTATGACACAAGCCGGGCGTGGTGGCGCACACCTTTAATCCCAGCACTCGGGAGGCAGAGGCAGGCGGATTTCTGAATTCGAGGCCAGCCTGGTCTACAAAGTGAGTGCCAGGACAGCCAGGGCTACACAGAGAAACCCTGTCTCGAAAAAACCAAAAAAAAAAAAAAAAAAAAAAAATATTATGACACATTCCTTCTTATGTGAGATTATTACTTTAGGAAAGACTGCTACTATCATAATTTAGCAAACAAATCAAACAGTATTAAAGTTTATGTTTTTGAAAATTGTATTATTTTTGTATTAAATATTTGCATGAAAATTAACTTTTGAAGTTGATATTTAAATTGAGAATTGAGTGTATGCAGTTTTTCTTAGTGTTGCTGACACCTGTATGGATGCATACTTTGCATCTTAACAGAAAGTAAGGAGCCAGGTCAAATGTAGGCCTGTTATCCCAACTACTCAGAAAGCTGAGCAGAGGGTTTCAAGTTCCCTTCAAGGCCAGCCTGAGCCTACGGAATAGATCAAGATCAGCCTAAAGAACTTGTTGACACCTTACATCAAAATGGAAAAAAAAAAAAAAAAAGGCTAAGTAATAGAGCATTTGCCTAGACTGTGTGAGACTCTGGGCATAACCTTGAAATCACACACACACACACACACACTTCTTTTTTTTTTTTTTTTTTTTTTTTTTTGGTTTTTCAAGACAGGGTTTCTCTGTGTAGACCTGGCTGTCCTGGAACTCACTCTGTAGACCAGGCTGGCCTTGAACTCAGAAATCTGCCTGCCTCTGCCTCCCGAGTGCTGGGATTAAAGGTGTTCGCCACCATGCCCGGCCACACACACACACACACACACTTTAAATGCTTCTCTTTAAAAATTCCCATTACAAGATCAAGTTGATAATATGGCAGATACTTAATTTTTCAATTTTGAGTGAGTTTGTTTGTTTGTTTTCTTTTTTAAGGTTCATTTATTTATTATATGTAACTATACTATAGTTGTCTTCAGACACTCCAAAAGAGGACATCAGATCCCCATTACAGATGGTTGTGAGCCACCATGTGGTTGCTGGGATTTGAACTCAGGACCTTCGGAAGAACAGTCAGTCTGTGCTCTTAACTGCAGAGCCATCTCTCCAGCCTTGTTTGTTTGTTTGTTTGTTTGTTTGTTTGTTTGTTTTCAAGACAGGGTTTCTGTGTTTAGTCTTGGCTGTCCTGGAACTCACTCTGTAGACCAAGCTGACCCTGAACTCAGAGATTCTCCCTGTCTCTGCCTTCCCAGTGCTGAGACTTAAAGTGTGCGCCACTACTGCCCAGCTTGAGTGAATTATTTTTTAGGAAGCTGGTGGCAATCACAGTCGTTACAGTGCTCTATGCACTTGGCTACACACCAGCCCTGGAGTAGATTGTGTGAAATATAAGCCGAGCCTTACTTCATGAAGACACTAAATGTTTTGTAATTTAAGTACATGTCTTATCTTTATAAAGGGTATTGTAAGATCTGTGTCTGTGCTAGATTGTCATGCTAACTTTGAATGATTGTTGTGTTGTTTGCAGATCATCATGCATGTGTTTTGCACCTACCTTGATTCCAGATTACCTCCACACCCTAAGTACCCTGATGGAAAAACATTCACTTCTCAGCACTTCGTTCAGACGCCTAATAAACCAGGTTCTAACTCCTAAAAGAACATGTTGAAATTCCTTTTGCCTGAAATTCCCTACAAATTTAGTTTTTAACATGTCACATTTTCTTCACAGATGTTACGAATGAAAATGTGTTTTGTATTTATCAGAGTGCTGTCAACCCTCCACATTACGAGCTAATCTATCAGCGACATGTCTACAATCTTCCAAAGGTATTTCTTCCTCTCAGTTTTGGGGTTGAACTCGGAACCTCATGCGTGGTGGGCAAGTGCTCTCCCACGGAGCTCCCTCCTGTCCCTAAAGGATAGGTTACTAGGGAACATCAGAATGGCACTTTGATGGTATTTTTAAAATTGAATCTATTGGTTTGTTTTTGCTTCTGCCCCTTGAATGCTGGGATTAAAGATGTATACCCCTATCTCCAGCTCTTTCTATATCTTTCTAAGGGTTGAAATCATGTTATTTATATAACATTTTAATAACAAACTTTAAGACATAATTTTTCTCAACTTTAAAAATCTTTTATAAAAATATTAAAGGCCATAAAAATCCTTCACAGCATAATTTCTCCAACCATATTCTCCTTTTGAACACTTGGACGGCTGAGCTTTCTCATGGCAAGCACTGTCAAGTGTCCATCTTGATCCACTCAGCCATCTGTATTTTGGATCATTTCTTTAGCCCAAATTGCTAATAATTGAATTTTAAGGCATAGAACATTTCCCAGGCTGTTAGAAACTATGACCAATGACTCCGTGTGAGAAGCCACCTGACAGGTCACAGGTCACAGGTCCGTGCAGGTGGTTTGTTCCTGGTTACAAAGAAGCTTTATTGGTGATCTTTGCAATTTGTTTTATCAGCGTCTTTACTGAGAAATTTTGCATTGACTGCAATTTGTTTTTGTTGGTTTTTAGTTTGCAGAGGTGGGGAACGGACAGGGTCTTATCATGTGGCCGAGCTGGCTTCAGATGATCAGTTCTGCCTCAGTTTCCTGAGTGCTAGGATTACAGGCAGGCTCCTCCAAACACATAGAATCATACACTGAGTTCTGTATCAGATCCCCAGCAGAGATAGTAGCTGCTTTCCGGTTTAATTAATAGTACTGTGTACTTGCATATGTATTTTGAGCCATGGAGGCTCCTGAGGCTGCCCATGTTGCTTTTTTTTTTTTAAATGAAAGAAAAACACCACCTTTTAAAATTTATACACCCGAAGTCATATAAAGTTGATTTATCAATAGAGGGATTTTATACTAACACTTAAAAATCATTGTTGAATTTCAGAGCCGGCAAACATTGCCTGGCTGTTCTTACAGATAAAATAATTTACCACGTTCTTTATGTATTAAGGGCATACTGGACTGTTTTGAAGACTAGCTAAAAGCTGTTTGAATCCTAACACCTTTGTTACAGCGGTGTGCTTGGGAGGTAGAGTATGCTTTATGTGTAGTGTATGGACCCATCAACCCCAGGAAAGCTTCATGATATTGGGCAGTGGTGGCGCACGCCTTTAATCCCAGTGCTTGGAAGGCAGAGGCAGGCGGATTTCTGAGTTCAAGGACAGCCAAGACTACACAGAGAAACCCTTGTCTCAACAAACCAAAAGAAAAGAAAAGCTTCATCATGATTTGGTTCTGAGTGTGTAAGACCCACACCCTACCCCACCCAGTCTGTCAACCTCTGTTCATATTTCAGGTCTGTTCCATTCTTGCGTTGAGGAAGCAAGGTCCTGCCTCTGCAGTCTAAGTTAGGGACTTCCTGTGTTTCTCTGGCATCCACTCCCATCACACGCCACACTTAGTAGTCACTCTTTAGTGTCAGCCCTTTCCTGCTCCGTGATCAGCTCCATGCGTGCTCCATGCTCCGTGGATCCTGTCTGGCCATAGGGTCCCCACTTGCTAGAAAAAGATAGATGATGTGTGTCAAATGAACACAACTTTGAATTATGTCAGATTTTGAACTGGTGGGATGCAGACTGATAAGATCTGCATTTGTGTATGACTGAATCTTTTTAATTCAAAACTTACTAAGTTTTGTTTTTTTCTTGATTCTAGGGCAGGAATAATATGTTTCATACGTTGCTGATGTTCCTTTATATCATAAAGACCAAAGAGTCGGGAATGCTTGGGTAGGTACTTAACGACTTTAAAGTGAACTACTCAACGTAGTTCCTTGCTGTTAACTTTAGCTTAGTTTAGTTAGTCCTCCTGGGTTAGGATTCTGCGCAGGCAGCACATACAGCACACGGTTTGTAGGCAGTCCAGATGGGTTCTAGTTCATCAGTGCCTCAGAGCCACCACTGTCCTGTTGGTAAAGTCAGTGAGATGACAGCAAGGTGGCTTTACACTGTGTCCCCTGGAGTTCTGTTTTAGACGCAAAGCATTCTACAAAGTCGTTATATTTCCAAAGGATCTAATTTGTACCCTTGCCAAAATAATACTAATTGAAAAGAAAAATAGTCTGTTGAAGTTGTCTATGAGTTGAGTAATGAAACACATTATTTACAAATTCAGATTGACTATTGTCATATTGATGATTCAGTGTTTTAATATTTCAAATACTGTTTGAAATAATTGGACCACTCCTGAAGCTGAGAAAATCTGCTAATTTATAAATGGGAGTCTGAAGACTTAGCTCCTGGGGTCCAGCAGTCATAACAAGGACCTAAAGCAAGTGAGAGGTCAAGGGAAGTGCCTGGTGCAGAGGACATGTGTGGCTGGTCCACTCTGTTGGGCAGGCGAGCCTCTGTGAAAAAGATTGTGTTTACACGTGCTGCTCATAGTTTGGAGATTAGATGTGTCCCAGAATGAGCTGCCACTACAGCCCGGGTCCGTGTGCCACGTGACTTGCCTGAACTGAGACTCTAAAGGGCAAAATGAAGTAAAGTTGCCTGCTTACAGGGGCACACACTGCTTACATACTGAATACTGCTCACAGGGGCACACACTGCTTACATACTGAATACTGCTTACAGGGGCACACACTGCTTACATACTGAATACTGCTTACAGGGGCACACACTGCTTACATACTGAATACTGCTCACAGGGTCACACACTGCTTACATACTGAATACTGCTCACAGGGGCACACACTGCTTACATACTGAATACTGCTTACAGGGGCACACACTGCTTACATACTGAATACTGCTTACAGGGGCACACACTGCTTACATACTGAATACTGCTTACAGGGGCACACACTGCTTACATACTGAATACTGCTTACAGGGGCACACACTGCTTACATACTGAATACTGCTCACAGGGGCACACACTGCTTACATACTGAATACTGCTTACAGGGTCACACACTGCTTACATACTGAATACTGCTTACAGGGGCACACACTGCTTACATACTGAATACTGCTTACAGGGGCACACACTGCTTACATACTGAATACTGCTCACAGGGGCACACACTGCTTACATACTGAATACTGTCTTGGGTGTCTGCTGGAAATAGGAAGGTGGTGTGTGTGCAAGGTGCTGTCTGAGTTCAAGCAAACTCTATTCCTAAATGTCTTTATTACCTAGAAAAGATGAAAGTAGACAGTTGTAAACACACAGAAACATGTATCCCCTCTGTCCTTTTATGTTGTCTGCTCTTGGTTGCTTTGTTGTTGTTTAAATTATTTATTTTATGTATATGAATATATATATATGAATGCATATGTATATAAAGACACGGTAGTTATCATCAGACACACCAGAAGAGACCATCAGATCTACCATGTGGTTTCTGGGAATTGAATTCAAGACCTCTAGAAGAGCAGTCAGTGCTCTTAACCACTGAGCCATCTCTCCAATCCTGCTTGTTTGTTTGTTTGTTTGTTTGTTTGTTTGTTTGTTTGAGACAGGGTTTCTCTGTGTAACCCTTGCTATCCTGGACTCAACTATGTAGACCAGGCTGGCCTTGAACTCATGGATATGAGACCACCTGCCCTTGCCTCCCAGGTGCTGAGATGAAAAATGAAAAATGCTGCCATACCCAGCCTCATATTTTTTAATATAAGAAAGATTAAATGGGAAAAATCATTTTGTAAAGTATCTAAGCTAAGGTTTTTCATTATTTTTCAATTGCAAAAATAACACATGCTCAATATAAAAATACTTAAATGGCATAACGGTACACACTAGAAAATGAAGGTATCTTTCTACTCAGCCTCTCCATTCACCTCCAGCAAATGTCAGCCAGTGTCAGGTTTCAACATCCAGACTGCTTTGAAGAATGAGTTTGTATCTTTCACGTTGCTTTAAAAATGAATTACACCCAAACTTACTGCTCTTTGAGCTGACATTTTAATTTTATGGTGTGTCTTAGGCATTTGTCAGTATTAGAAAGAATTTTTTTTCTAAAATTTCTAGTAAGGTTTGTTTATAATTGCATGTATACATATATAGAATGGAATATGAAATTTACAACAAATGTATTGTCAATATACAAAATCACTGTTGGAACTGGATATGGCTCAGCTGTGAGAGCCCAGGATGCCTTTGCAGAGGTCTCTTGTTCAGTTCCCAGCACCTCCATGGTGGTTCACAGTTGTCTAACTCCAGTTCCAGGGGACTGACACCTGCTCTGGCTTCCACAGGCACTAGGCATGCACACAGTACACACATGGACATCCAGGCACAATGCTTATATACAGAGAAATTTAAATTGGGTGTTTCTAAAAGGCTGAGGTGTAATTGTTTGTGGGATTTTTTGTTGTTGATGTTTTGGTTTAATTTGGTTTTCCAAAACAGGGTTTTTCCTTTTGTAACCCTGGCTGTCCTTGAACTCACAGCCTGCCTCTTCCTGCTGGGATTAAAGGTATGTGCCACCACCACAGGGCTTGAAACTTCTTGGAATACATGGTGAGACTTTAGCTCATGAGAACTGTGCTTGGTCAGTTTTTGACAGTGTTGAGCCGTGAGCTCAGCTTCTCTGATGCTGAGTGGCCTACTGAACTATATCCCCAGGGTGGGCTTTTCCATGTCTTAGGAGAATTTTGTTGTTTGGTGTTTTAGTCCATGTATCATATATCACACACTGGCCTTGAATTCCCAACCTTCCTGCTTCTCCCTCAGGGATTGCTAGGTGAACGCCACCATGTCCAACTTCCAAATCTGTGATTTACATTGTAAATAAATAAATTACATGTAATTTATGTTGAAGTGTATGATTTACATGTAATTTATGTTGAAGTATGTGTGTCTGTGTGCCATCTCCTCATCCCCCCCTTGTATTTCTTTTAACCAAGGAAGGAAAAAATACTTTAAAATATTAATTTTTCAGCTGGCTTAAAAAGCACTTGCTGTTTTTCCAGAAGACCCAAGTTCATTTCTCAGCATCTACACCAAGCAACTTCACAACCACCAGTAACTCCTACTTCAGGGGATCCATCACCCTCTTCTGGCCTCCACAAGGACCAGCAAATGTGGCATACATACACACACATTAAAATAAATCTTTAAAAATGCTTTTTAAGCAGATAATTAAGGCCAGGTGTAGTGATATATACCTGTAATCCCAATATTCAGAAGATGAGTTTAAGAAGCTATCCATATATATAGTGAGTTCCAGTCCAACACAGGCCACGGTTAAGACTCTGTCTTAAACAAACAAACAAAACCTCCCATCTTATAGCATAGAGTATGAGTGCCTTAGATAAAGCCTGGGACTCAAAGCTCATAAATAGTTAATACTTCCCAAACAACTACACCTCAGAGTTCCAGCTAACGGCCCTCAGACACTTCAGTTTAGGCTTGCAGTGTCTGACTTAGGTGGTATAGGTTCTGTCGCCCCTTTTCCTTCCCTTATATTCAGAACAATTATATTATTCTGGAATATATTTGTCTTTCTGTCACATACGGTATGGCATAGTTTAAGATGTATGACTAATAGCCGGGTGTGGTAGCGCATACCTTTAATCCCAGCACTTGGGAGGCAGAGGCAGGCAGATTTCTAAGTTTGAGGCCAGCCTGGTCTACAGAGTGAGTTCCAGGACATCCAGGGCTACACAGAGAAACCCTGTCTCGAAAAACCAAACCAAAACAAAACAAAAGAATGATAATGAACAAACTTAGAGAATGACCCCCATAGACTCATGTGTTTGAATAATTGGTGGAAGTGTTTGGGAAGGATAAGGAGATATGACCTTGTTAGAGGCAGTGTGTTGCTCAGAGCTGGTGTTGAGGCTGACTGCTGCTGTCACGGTCATGGACTCTTAAACCTTTGAAATGCTTTCTTTTATAGGCTGCCCTAGTCATGGTATCTTTTACCATCATCATTATTTTAAGACAGGATTTCTCAGTGTAGCTCTGACTGTCCTGGACTCACTCTGTAGACCTCAAATAGAGATTCACCTGCCCATGCTTCTTGAGTGCTGGGATTAAAGGTGTGTGCCACCACACCTAAAATTAGCAATGGTGTTTTACAACAGCGATAGAAAAGTAACTAAGACACTTACCGAGAAAACCCTAATAATCAGGAGATTCCTACTCAAGCCAAGGCCTATTTAAAAAATTAATTGATGCTGGGCAGTGGTGACACATGGTTTGGTTTTGGTTTGGTTTGGTTTGGTTTTTGACACATGCTTTTTAATCCCAGCACTTAGGAGGCAGAGGCAGGTGGATCTCTGAGTTGGAGACTAGCCTGGTCTACAGAGAAAGTTCCAGGACAGCCAGGGCCACACAGAGAAAACTTGTCTCAAAAGACAAAATTAATTGGCACTGTGTAATATTACTAAAAAAAATGTTTAGCTCTCTTTATTTGATGTAGCTCTTTAAGTCTACTGAAAAATTAATTTTTCACCCCATAAACCAATTTATTCTAAACATAGGTTTTAAGCACAGTTACTGAAGTAGTCACCATTACTTGAACTCACCTGCTGAGCTGTGTGACAGGCTGCCTTGCTGAGTCACCTCAGCTGCCACCAGTTAAACAGATGTCCCTCCTATTGTTAATTTTATTAGAATCAGCCCTTAGATACTTCGGCAAGCAATTCTACTAAAACTGTCTCCCTTCCTTTGCAGGAGAGTTAACCTTGGGCTCTCTGGCGTGAACATTTTGTGGATCTTTGGAGAGTAGTTCCTCAGTTAATTCCAAACATTTGGACTTTGCTTTTAACTGGTCTGGAAGAAGTTGGAGCTGAGCCCCTCCGAGTGTGCACCTCTTCTGACATAAGAAGCATGTTTCGCAGACTCGTTAGATTTAACAGGAAACAAGCTGTGGGAGCTTCTTGTGAGCATTGCAAAGCCTGCACCTTCTAGTCCACAGAACATGTATTACATTGGGTGGCTCTGAGCGAGCAGGTGCCGCTCCCTTCACTTGGTGAGGGCAAGGAGGCCTCGCCATTGTAACCCCAGTGAGAATGTGCACCTCGTTCTTTACCACCAGAGACTGCTTTCATTGTTGGAAGTTCTCAAATGAACCTTGCTAGTTTTCTTTGTTGTATCTTTATATTTCCCCAGTGTTCTACAAGTCAGCCTAAAGCTGAAATGAAATTAATTTCTAAGTGATGTAGTAATTAATCCTGCTGAGCCATCTCCCCAGCCCCCTATTGGTTTTTTTAATATTAAAAGAGATTTGATAATATTGGCATCTTGAAAGGTCAATGCTTGCATTAAAATTAGCTGATAAAATTAAACTTTTGGGTTTTAGTTAAATGTCTAAGGACACGAAGAAAACGGTTCACTGCTTTTATTAGCACTGCGTGTGCGCTCGAGCCTGTGTGCTGGCACCTGTGTATCATCAGCAGGCACTTTAGCACTCCTTTAAGATCCCAAGATCCAAGCCTTCCTGCTTCTAGTTTACAGGTAGAGCAGAGTATCAGCTCTCCATCTATTCTTCCTATATGTGTACATAGATATGAACCTATACATATCTATATGTATATGAGGTAATTAGTAGTCACATTTTTTGGGTGGGGGGTATTTTCGAGACAGAGTTTCTCTGTGTAGTCCTGGCTGTCCTAGAACTCACTCTGTAGACCAGGCTGGCTCAAATTCACAGAGATCTGCCTGCCTCGGCTTCCTGAGTGCTGGCATTAAAGGTGTACACCACCAACGCCAGGCTAGTAGTCACATTTTTAATGAACATGTCTTTATAAAGATTACTTCCATCACCTGATTGTGAACAGATGGGATGTGTATGGTTTGAGGTTTTTGTCTTCAAAAGGTCAGAAGGCTAACCTTAAGTTTAAAAGCTAATGTCCACAAGGAAGGAAGTGTCACTTAACTGCTCTTGGTAAGTGTTAACTAGTTACCCTTAAAATATCATTTAAACATGCTACACTTAAGGCCACGTTATAATTTAAACCTGTGATTTTGAGAGATTGGGGTGCCATGGAATCAGTTGCTGTGCTACTTAAGTATCCAGCTGCACAGACTGCACTAAAAACACCGGAGAATCTTTTTTTTTTGCTTTTTTTTTTTTTTTTTTTTTTGCTTTTCGAGACAGGGTTTCTCTGTATAGCCCTGGCTGTCCTGGAGCTCACTCTGTAGACCAGGCTGGCCTCAAACTCAGAAATCCGCCTGCCTCTGCCTCCCAAGTGCTGGGATTAAAGGCGTGCGCCACCACGCCCGGCTCACCGGAGAATCTTAACAGCACATAAGACACCACCAGCCCTGTCTGTTATTATAACTATGAAAGAATGTAGTATAGTAGTAAATAGATGTAAAAACACTTGACTGTGTAAAAAGAAAAGTTGTTTTGCCTGCATACTTAGTGTAGGTTGCTGTAGAGTTCCTATAACAACGTCTACAAGTGTTTGAGCTAGCTGTACTTACTATTATCTTGTATTTAAACAGGATTGGCACAGACATGGTGGGATATTGCCAGGAACCTCAGCTGCTCATGAGGTTGAAGTGGGAGGATCATTAGTTCAAGGCCAAACTAGGGTACATAGTGATAACCTTTCATAAAGATAAGACAATAATAAAATAATTACAGTAATTCTGCCTTGGTAAAATCATTTGAATTTATTCTTCAGAAAGTGTGCTGCAAATATATAGCATCGTGTTTTGTTCTGTTTATTTGTTTTCATTACTAGGAATTGAATCCAGGGTACAGCTTACCGCGTACCACTGAGCTGCCTCCCCAGCCTCCAATATAGCAGTTTCTTGTATTAAAGTGAGTCAATATCTACTAACAACACAAATCCTCCTAGGATGTGTGTCACGTGTTCCTTTTCCTTGCTTGGCTCAGATCCATGAATCTAGATTACGTTCACTGTGACATTTATCTTTTTCTTTATCAATACCAGCCTTTACTTAAACCAAATTTGTTTTAAAGCATACTGAAAGAGTTTATAATCTAGTTTCCACTGAGACAGAAATGCTATGTTACTTGGTTTTCTCAAACTAATATATTCTTCAAGCTGATATTTGAATGGCAAAGAAATGTGTGCAAACTGGTTCTTCCTCAGTTTGGCTTTGCAGTAGGAACCTCGCCCGTGGACTTCTCCAGAGGGCTGCCTTGCTGCTTTCCTCCCCTGCAGTCTCCTTGGTGAGACATTCGTCCCACAGATTCACTCACATTTCAGCCTGGTCCCCAAACTAATCAATATGCACTCCATCTCTCCTGAACTCACCCAGGAACCTGTCAGACATGTGCAGTTGGGTATCTATCTGTCAGACATGTGCAGTTGGGTATCTGTAGACTCTGCACCTGGGACCCCATTCACACCTCCTGAAACCTTCGAGGTCGTTTAACATCCCTTTCTGTGCCCCTTATACTGCCAGTTGCTCATGCTCGCAACTGTGGTGTCAACCTTGATTCCTTGAGTTCCCTGTGTCCCCAGTCCAATCAGGCAGCAGACCTCATCCATTCTTTGTTAACAATGTCCCTCGCAGCTGTCCCTTTCCATTTCTGCCACCACTCCTCCCATTTGTACGCTTATCAACTCACACAGGACTGCTGTAACGGCCTAATTAATCTCATAGCCTTCTAATTGTTGCCATGCTTCCAGATTTCCCAATTCATCCTGTACATTCTCTTCAAATTTATCTTCCTGAAACACCTGTTTGATTGTTTCATTCCCTTGATAAATTCCTAAGCCTGACATTTAAAGCCCTCCACAATCTGGCCCCAGCTGGGCCTCCTGCACCCAGATCTTTGGCTCTAGCCAGTGTAGCCGCTTCCTGCTGTCACTTTGTCTGCTTGCTGCCTCTGCTCATCCTCTGCAGTCTCTGGGAATGCTCCCTCCGTGACACTCACTCTGATTTAACTTGCTGCCTGGGTCCTAACCATGCCAGCTAGCCAGCATTTTCTCCAGAAAATGAAACCTGTGTCCTTTGGCAATCAGCCTTCCTACCAACAGATCTGGAAATGGATGAGTAGCTCATCTTAACACAGGACTGCGGGTGAGCAGCCTGAGCTGAGGGTATTGCTATTCAGGGATACCCATTTATGGATAGGACACCCTCTGGAAAAGGTGAGCCAATGAGGCACACTGGCCTTCTTAGTGCTGGAGTGTTTCAGAACTCCACCTGCCACACAGTGCTGCTGAGAAAGGTAAGTTGTTTACCAATACCCCAGGACCAATTCCATGTACTCTGCAGGCCTTCCTCAGCAACCTGGAGTGTAGCCAGAGCAGCGACAACCCAGCAGAGGCCGGCTGCCCTTCTCTGGAATATGTCAAAGTCTTTGAGCATTAGCAGGCTCTTTCGAAGGAAGGCTTCAGGGAAGGACATCTTGTCTGACCACCTAGGACGGGAAGGCACAACCAGGGCCCAGTAACACTGCCATGGGTCACTGAGTAGCTTCCTACCAAGTCTAGGGTGGTTACATATCAGGCCGGAGCTGCATCTCAGGAGATATCAGTAATTCAATTTATTTCCACCCTGAATGACTGAGGGCTCGTGATGGATTCCATGGAGTGAGGAAGAAGAGGACCAAGCAAGATGGGTGTGGCCCAAGTGCACCACCAAGGACAGCATTGGCCCCAAAGAGATTTCCTAGCGGCCCACATGGAATAACTCCATGCATTCTGTGGAGGAAGTTTAAAGATGAAAGTTAAGCCTCTCTTGTGCCACATGCCTTTAATCCCAGTGCTATTGCTAGGGCGGTGGTTTGAGGCCAGCCTGTTCTACACAGTGAATTCCAAGACAACCAGGGCCATACTGAAAGACACAGTCTCAATAAATAAGTCCTGCCTCCAAAACAAAGTGAATATTCTAAAATCAGTCTGACTTCAAAGAGCCACTTGACAGAATGGACTAATCTGGAGGGCAAAGCAGTGGGGTTTTTATGTGTGTGGTTTTTTTTTTGGGGGGGGGGTTGTGTGTGGAGTCCCCTGAACCAGGGTCTTACTATATTAGTCCATGCTAACTGTGAACTCCTAAAATCTTCCTACCTTGGCCTCTGTAGTGCTAGGATCACAAACAGGTAATACATCATTTACCTGGCTTCACAGGGGTGAAAGGAAGATTCCGACAATGCTTTTTGTAGTGAAGAAAGGGGCTGCAGAGACATTGGGAGATAGCTTTCTTGTTCTCGAATCCCTGGGATGCACATCTTCAATGGCCTTGACAGTTCACATCCCACCTCAGTGGGATATATCTGCCATATCTGCCTGCTGTGCCCCTTCCACACATAGCCCTGGCTGTCCCCTTTTCCTTCCCCCCGTTTTACTTCTAAATGAGAAGGGAAAAAAAATGACAGCTAGATTGCTTTCATAAGCTGCATCCCACAGAGTACAGTTAGAAATGGGCAGTCGACTCCAGTGGGGGCAGCAACCAGGCACCATTGCTCAAACAAATGGCTCAAGAACAGCTCTGATGGTTTTGGCCCAGAGGATAGGCACCAATTTACCCCACTCCAGCTGCAAAGGAAGGCCCCTTGTGTGCTTAGGAGTATCATCCAGACCACCCAGTGGCAGGACATGCCTTACTCACTAGGGAGAGAGGCTTCCAGAGGTCCTGCACTGAAGCCAGGGCGCCACACCTGGTGGCTTGAGAGTTTGCATGGCTTCCCTCATGAGCTCTGACCATCTTTTAAATCAGATCAACACTGGTCTGTGTTCAGGTCAGTGTGTTCTGCAAGAGGTCTATAATGGATGTCATGTTAGAAATCCCTGGAGTGGAGGTCCTTAAAGTAGTGGTTAGATCCTTGTACACTAAGTGGCTTGCATCAAGTTTGAAGGAAAAGCCACATCCTAACATGGCCTTTAATGAACACTGACACCAAGCATTTCTGTGTAGCCAGGACAACTCTCCCTCACTGGAAATGCTTGCTGGATACTCGACTTTGACCTCAGCACATCTGCTTCCCCTTCCCGCTCACTGCCGGCACTTTGTAAAGTTGGTGAGGGGGTGGTGAGATGGCGCAGTGGGCAAAGGTGCTTGCCATCAAGTCTGAAAAACGGAGTTCACCATGGTGAAAGGGAAGACCTGACTCATACAAGTTGTCTTCTGGCTTCCACATGTGCACTGCGGTATGTGTACCGGCACACATACACATGAGCCAGTGTGATTTTTAAAAACTATCAGTATAGGGGTCTGCAGGTGTCTATTTCATGACCCTCCTGGTGAGCACTGCCCGAACAAATGGAGAACAAGTCTCCCATGGACTCCATGTCCCTTGAAGTCTGAGAGCAAATGTATGTAAGGCGCTTGGTAAATATTTGCTGAGCTAATAACCGGACTATATAAACAGTTCACTGAATTTCTTGTGCTGGAATTTTCAGTGAATACATCTTCTGTGCTGGAGACCACAGAGGGCTCCACAGACGGTGGGTAGCAGAGAAAAGAAAGGAGCTGGCAGTTGGTTGAGTCCAGATATGTAGAAGAAAAGTCTGGAGGGCTCCACTCTGCATCCCTGTCCCCACCCCCTCCAGTGGATGCTCTGAAAATGGATTCAGTAGTAAAAGGTGTGCAGATGGCTGTGAAGAACAAGCCATCTGGAGCGCTCTCTGTCCATCTCCTCGCCATCCCAGTCAGCACCAGATTGGGGTAGATGCAGTGAGCATGAGGAATGCTCTCCTCTGCTCGCAAGGTACTGTGGTCACGTGCTCTGAATTCCTTTTCCCTACATCTGCCTGACTAGACTAGAGAACCTGACCTAGGAAGGCCTAGAAAGAGACACCAACAGACCCCTGGCTGTCCTGGAACTTGCTCTGTAGACCATGCTAGGCTAAGTCTCAAACTCAGAGATTCACCTGCCTCTGCTTGACCTGCTCATAATCTTACAAATGCACACTCTGGCTACATTATTTCAATGAATGTACAAACACACGTGCACACATGTGCACGTGCGTGTGTGCATGTACACACACCCACACACCAAGCACCAACTTGGCTATAGACTCTGCTAAGAACTGTGAGCAGCAATAAAACAATTCCCCCTGGAGGAGCAAACCTAAGATGTAAAGTGAGACCTGGAGCGATACGTGTCCCTGAAAGGTGTGAGACTGAGGGAATCTGCCACATTCATTCCTCTACAGTTGGTGGCAGTGCAGCCAATATACAAGTAGACTGTACATGGATTCCAGTCGTCCTAGGTTTGTAAGAAATGACCACAAACACCATTTGGCACTTCTCCCAGCATCAGGGATGCAGGCTAAGTGGGGCCGGCTCTTTTCTGCTCCACAGTACTTGGACTTTGAGGATCAGCATCATTAATGCTGTGCACTCAGGGTCTGGCAGGTGGTGCCAGCTGTTAAAGAGGGCAGTAACAGGAAGGACATTAGTGTGGTACCCACACACAACCTCCATAAGCAACCTGGTCTTCCTCATAGCATGGTGGCTCAAATCCAAAGACTGCTGTCCTGAGAAAAGGAGAAGGCAAGGGAGACAGGAGCTTTAAAGGGCTTGGAAGTGCCAGCATTTCTTCTACCCTTTCTGCCAAGGGGGCAACAAAGAGCTTTAAGGGAGGAGCTCGGCCCTCTACCACTGGGTTGAGGAATGTCGCACATTACGCGTGGATAACCCAGAGGATCGATTTCACTCACCAAACACAGGCACATGAACGTCTGCATGACCATCTTTGGAAAACACAATCTGCTATAAAACGCAATGCCAAAAGTGATTCATTGATAGCAAGGAAATTTATTCTATGAATATAATCAACAGAAAAAAATAGTTACATCTGAAAATATTCGTTGTGTGGGTTTATTTTGTTATTTACTTTTGAATGATTTTTGCAGTACCGGGAATCCACCTTGGGCTTGCACATGCTAGACAAGAGCCAACCACTAAGCTACAGCACCTGTGCACCCCCACACCCTTTTAAAATTTAAGCACGTAACAAAACCTGGTCCTGAACTCAGTTTTCCTACCTCACCCACTCAAGTAGCTGGGGTTGTAGACCTGTGCCTCCAGTAACAACCATGGTATACATTTATTCGCTATACATCTCCCAGTGTTGAAGTAATTTATGGTAGGGACTAAGAGTGTAAAGAAGACTGAAGATACTGTCTTTCCCTCATACAGTGTAACTTAACAAAACCCTATCCTTGTGTCCAGTGTTGGGTCCATAAGTTACAGTCAGCTCAGATTCCCCCAGAGATGCCTTGTTGAGATGCTAACACATATTGAATGGTATCTTGTTAGTCCACCTACGACCTTGAAAAGTCTGTAGGCTGATGAAGTGTGGGATAGAACTAACTGTAACTATGTAAAACTATGCATGTGATAGAAGAAAATACACAAGTTTAAACTCACTTGTCCAAGTTGGAATATGGAGGATTTTTGGTGTTTGTTTTTTAAACGCTTTTCAAAGGTATATTACTTTTTTAAAAAATATATTTATTTTATTTATATGAGTATTCTGTCTCTGTCTTCAGACACACCAGAAGAGGGCATCAGTTCCCATTACAGATGGTTGGGAGCTACCATGTGGTTGCTGGGAATTGAACTCAGGACCTCTGGAAGAGCAGTTAGTGCTCTTAGCCACGGAGCCATCTCTCCAGCCCCAGTATATTACATTCATTCATTCATTCATTCATTCATTTATTTATTATGCCTGCATGTATGCCCACATGCCAGAAGAGGGCATCAGATCTCATAATAGATGGTTATAAGCCACCATTTCATTGCTGGGAATTGAACTCAGGACCTCTGGAAGAGCAGTCAGTGCTCTTAACCTCTGAGCCATCTCTCCAGCCCAGTATGCGACTTTTTTTTTTTTTGTTTTGTTTTTTGTTTTTTGAGACAGGGTTTCTCTGTGTAGCCCTGACTGTCCTGGAACTCACTCTGTAGACCAGGCTGGCCTCAAACTTAGAAATCTGCCTGCCTCTGCCTTCCAAGTGCTGGGATTAAAGGTGTGCGCCACCATGCTCGGCCTAGTATGCAACTTTTTTAAAGAATTTATTTTATTTAAAATGGCTTTTGTGTTTTTATTCTTCTGTGACAGGTTTTCTTTGTATATTCTTGACTGTCCTGGAACTCTCTTCTGTAAACCAGGCTGGCCTCAAACTTACAGAGATACACCTGCCTCTGCTTGAGTGCTGGGATCAAAGGCATCTGCCACCATCACCTGGCTTTCGAATTTCTTACAGAATATATTTGGGAACTCTTTATTATATAGTTGTTTACATACTTTTACGTCTATTGTTTAAAAACATGTGCTAAAACAAATGTGATATTTGTTTCATAAGCATCTTCTTGTAGTCTATTATAAAGTTAAAATTAGAAGTAAAGAATGTTGTAATAGTTTTTACTAAAATTTGTCTATCATTTTTCATGGTTGTTTTTATAAAAAGAAAAGAAAGCCGGGCGTGGTGGCGCACGCCTTTAATCCCAGCACTTGGGAGGCAGAGGCAGGTGGATTTCTGAGTTCGAGGCCAGCCTGGTCTACAGAGTGAATTCCAGGACAGCCAGGGATATACAGAGAAACCCTGTCTCGAAAAAAAAAAACCAAAAAAACAACAACAAAAAAAAAGACTTATTTTTGCCGGGCGTGGTGGCGCACGCCTTTAATCCCAGCACTCGGGAGGCAGAGGCAGGCGGATTTCTGAGTTCGAGGCCAGCCTGGTCTACAAAGTGAGTTCCAGGACAGCCAGGGCTATACAGAGAAACCCTGTCTCGAAAAAAAAAAAAAAAAAGAAAAGAAAAGAAGATTTAAAGACAGGTACTAGTCATTCTTACATTTTATTCACAAAAACTCATTAGTGGCCAAATTGCTGAAATGATCGCCTTTTTATTGAAACAAACTTTTCTGTAATATTTTATGGAATATAGAGACAAAAATTAAACAATATACAGTGCACATGTCTGTGTGTGAGTATGTACACATGTGAGTGCAGGTGCCCACGGAAGCCAAAAGGGGGCATCAGATTCACTGAACCTGGAGTGACAGGCAGTTGTACATTTTCCTGTCTTCAGTAAGATCTGTCCAAATGCATAGCATCACTATGTTCATAGCAGCCTTATTTATAATAACCAGAAGCTGGAAAGAACCCAGATGTCCCTCAACAGAGGAATGGACACAGAAAATGTGGTACATTTACACAATGGAGTACTACTCAGCTATTTAAAACAATGAATTTATGAAATTTTTAGGCAACTGGATGGATCTAGAGGATATCATCCTGAGTGAGGTAACCCAGTCACAAAAGAACACACATGATATGCACTCACTGACAAGCGGATATTAGCCCAGAAGCTCGGAATACCGAAGATACAATTCGCAAAACACATGAAACTCAAGAAGGAAGACCAAACTGTAGATACTTCGATCCTTCTTAGAAGTGGGAACAAGGGCTGGAGAAGTGGCTCAATGGTTAAGAGCACTGACTGCTCTTCCAAAGGTCCTGAGTTCAAAGCCCAGCAGACCACATGGTGGCTCACAACCACCCGTAATCGGATGCCCTCTTCTGGTGTGTCTGAAGCTACAGTGTACTTATATATAATAAATAAACAATAAATTAAAAAGTGGGAGCAAATTACCCATGGAAGGAGACAAAGTGTGGAGCAGAGATTGAAGGAATGACCATCCAGGGACTGCCCCACCTGGGGATCCATCCGATATACAGCAACCACCAAACCCAGACACTACTGTGGATGCCAACAAGAGCTTGCTGACAGGAGCCTGATACAGCTGTCTCCTGAGAGGCTCTGCCAGTGCCTGACAAATACAGGAGTGGATGCTCACAGCCATCCATTGGACAGAGCACAGGGTTCCCAATGAAGGAGCTAGAGAAAGGACCTAAGGAGTTGAAGGGGTTTGCAGCCCCATAGGAGGAACAACAATATGAACTAACTAGTACCCCCAGACCTCCCTGGGACTAAACCACCAACCAAAGAAAACACATGGTGGGACTCATGGCTCTAGCTGCATATGTAGCAGAGGATGACCTAGTCGGTCATCAATGGGAGGAGAGGCCCTTGTTCCTGTGAAGGTTCTATGCCCCAGTTTAGGGGACTGCCAGGGCCAGGAAGTGGGAGTGGGTGGGTTGGTGAGCAGGGGGAGGCAATAGGGGGTTTTCTGAGGGGAAACCAGGAAAGGGAATAACATTTGAAATGTAAATAAAGAAAATATTTAATAATAATAATAATAAATATCTGTCCAAATGTCACTTCTTCATACCAGTTAGGATTTGGATGTAAACTGCGGCACTCCATGTGTTTAACCAGTTGGTCTCCAGATGATGGCACCATTTTGGAAGGCTACAGAAAACTTGAGGCGATAGGACCGCGCATAGGCCCTGAGGTTTACGGCTTTGTCGTGCTTCCTGGTCTGCTGAGGTATAAGCCATATCCTTCCAGGAATAGATCATATCATATCATATCACACTGTGAGCCAGAATAAACCTGTCTTCTCTCTTTTGTTAAAAGATTTATTTATTTGTTTGTTTGTTTATTTATTTATTTGTTTATTTATTTATTTATTTATTATATGTAAGAACACTGTAGATGTCTTCAGACACCCGAGAAGAGGGCGTCAGATCTCATTACATTGTGAGCCACCATGTGCTTGCTGTGATTTGAACTCAGGACCTCTGGAAGAGCAGTCAGTGTTCTTAACTGCTGAGCCATCTCTCCAGCCCAACCTCTCTTCTCTTGTCCAGTCTTTAGAGTCACAGCAACAAAATGTACCTAATGCCATTTCTTGGCACCCAGCAATAGCAGCCAGCCACTGTTATCCTCTGCTCAGGTGTTTACTGTACATAGGTGAGTGGACTCATCTGTTTCCTCTTGTTCTTCCCTGGTAGAAATAGTACACTGGCCTTGCCTGTCTGTTGGGGGAACAGGACCTTAACCAGCAACTATGTTCCAGGAATCCCTTCTGTAAATGTCTGCTGTGGAACATACAGTGAGGTGAACTGTAGCCGGTCTTTGATACTTTGTGGGTTCTTCTTTTCCCACCCTTTAACCCCCCACACACACACACACCTGTGAAGGGAGAGAGAGAGAGAGAGAGAGAGAGAGAGAGAGAGGAGAGAGAGAGAGAGATATCCCTGAATCTAATGTCCTTCCTTTTGTTTCTTCTTAGATCACAACTACTAACAAACTGCAGCCAACCCCTGACCACCAACCCTGCCTCTTGGGGCCCTCACACTTATAGACCCTCTAAAACGTCCCCAGAATTCCAAATGTCACACAATCGCCGAAATTATCTGCAGCTGGCAAAACCATGCCTCTGCTAGAGCACAAGGCAAATTACAGTCAGCTGCTGTGGACAATCTGAAACAGCCCCATATCCCACACCTGGGATTAAAATGAAAACACTTTGTTGTTGTTGTTGTTTCGAGACAAGGTTTCTCTGTGTAGTCCTGGCTGTCCTGGAACTTACTTTGTAGGCCAGGCTGGCCTTGAACTCAGAAATCCGCCTGCCTCTGCCTCCCAAGTGCTGGGATTAAAGGCGTGCACCACCATGCCTGGCTATGAAAAGTTTCTTATATTTCTGTGTTTTTTTTTTTTTTTTAAGAATCCAAAATTCCAGAATTCTTTTCTTTAAAAAAAAAAAAAAAAAGATTTTGTTGCTGTCCTCAGACACACTTTGGTGGACATCGGGTCCCAATACAGATGGTTGTAAGGCACCATGTGGTTGCTGGGAATTGAACTCAGGACCTCTGGTAGAACAGTCAGTGCCCTTAACCACTGAGCCATCTCTCCAGCCCAAATTCCAGAAGTCTTAAGAATGTCACTACAGACCGGGCGTGATTGTGCATGCCTTTAATCCCAGCACTCGGGAGGCAGAGGCAGGCAGATTTCTGAGTTCGAGGCCAGCCTGGTCTACAGAGTGAGTTCCAGGACAGCCAGGGCTACACAGAGAAACCATCTCGAAAAACAAAAACAAACAAACAAACAAAGACTGTTACTACAGTGAACAAACTATTCCCTTCTGGCTCTTTAGTCCGAGGGTTTAAAACTTTTCTGGTAGGGCCTGGAGAGGTGGCTCTGCACTTGTTCTTGCAGAGTGCCTGAATTTGATTCCCAGCACCCACATGGCAGCTCACAACTTTCTGTAGCTCCAGTTCCAGGAGATCCAGTGCCTAACTCTGGCTTTCATGGGCACTCCACACACGGGTACACAGATGTATGTGCAGGCTATAGCCCATACACATAAATTTAAAAAGTAAAATAAATGACAAGAATAAACTACCACCCCAAAGAAAAGGAATACATCAGCTGCTTAAAGCCTAGACAGACAGTGGTAGTTATTACCACATACATCCTGTTAGCCAGTACTTTATCGCATGGGCACATCTAGCTGCAAGGGAGTCTGGGAAATGTTTGCGTTTCCAGAAGTAAACTGGTCATGCCACAGCTACTAGCCCTAGCACTGTGGAAATATGGATATCAGATGACAGAGTCTGCCCCTGAGGGATATGTCTGAATGCACCCACAGAGCTTTGATGGTGCTTGGTTTCCCAGGATGGTGACTGCTGTGGATGTGGGATTTGTCAGGTCACCTGAACGAGGCCATCCTCACCAAGCACTTTGCTAATAAGCGCGCTCTCCGCTTTCCTCAGGCACTGGAAGTAAGGAAAAAGTAAAACCGTGGCAGATATGTTCATAGTCTTTCCTATTGACCAATATTATAAGTTTCTGGGCCACATGCACTATGTAATTTACAGAACTTGGAGCTAACTTTTAAAAGTGGGGCTCCTTGTAGACTTTCAAGACGTCCACAGTGGAGGATTAAACTATTCTCAGCCCCTCCTAAGGGCAGGGTCCCCTATGCCTGTCCAAGTCACAGTGTGTAAAGCCAAACTCTGTCCGTACTGACAGGCTCTGTTACATTTATGAAAGAACGCACACAATCATGTTGGCTTTTCTCATAGCTTCAGCTTTTAGGTGAAAATTTCCCCTCCTTGACATGGCTCAGGAAAGCTTAGAAATGGTTGGAGACCAAGCTGATCAAATGTCTGGTTGTGTGGAAGTCCAGTAGGGTTTGGCGTGCCCTTGCTGGGCACTGGCCTGTCAGAAGTCAGCCCAAGGGGCTTTCTCCTTCCCTTCCTTCTCACATGACTGGCTCCATGGTCCAACACAGGACTTATCTGATACTCCTAGGGCCTCCCATTGCCAACTTGGGTTAGACTGTTCTAGCTTCCAATCAGAGACAGGGGGGCTGCCCGTCCTTGTCACCCTTGATTTCCTCACAAAGATGCTTCCACATTAGGTATCCAGTCCCATATCTGAGGTACTGAGGTGGTTGGAGAAGCTATTGAAGGCTTCCTGGTTTGGCACAGCCTGCATGCTGGGAGCAAGACTCACCCTGAAGGAACTGGGTGGAACAGTGCAGACGAGAAAGATGAGAGCATCAGATGACAGGCCGGGCACGGAGATTGCAGAGAGCAGATGCAGCCGCAAGGGCAGATGAATGTGCCAGGGGAGCCAGGGACAAGCGAGTAAGGTGTCAGATGGGCACGCTTTCCTCCAGGGGCAGGCAGGCTGTGCGAAAAGCCAGGCAGAGGACAGGGGGATGATTAGCAAGCGGGAGAATGAGTCACGCAGCCAGTCCCCTGGGCAGCTGCACGCGCAGCAGGCTCTCCCGGGCACTGCTCCGTGCCAGGCTGCACAGCTGGCAGAGAGAAAGGGGCCAGAGCTCCTGCAGGGCCTCTTGAGGATGGGCTAGGAGCCTGGCTTCTAATGACCACCTGCTCCTGGCTTGGGTCCAGAACTGCCTACGACCTCTGTCTCTGGGTACAGCTTGCTCCCCCCCCCCCCCATAGCTTCAGAGCAGGCCTCAACTTAGGGAGCCATGTTTCTCCTCAGTGCCCCTCCATCCTTCCTGCCCCCTTTCACCCCACAGCACAATGAGATTTCTAGTTTCCAGAGACCTGAAAGCTGCTAGGAAAGCAGAAGTTGACAGGGCCCGCCTCCCTCACAGGACTACCTTTGATGGGAGTCATCTGGAGACGGACAAATCTCAGGGCCAACTCCCGCCCTTTGGCGAATGGAGCAAGACAGACATCAGGCAGCCCCTCACCCTGAAATGGAAAAGGTACAACCCGGCCCGGAGGTAGTCTGACTCAGCTGCTCCGGCGAGGGTGTCCCAGAGGCATCTGTGGGCAGGCCCGCACTAACACGGCTGTCCCCGACTATGATGGCCAGTAGTGTTTCATGGCGTGGAGAGTTAGAGGCAGAAGAAACCTAATCGCCTTGGCTGCAGATCAGCAGAGGTCTGTCTGCCAGGAGCTGGGATGAGAGGGCACGGGAGACTCACTGTGACCCCTTGACCGTGTTTTTCAGAGCCGGCTCTTCTGACTTCCTCGAACACAAGGAACTTGGGAACATTCCACTGAGCTCTGAAAGGAGTAGGGTGGCACAAGGTGGCAGTAGAGAGGCTTATAGTTGTGAGGGGAAGACAGGGTCTCTCACTGGCCTGGAACTCCCTAGGTAGGCTCAGTAAGCCAGGGACCAGGGATCTGCTTGTGTCTACCTCCCCAGTGCTGGGATTACAAGCGTGTGCCACTCTACCCCGTTGTTTCTGTTGTTTGTTTCTTTTCTTTTTTGTTTGTTTTTTTGTTTTGTTTTGGGTTTTGGTTTTTTGAGACAGGGTTTCTCTGTGTAGCCCTGGCTGTCCTAGAACTCATAGACCAGGCTGGCCATGAACTCAGAAATGCACCTGCCTCTGCCTCCCAAGTGCTGGGATTAAAGGCGTGCGCCACCACTGCCCAGCTGTTTGTTTCTTTTTTCTGAGTCCTGGGAATCAAATTCAGGTCTTGGGATGCTTTACTGACTGGGCCATCTCCCTGGCCCCGGGGCTACCCTTTGGATGCAGGTGGCCACTCTGACCCCCTAATCTAAGCATAACTTTTGCAGCTCCACAAACAGCTCCCAGGGGCAGAAAATTCACTGTGCCTTTCAGTGACCATTGAGTTGCTCCTTTCCTTCCAGAGCAGCTGGAGGAGAGAGTGGAGGAACCAGGTACTCAGAGACAGTGTGTGTGTGTGTGTGTGTGTGTGTGTGTGTGTGTGTATCTCTGTGTGTCTATCTGTCTCTCTGTGCCTGTCTGCCTATCTCTCTCTGTGTATCTCTGTCTGTCTCTGTGTGTGTATATCTCTGTGTCTGTATCTCTGTGTGTGTGTGTCTGTCTCCCTGTTTGTCTGTCTTTGTGTGTGTGTATACCTCTGTGCCTGTATCTCTGTGTGTATGTCTATCTGTCTCTCTGTGCCTCTATGTCTGTCTCTGTGTGTATCTCTGTCTGTCTGTGTGTGTGTGTGTCTCACTGTGTCTCTCTGTCTCTGTGTGTGTGTGTGTCTAAGTGCCTCTGTTCTATCTGGCCTCCTCAGCCAAGGGACGAGCCACTGCGGTCTTGCTCAGGCCCCTGCCCTGCTGCTGACCAGTTGTGGAGGAGGAAGATGGCTGCCTCAGCATCCCTCCCGGCCGGCTTGTGGTTCAGTCAGTGGATTTATTGAACACTTAAGCTGCCCAGGGCTCTGGCTGCTTCACCCTGGCTTGTCCCTGCTTCCCTGTAGCCATTTTCTCCATCTGCAAATGAGATCAGTAAATCTCGGCACTGAGCGAGGAGGGCCAGTGACAGACAGCACTGCTGGTGACCGAGCAGCCGGGGGCTTTGCTTTTCTGCACAGCCACGGCCTAAGTGGCACGTTTACCTCTAATGGCAAAAGCATGCAACGAGGCCCCATCAGGACCCTTTGCCTGTTCCAAAGCTCACTGAATGGATGGCGTACGTACATGGCTGTCTCAAGTCTCGGAGTCTAAGTGTCTGCCAGATTCACGTCCAAGCCAAGGTTAAATGGGCCCCTGGTACATTGGAGTATGCGGGTGAATTTGCATCTGTGGTGTGGCGCTGTATATTGTGTTTCTATATTATAGTGATGAGGCCTTTGGGTGCACAGTGTGTGATGGAGAGAGAGAGAGAGAGAGAGAGTCTGGGTTTGTAATATAGGTTTGTAAGAGGTGGTATGAGGGGTATGTGGTGTGTGAGAATACAATGATGTGTGTGTGTGGTTTGTGGAGGCAGTATGAAATGTGTATGGTTTATGTGGGGTATGTGGTATCTGAGTAGTTTGTAAGGGGTGTGGTATGTTATATATGGTTTGTGGTGGTGTGGGTTGGTTTGGGGGTTGTGGTACATGAGGCATGAGGGGTGTCTAATGCCTTACAGGAGGGGTGGCTCCCGTGCCTGGTACCTTAAACGATGAGAAATTCTTGCGAAGTGGCTACTGTGAAGTTGGGAGCTCTGGTTACAGTTCTCAAGGGCGCATCGCAGTGCCACTTCCAGCCAGGTCAGCTACAGAATTTTCATGGACACACAGGTTTGGGCCCACTCTGGTTTATTAACGGAGCACTGCTAGTGTTGAGGACCCACCCACCCACAGCTTGGATTTATCACAAGATCCCATATAATGGCAGCACACCCAGGCCTGAGCTACTTGGCCACAGCCAGCTGAGTTCACGTAGATCCCCAAAACCTGACAGTGGAGTTTCTGTTTGCTGGGGGACACTTGCAGGGGTGGGGCCCATCTCCATGGCAGCAAACCTCTTAAATCAATGTCATCCTCCCTCGTTAACACTCCCGGATCTCTAATGTGTCCTTCTCTTAGCCCCCATTGTCCTCTGTCTGTCAAAGCCTTGTGATTGTGTGCACAAATCCTTCACTATTCCAGGTGGCTGTGGTAGACAGAACACCCACCCAGACATCTCCAAGGTGTTCACAGGGTGAGCCAGGTCATGTTACCTATGTCACAGCCCTTTTAAGCCCTCCCTGCTATCTCTTCTCCAGGCCCTGCAGAAGTGAAGACGCCATTCTGTAAGGAAAGATCCTTTCCTTTCCTGGCGGTGCTGCACCTCATCTGGAGTCCCTGTGCCACATTTGGTAAGGGACCACAAATCTTCAAAGCCAAAAGTAGCCCTGGATGACTTGAGGCAGGGGAGGCATTGCAGGTTTTAATAAGAATTAGACTAACAGCTCCTCCATGCAGGGAGAAGTCCCCCCAATACCAAGTGTTTTCGTAGGCTTTTAACCTTCCCTTACCCTCAAGCTGAATTGTTAACTAAACCTTCTAAAGCAGGAAGTCCTCCAGAAACTATTACCAGAGTCTTCTGTCCAGGGACTGAGAGCACACCGAGCACGCCCTGCTTGGTAGGAGGACCAAAGTAGGTCATGGGTGGACTTTCTTGGGTGGCTGTCTCAGAGCACAAAGCAGCCAGCCTCATCATCCCCGTCCCCTCCCAGTCCTGACCTCACTCATAAGAAATCTGGCTTGGTGTCGGAGCTTAGTAGGAGAATATTTGCCCAGCACGTGCTTGGTCTTGGGGTCTATCCCCAACACAGTTCATTAATGAGTGAAATCCTGGAGAAGCGTTCTGGGCCTGGAGCTGTGCCTCAGGGTTCCTGTATCTGCCTAGCATGCAAAAGGCGGTATGTTCAATATCAATCCCATAAAAAGGAAGGGACGTACTGTACTGTTGGGCTCCAGCCGGCCTCTCCAAATACACAGACTTCAACCAGTCAAACTCTGAAGAGTTCGGGAACTTTACAGTAACAAGGAAGCCACCAGCTGTCTCTCACCATAGCCTTGACAGAGTGGACAGGAAATGTATAGCACTACCTCGGTCTGCCAAGGGAAGAGGGAGCCACGGTCCCACCTTAGAATTCAAGGTTACCAAAAAAAAAAAAAAAAAAACTTCCCATGGGCATAAAAATTAAGCCTAAACAAATTATATCTAAAATATCACTGGATGCCAAGGCACATGTCTGCAGTCCCAGCACTGGGCAAGCTGAGAAGATGGGGCAGTAGGGGCTGCCTTGAGCAACAGTGAGACTATGTCTCAAAACCAAGGAAGGGGCAGAGGAAGCAGGGAAGAGAAGAAGGAAGAAGGAGGAGGAGGAAAAACAGAAGAATTGGCTTCCTGCATCCCACTCTCTGCCTCTAGTCCAGCTCCAGTCTTTTCCTATTCTAAGTCCAAAACTCCAGCATAGCCTCTTCAAGAAAGGCCCCTCAGCAGCCTCCCCCAGGAGACACGTGGAAGTCCATTGGTAGACACAAAGTTTGCCTTGTTCTACTCCCACGGGACTTGGCGCTCTCCCTTTCCAGCATCCGCCTAGCTCTCAGAGGAAGACTCTGTATGTCAGCCTGTGAAGGGAAAATGGAGAAGAGACAATCCCGCCAGCAGGCACCACTCAGTGGAGCAGACAAGGAGAGCGTTCGATGGTGTAGAAAAGTGATAACTCTTCCTAGGGATCATGGGAAGGGAACACAGGTGCCTAGACCTGAGAGGGCAACTCTGTTGGGGACACAAGCAGCACCCCCCACCCGACGGGACGGCCTAGCCCTTGCCGTCCGTCCTTTGCTCCGTCCTTAGGGAAGAGTAGCAAAGGACTGGCATCAGGGAGCACTGAGCAGCGTGGCTCAGCACTGCTCTCAGAAGTGCTGTAAGGGAAAGAACGGCTTATACTCTTCTTCCCCAGGGGGCTGTGCGGCAAGAAGACACTGTCTGAACTCAACCTCCCCACTGAAGGCCCGATTCTCTGTGGCTCTGAGCCTCTTGGCTACCCTCTCCTGGCTGCCTCCTCAGACCCCTCCCAGGTTGGATACACGGAACAGCGCAGGCTACACCGGCTGGGGAAGCCGATCTGTGAGGTGTGAAGAAGAGGTTTCAGAGGAGAGCGCTATCCCTGACAGACTGCTCTGGAGGTCAGCTAGGGCCCCTGGGCTGGCCATGTTCAGAGGCGCTGTGGGTTAGGTCTCGGACAGTTTTCGGGGGCGTGGCAAGGAAGATGAAGAGGATGCTATTTGGCTGGTGACTTACCAAGAACATCATAGAGCGGGCGTGGTGGCACACGCAGAGGCAGAGGCAGGTGGATTTCTGAGTTCGAGGCCAGCCTGGTCTACAAAGTGAGTTCCAGGACAGCCAGGGCCACACAGAGAAACCCTTTCTCAACCCCCCCACCCCCCAAAAAAAGAACATGCATAGCCTTGCTCCGAAGTGTACGAGTAAGTCGTAGCTGTGCTGGTCCGGGCACCATATGTACCGTGTTTAGGACTTGCCTAGCTGACTCCATTCCATCTCAGCACACTCACAGGTAATTTCATGAGCAGGCTGCAATTCACACCTGGATCTACCATCACGGCAGCCTGTCAACACTCAGATGTGGCTTGGTTGAACACATTTTCCAGGTGTCACCAGGCAATTCAACACATGGCAGGACGGCAGACAAAGCATGCGGCAGTCATATCCGAAGGCCGTCCCCGAGACTCGGAACTCTGTCTGCTTTCAGTTATTTACTTATTTATTTGAAACAGGGTCTCACTGTGTAGCCCAGGTTAGCCTTGAGCTCACTGTAAAGCTGCCTTTAAACTTATGATCCTCCTCCTAAGTGCTAGGAGGACAGGGACGTGCCACCAGACCACACTTCATTTCCTTATCTTATCTCTAAGCCAGGGCGCACATACCAGACTCTCTCCCGAGGTAATTTCAGCAGGAATTCTCTCCAGATCTAGTGCCCCAAACATACTTACATCTGACACGGCCATTTGTATTCCTTCTGGGGTCCTCTTTGCATGGCTGACTTCAAGCAGGCTAATTAATTATTTTAGAAACCACGATTAAATTGACACAGTGATTAATCTGATAATCCTTTTTATGAAATTACCTCGGAAACGCTAACTTTTCATCTTTTGAAACTCACTGTGTAAATCACTCTGAAGATTACATTGTACCAGCTTTTGGCTCCGTAAATCTTAATGGCAATGTTTTGCCAAAAGCAATAAAAGCTGTCCTGGATTTATCAGGTCAATCAGGGAAGAGGCAGGCAGGCAGGAAATTGAAGGTGACTCAAACTGCAAAGTCGGGAGGGAGGGGTCGTTGACTGAAGAAACTGTTGGAACTTGCCACTGTGGCCACATGTAAGCAAGGAAGTGAGTAGCCTCAGGAAGCAGAGGGGCATGCAGAACGCCAGTCACAGCTGCCAAGGCTCCCTGTCGGAAAGAAGAGATGTGCAGTTCTTAGAGGTGGAGCCTTCTAGTCTTCTTTTCCCCACCCCCAGCAGCTCCTCCCAGGGCCCAGGGCTGGGTCTCACTCAGCCCACCACCTGAGCTCTAAGCTTAGAGGGCAGAGCCATTGCTAATGAGCCACTGCAACAGCCCCCAAACTCCCTAGGCAGAAGGCAGAGGCAGAGAGAGGATGCTTGGGCTGTTGTCTTCCTCTGTTATACCCGACGGGCAGGGTCCTGGGCCTCAGGCTGACTTGAATCACTCCAATCATACTTTAGATGTTATCAGCCATGCCTCCTACAGCCTGGCTGCAGTGACCCAGCCTATCTGAGTGCAGCATCCCCTTCTACTGTTCGCTTCTTTCCTACGTAGTGGCTACACACTGGATCCCTCTGCGGGCCTCACTGGAAGTGTGTTACATTGCTCTGCAGCTTGTAGGAGGTAGCAGGCACCACAGGCCTCTACAGATTGCAGGACAGGTGGAGGGCCCCTGCCTTCTGAACCCAGGCCCCCAGCTATCCAGCTAGCTGAAAGTGTTTATTGAACACCTACTTTGTTCCAGGCTCTAAGGACTATGGAATGAACAAGATAGAGTCAGCTCCTGTCCTCCTGATGGTAGAACAAACAGGCAGCAAACTCCATGGCCATGGGGGAGATGGGAAGGGGACAGAGCCGGTAGAAGGGGTCAGGGCAAAGGCCTTGGAGTCTCCCTAGCGGGACCCTAGCTTTGACTCTTCCTCACTGAGATGACATTTGAATAGAGAACCGGAGATGGAGGACAGACCCACAGAAATGCAGGAGGAAGAGTGAGCCACTGGTGCCAAGGCCCCCAACAACACACTTCATCATCCTAGGAACAGCGCCATGGCTGCACCAAGGAGCAGCGCCATGGCTGGACTAAAGGGAGCATCGTGGCAAGACACCAAGGTCAGGTAGCTTTGGAATCCCCACGCCATGGAAAGAGCTGAGATGTGGCCTTTCTGGGCATCTTACAAGGAAAGCGTGTCCATCTGTTGCCTTGTTCTGGTCTGAAAGGTACACCCACCCCCCCACGACAGATCAGGTGCTTCCACTGGCTCTGGTGAAAGGCTCCAGGGCTGGGGTTTCCAAATCTTGGAAGCCTCACTGCCAGGAGTCACCGTGTGGCCTGAGGAAGCCAAGATACCTCATACAGATTCCACATAGTCCCTGTCTCTACTGCTGCGTCTCTGGGGTCGGAAGAAGACCAACCCATAGCCTCTGTCTCTTTTCTCCTGGCCGGGCTATTCAGATGATAGCTAAAGACAAGGCAAGCTGCCTCATCTTCCCCAAGCCAGGACAGAAGGAGTTTATGAGGACGCGGACAGGAACTCTGAGGGGCTACTGGCCTTCTCAGGTTGCTCCTCAGAAAAGTCTCAGTGTGTGGTAATTATCTCGTTAGTGAGGACTTCAGCTGACCTCTGGAGAGTGACAGGACAGTCGTCCTCCTTCAGGAGATGGTGACCCACACCCATCAACCCATGCTGGAGTTACTCTGTTCTTGGAGCTGGGCCAGTCTGGAGGAGAAAGGATGCTGGAGCCTTACTCTCAGGGGAGGAGCATTCTCTTAGCTCACTCTCCAAGAACTGGGTGGGGAGTCTTTCAGACAGAACCTGTCTTTGGCCCTGGGTCTCATCCGGGTGGCTGAGCCGGGCTTATCCCCGTGGCTTAGCAGAGCGAGCGGCCATGGAAGCTTTTCTGGACAGGGCTAGCAAGGCGTGAGGGTTTAAGCATGTGCCCGGAGAGCTCTGGCACCTGTTTGATACTTCCCAGGTTGATGGTGGCATTTCTGGTGTGAACCCAGCCCCTGGAGTACATCTGTGTATCTAGGTCCCGGGCTCCACCTGCCACCTCACTTGAGGGTACCAGGCCCCTCACCTCTCCTGCTCCAGGCCCACATCACCTTCCAGAATAACCCCCATCAGGAACCCGGCTAGGGTCTTTTCTCCCTGTTGCTTTTCCAGTGAGGCCTCTTTTCCCCCTTAAGTCATACAAGCACTTCCGAGAGAGCCATATCGACCGCCCTCTAGGTTGCCATGGAAACAGAGCTTTCTTTCCTCCCTCCTGTTTACCTTGGTCAGGGGACTGCGGCAAAAAGCAGCCTGTCGCAGGAGGAGAAGGGAGGGCGGGGGAGAGCGGAGGGAGAATCAGCTTGCCTTAAACCAGATCATTCCGGTTTGGAGTGGTTCTCTCCCCCGCAGCCCTAGGCCCCTCTTGCAATACAGCACTGCAGTACCACACAGGGCTGTGGAAGGCAGGGAGGGAGGGAGGATCCTCATCCTGCGAAGCTTTAGTGGAGAAGGTCCTACACCCGTGGTACCCCGTCCTAATTCCAAGTGGACCTGTCTCCCTCAAGGCCAGAGTTTGGCCTCCAGTGCATCCTCTGGAGGAGGTGCCCCAGGGTGACTGCTGTGCTCAGGTTGTCCCCCCACCCCAGGATAAAGAGATGGGAGCTGAAGGCCAGGCCTTGCTCTGTATATGTACTCTTGAGTGCCCTGGCCAAAGTGGCCTCACCCTATTTACCTCGAACTTAAAATTTCCCAACTAACTGCCTTAGAGCGCGATTATATATCAGTGCCTTCTGAGCACTGCCTCTCCTCGCCCTAACTTTCCAAGTCTCCTGCCGTTTTTTCTGGTTTCTTTCGTAGGCTTCCTCCCCTTCCAGAAGCCACCAGGAGGTGGTGGGTGCTGTCCCTGAAAAGCTTTCTAGCTCTTTGTGCTCCTCTGAGCCTTGAGCTAAAGTACTCTATCCTCAGTACCTGATTACTCTCCTCTAACCGGTTTGCTGGGTAGAAGCCCTGCCTCCCGGTGCTATCAGCCTGAATACAAGGTTGTGCCCCGGTGGCATCCCAGCTGGTTGCGTACCCACTAGATGCACAGTTAGCGTGGGCACTGGCCGCTGCTAGTCGCGGTGCCCACGACCAGGCCCAGCGCTGCCCGCCAGGGGGCGGCAGAGAACCCACCCTAGGCAGCTTCTCTGCGAAGCACGAGGCCATCTTACATTCGGAAAATCCTGACCTGGCTCCGCATCTGTGTGGACACTGGGAGCTTTGCCGGGACAAGTGACTGGCGGTGGCACCTGGGGGACTTGGCGCTCGCTTCCAGAGCAGCTTCCCGTCCCAGCCACAGGCTTCATCGTGCTGCACTGCGGCTCCGCGGAGCCCCGCCCACCTGGGGAAGGGTCTGATCCTTTAATTTAAGCTAGGGTGCAGTGAGAGTTCTTACCAAGGAGACCCTTCCTCTGGCATTGGGAGAGCTGGTAACTCCCTTGGCAAGAACACTTTGGTGGACCTTGGCCCATCCTCCCGCAAAGGCTAAGACCCTCAAACTTATGTCCTAACACAATGTTTTTGTTTGGTTTCTGATTTTGTTTTAAGAAGCTCTGGTTGGCCTGGAACTCAGTGTATATAGACCAGGCTAGCCTCAAACTCACAGGTCCACCTGCCTCTGCCCAAATGCTGGGATGAAAAACGAGGGTGCACCACCACGCCGGCTCCAGCACAAATTAGCTAAGCAGAAAGTGGATGGAGTGACGCCGGACTGCAGCACGTGCCAGATATGGCTCTGCTACCCTGCAGGGAGAGAAAGTGGGCCTTGCAGTCTTGGCAAGCAGGTGCTGAGGCTGTGCACAGCCCGCCATGTTCCACATTCCTAAGGGTCCCATATGCGTGGCAGGCAGTGCAGGGTGAGCGAGGAGCAGATGCCAACATCTTGAACCCTGATCTGAGTTTGCTTGCTGGAGACTGGCATTCCAGTAGTAAGGGACTCAGCCACAGGGTTGTACTAAAATGTGTTCCCCTACAAGGGGGTGGGAGAAATTTTGGAAATGGGTAAAGAGAAGAACCTTCCAAGGCCCAGACTCTTGGTAGCTTTAGTGAGACGGTTCATAAAAGATAAACTGATCTGCCCGTCCCTTCTGGGGTGACACACACTGACACTTGATGTATTTCACAGATGCCACTGCTATGAGGACCCTGGCTTGGTGTTGAGTGCCAAGAATAATAAGTGGTCCACGTGTGCCGCTGTCTCTTTCCTCTCTTTGCCAGCCCTAGAGCTGGGCTGAGGAGCCAAACTGGGCAGGCTCTTCCTGCCTGCCTGGCTGCTGCCTGAGCTGAGCTGAGAGATCTCACTTCTGTGTGTCAGGCTGGGCTGTCCCAACCTTGGTGAATCAGAATATGGCTAATCTGCAGGGTCTCCTGGGAATAAGCCCCCCCCCACACACACACACCTCTTTTCACCCAACTATGGAGAAAAAAGAGGTACAATAATGCTCTTGCTTGATGTTATGAAGGGACAAGATTGCAAGGAACACACTTCCGGCAACACGATAAGACCACACACTTAGAACAACAGATTTTTTTTTTTCCCCAAACCTTCTCCCCCTTCATTTGTTCCTCTCTAGAGCTGGCTCTTAAAGGTTCCCAGATACCAGTCAGGCTGCGTGTGAACAAGTGGGGAACTTCACAGTTGTATCCTTTGAATCATTCCAACTACAGACTTAGTGAGAAAAGCTAGATTCACACTATCTAGAAAGACAAGTAGTCTGGTTTCTGTTTTGTAAGGAGAGGGAGATGCCAGCGGGTCAGCCCAGCCCTCCCTCGAATGTCACACGATAGGCAGGTTTGCTGCCACCTTGCTATATCCCCAGCCTCCACTCAGTCTCAACACTACAGAACTAAGTAGTCTAGGCACTGATGCCTTTGTTTGTTTGTTTGTTTGTTTGTTTTAGACACTATCCTTTTATCTCTAATTAAAATGTTACCTAATGGTTGTCTTAATCTGAGACCTCCCAGCTCTAGAGAGCAGCCATGACTGACACCTATGCAATGGGACCATTAGCACCAATCTGAGCACTCTCCACGGCCACTAAAGCCTCACAGAGGTCTCAGGAGACACTATTAGTCCACTTGAGGAAGAATAACACTGGCACCATTTTACTCGTATTTCAGTGGCTCTCAAGGGAGGGAAGGGACGAGTCTGTTTGATCAAACTGTCATTCTCACATCAAGGTGACAAGGCCAGGACAAGCAAGCACTGTTCATCCCGGCCTTGGCTCTATAGTTCTTTGCTGGACAATTAGGCACAAGGAAGAGAGTGAGCAGCTGCGAGACAGGGGTCCCCAAATCCTTAACCCAGTTGATACAGAACTGAGATTTGTTAAGATACCACTTTATGGGCCGGGCGTGGTGGTGCAGGCCTTTAATCCCAGCACTCAGAAGGCAGAGGCAAGCGGATTTCTGAGTTTGAGGCCAACCTGGTCTACAAAGTGAGTTCCAGGACAGCCAGGGCTATACAGAGAAACCCCGTCTCAAAAAAAAAAACAAAAAAAACCCCACTTTATTTTAAAATATTTAAACTAACAACAGCAAAAACAAACAAACAAGCACCCCCAAAAAACAGTACTGAGTTTTGGGGATTCCAGCCCCACATTTTTCCTTTTTAAAAAGTATGTATTATTTTTTGAATGATTGTTGCACATGTGCAGAAGATAACCCTCAGGTGCATCTCGTCTTCTACCTTTGCGTGGGTCTAGGCGGCCACGCGCACAGCAAGACTTTTGTCTACTGAGGCACTTCGCCAGCCCTGCATGGTTTAGAAACCAGTGGCTTACACGTTAGCTCTGCCGCTGGCTTTGTTCTTCCTCCCTCCATTTACAGCCCCTCCCACTCGGTCCAAGCATGTATCAGACACGTGAGCATGCTACAAGTATGGCACTCACCTAATCTACAGAGCTGACACCAAACCCCGTGGGCTGACAGTCGGAGTGTCAGATGAAGGGGTGTTGTAGAGTTGTACACCACCCTTGGCAAGCATCCTGCTTAGCAGAGGCTAGCTTCCCAAGTTCCCCTATATCCTCCCCTCTAGTCCACTTCCTCTGACGGATGAGTAAGCCACACCCAAGGGAAACCAAGCTCTCCAGAGGCGGAGTGTTTCTGAGAGATAGGAACCAAGTCCTGTCCCAACCCAGAGTCTTCCTAAAACGGCCGCTCTGGGGCTAGAACCATGTGTGGCTATTTATATTTAAATACATTTAAATCAAGTTCCAGCTTCAGTTTGTCTGTCACAGTAACCAGTGTTGGAGTATTCAATAGCCCATGTGGCTGGTAGCTGCCACCCTAGTGGACAGTGCAGGTGGAGAACATGTCCTTTCACTAAACAAGGCTTTCTGCCGAGCGGGGGGAAAAAAAAACCGGAAAAAAAAAAAAAAAAGGTACCCGATGTGGATGGAGTGCCCCTTGTCCACTCTGAATTGAGAGTTGAGGAGACAGTTGCTGGGAGAAAGGTCACAAAATGAAGCAGGGCTAAGAATTGTGGTTTAGCCGGGCGTGGTGGTGCACGCCTTTAATCCCAGCACTCGGGAGGCAGAGGCAGGCGGATTTCTGAGTTCGAGGCCAGCCTGGTCTACAGAGTGAGTTCCAGGACAGCCAGGGCTACACAGAGAAACCCTGTCTCAAAAAACCAAAAAAAAAAAAAAAAAAAAAAAGAATTGTGGTTTAATCCCAAAGACCCCAGTAAAGGATTCAGCTCCCACGACTGACCGCCTTTTCTCTGGACTGCAAAGTCCCAGGACTGCGTACTGGGCTCACACCGCCCTTACACGTCCCTGTGTCACCTCAGCAACACCTAGGGAAGTCTGACAGCACAGGAACCTGCTCGGCAGTGGTCTGGGGTATCTAAAAGGTCGCAGTAAGAGAGGGGCCTGCTTGCCCCACAGGTTCTCCCTTGCCGAGAGCCGAGTTCTACAGAGCAGGCTATTGTGTGTCCAGGAGTTCCGGAAGGTGAACAAAGAGGGGTGGGGGTAATAGTGGAGGGCACGCAGATATGACAGAGCAAAGATGACTCTGGTGAGGACTGAAGAACATGTAGTGACAGGGTAGGGCTGGTGTCTGTGTCAAATAGGTGAACTCAAACATGTGCCCAAATTACTGCAGACTGCAATCATGGCAACTTGGACCAAGTAGATTTAGAGATTTATTGATCAGATTGTTTTAGAAAACCAACAACGAACACTGACAAGGTAGGTAAGTACAGGTGGAACGTTTCAGGGTAGGTTCACTTGCTCATAGGAAACCGGGAGAGGCGGGAAAGCTGCCCTGCTCACATGGCATGCACACCAGACTGCAAAAGGACGTCCACACTGTGCAACAGGACTGTGGCAAAGAGCTTTGAAGTAAGGCAAGCACTGTGTATGGCCTCCACTGCCTGCAGGAAGAGTAGAGCCTGGCCCAGCCTGGGAACAGCTCCAAAGGGAGGCTGACCTTTCCTGCCTGTCCCTACTGCCTCTGCAGGGAGAAGCCTGCACGCTCCCTAAGACTCCCCGAGCCAGTAGCTTCCCGCTGCCTCCTTTATATCCAACAGCAGTCACAACTACTTAGTGAAATTGGCCTTTTCTCTGAAAACTGCCTTTGACTCCCCCTCTGCAGACTAAGTGGGGCCTTTAAAAAAACTTCTCAAAAGTTTTAAAAAAGATTAACAACATGGAAAGACCACCAAGGAGATGGTGCTACCATCGAAGCACAACTCTGTTTTTGACACCAGACAAGGGAAGGTATTTTTTTTTTTCTTCCAAATCTCACAAACTTATGGACGAGTGACAACATATGGAGGACCCAGAACCCCCACTGCGCCTGCTTCAGGCCCAGCCAAAGCTACCAGAGCTCTAAGGTACCTGGGGACCAATGGAATTTACACCTATGGTAACCAGCTCTTGAAAAGCATGGCTGTAACAATAAATCCTCCCGCATTCACCCTGAAGCCCAACACCTGGAAACAACAGAGAACAAAAAGGAAAATGGCTTTTTGTGCTATGTCAGAGTGTTGGTGGGAGGGCCATTCTCTAAGCATCACTAAGACCACAGAAAAGCAAACTGTTTTTACAGGGGACAAAACCAATACAGTCCAAGAGGACAGAGCACCCTTGCTGCACACCAGGACATCAGACTGCAGAAGGTGACTCCAAAGGAGGAAACAGAAAAGCAAGCTTTGCCGAGAGCCAGGAAATGTGCTCAGAGGGTGGGGTTTCTGTTTCTGTCCAACACAGCCTGTTCATCCCACAGGAACTAAGAGTTCTCTCTGGTCAGGAAGTAGCAGAGAACTCAGCAGCAGGCTATGCTCAAGGTTCCCACCGATGGTTATTTTCCTACCAGAGTCTAACACCTCTAAGTTAACTGGGACCCTGGCCTGGCTAGCTGCTGGCCCTTCTTTGAGCTTCTTTTCCTTTCCTGACTTCTCGTCCCTTGAAAAGGGGATGTGTGTGGAAGAAGGACAGGAAGGGACAAGATATGTAAATCAACTGTTTGAAGGAGAAGGCTAAACATTGATTATCTATGTATTTCGATTGTGTGTGCTTTCACCTTGCTACAGTGGATAACAAAAGATCAGTCGTACTTTTAATCTAGAAATGTTAATATTTTCATCATATATATAATTTTAAAATCTAGCTCTGTACTGGAAATGAATGCTATAAAGCAAGCTTTTATATCAAATCATTAGGCCCTGAAAGATGATTTCTGCCAGTGGGAAGGAAGGGTTTTGTTTGTCCTGAAAAGCAGGTAAAGTTTTGATCTATTATATACTGGTTTGCAGTTTTCTGTAAAGTGGAAAATACCTTATCATAAAGAAAAAACCATTTAATAAGGTATTACATTCCCAGATAAATTAGTGTATATGGGGGAGGGGCTGTATTAACATTAGGTTTCAATTCTCTACCTGGGCAACACTTTCAAGTGGACTTCCTTATTCCTGGGCAAGACATGCAAATGGGAGACAGTACGAGCAGGGATGGGAAACCCTCAGCTCCTAACAAACTGAGGAACTAGAATAAGAAAACATGGACCTGAAAGAAATCCAGCTTTACCAAGAAGTTGGCTTATGATTGCACTAAAAAGTTCTTGGCATAATTTCACTCTAAGGTAATAAGTTGACTTGCCCAAGACAGGTACAAAAAGCAGTGTCACTGCTTTACAGTCGCCGCTGCTACATAATCTGTACAGACCATGTTTCTACATATTGCACTTCCAGGACTGCAGGAAGATGTCTGGGCACACCTCAAAAAGGCAGAGGGGCAGCGGGCATCACAACCTTCCCACACCAGGTGATGCCACTGGGAATCCCAGTGCTGGTTATAGAGAAACCAAAATGCTGGTGACCCTTCGAGAGGATCCAGTCACCTTCCTTTAAGTCCTTCTCCACAGTCATTTGGCATCCAGAACATGTGCGTGAGTGGCTGCGGCATTCAGCTGCTCCCCGCACCACTTTCGCTAGTGTTCTATTCAAAGACACTTTAGACCCAACATGCACTTCTAAGATACAGAATGTCGTTGATGTCAGGCCTCCAACATCCATCTCAAAGAGACTGCCTTCAACGGGCTTAAAAAGGATGCCAACAAGTGTTGGCTTGAACCAGCCCCCTTTCTACAGCTTTCTGGTATAGTCAGACCAGAGTCAGCCTCAGTAGTCCAAGGACCATGGGAGTCAAAGCACAGAGGCTGAACATTGCCTTTGGTCCCTATATAAACCAATGACAAATATCCTTCTGTCACCCTAGAAAACATGGCTTACTTAGTTTGGGATACACTTCCACCATGTGTCCAGGAGACCTGGCCCAGAGTCACACAGTTTTGAGCACACAGTGGCTCAGGCTGACTTGCTCTGGAGAGAGGTCTTATGAGGAGTGCGCCTATCGGTGGCAGGAAGTAAAAGCCACACCAACAGGAAGTGGCCAGAGCTGGGGGTTAAGACCCCAGAAGAGCAGCTCCATTCCCTCGCTCACAGATAAGGGCTTCTCTCAGGACCACAGAGCAAAGGCTCCACTAACTTAACCCACATGGATGGAGCATAAGGCCTGCTGGGAGCCAAAGGCAGGAGACCTCCCTAAGACTGCACACCGGGCAGGAACGTTTTTTTACTGTAACTCAAAGGTGACTTTTATTTCATATCAACTAAAGAGATCTCTTTTGGGCTAAAAAAAAAAAAAAAAAAAAAAAGAATAATGTTAAAGCTAGGTGGAAAAGAGGCACTTAAAGGAAAAATGTGTTTGAAATCTCCTACAAGCCTCCTCTGGAAGGAGCCTGCAGGGGGGACTGGCTGCACCCTCCTGCAGGCCTCTAGCATCCTGACTGCACCTATGGATACCCACAGGCTTACACAAGTCACTCCTCAGCTCTTCTAGCTGTCTGAGGACAAAAGGAGTAAAAATGTAGGTTACTTTTCTCTCCAGAAAGGACGAAACAAACTCAAAATCTCTCACCAACAGAAGCGAATCACCCTGTCTCACCCGTTCCTCCTGCTGGCTCTCCAATGACCCCTGCTTCTTGAGAAGGAGACTCTGTGCCTTTTCCCTTAAGACCTTCCTCTAGTCACTAGGCAACCACAACATCGTGTACACGGAAACGGACAGCAAAGGAGGCAACAAGCTCAGGAGGCAATCAAGAACCAACAGTTTGAGGAAACGCAGGGCCATGGTCCAGAGACTTAAAGAGCAGCAGCTGCTATGCTAGTCAAAGCCAGCACACCAAGCAGAAGGTAAGACAGTTAAGTCTGAAGGGTGCAGGTGCTGTGCTCTATATACTGTCCTAGACATTTACATCACACACTTAAGAGTCTACAATCCCCCACCAAGAGGTCAAAGACATATTTAAAGCCATTAATAAGCACAAGGGAAGTTCAGAACTGCCTGGAAAGAACTTGATGCCATATACATTTCATTTGAAAGACAACAATAGAGGGTGATGACGACAGACACACTAAACATTGGCAGGCCAACGCTAAGCACTGGAGCATTACAGGATTGAAGGCATCACTAATCGTCACTGAGCTGCCTGCTAGTGTCAAGGTCAGGCATTTTTACAGCAAGTCATGAAGCACCGTTGAGTCCAGCCACTCCGTACATCGCAGAAACACTAACTCAACATCCAGACTTAAGAACAACCTGCTAGACTACCAAGACTAGTGTTCTCGCTCTATCTCCCAGACCACAATTTGTTGTTGCTGGCTTTTTAAGCTTTGTGTTTGTTGATGATGATATTTTAATCTGTAGTGTTAGTTGACATGGTCAATATGCTCAGCATTAAAAGAAAAAAAGGCAACAATTTCTCTCTCTTGATTCTTAACATTATTAAGGGACTTTCAGATATTCCCTCAACTCCATCAAGAAAGAGGGAGTGCATAAGTGTGGGGTGCATTATGAGGGGCAGGAGGGAGGGGAGCAAAGAAGAAAGCACATGAGAAAGTGAAATGTCCATAAACTTAACCCATTCACAAAAAGGCATCTGATGTATTTTCTGAATAAGGCCTTGATCAGGGTAGCCAATCCTCTTTGTAGCACATTCTACACTGCCCATAAATAAAGGAGTCTCTTTAAATTAACATTTCCAGTATCAATGAACAGTCCAGAAATCTTCATTTCAAACGCTCGATGAGTTCTTGTGTGAGTCCAAGGTGCAGGAGCTGTGTTCGGGAGAGGTTTGCTAGGTTGGGGAAGGCCGCGAGCAGCTTCTCCCATGCCAGTTCCAGCAGGCTAGGTACCACCAGCCAGATCTTAAACAGCGACCCAGTCCGTTTGTTTTCATGGATGTTCACCACTCCTCCGTGGATGTACATGCAACCGGCCTGTGAACAAATGGCAGTGAGAAGAAGACAAAGTCAAACACCAGAGCAAGAGTGACCAAGGCAGACTCAGCAACGGAAACAAAACCACCTCACAGGCTGGAGATACAAACCAGGTAAAGCACTTGTGGAACTGCCAGGCCTGGGCTCAACACACAGGCCCACAGACACAGACTGTCTCACTGATCTAAACCTACGTGGAAACCAAGACTGTTTATATAGTGACCTGCTCATCTCAGCCTTCTGAGTGCTGGGATTACCATGGCCAGTTCTATAGTTTTGTTTTGTAATTTGATTTTACTGTGTTTTTGTTTGGTTTGGTTTGGGTTTTTTTTTTTTTTTTTTTTTGAGACAGGGTTTCTCTGTGTAGCCCTGGCTGTCCTGGAACTCACTCTGTAGACCAGGCTGGCCTCAAACTCACAGAGATCCACCTGCCTCTGCCTCATGAGTGGTGGGATTAAAGGTGTCCGTGTGTTTTAACTTCAAGTACAAAGAACTTTTTATTAACAATTAAATTTAGAGTATACTAATTATCCAAAGTACCAAATGCTGGTTATACTACAAAGATGAGAATCAGGTTTCTATAGTCTTTTCAATAATACGCTAACAGAGGGTGACATCATTCTGCTCTCTAATGCATTACATTGTTCCTTTAAACTTGGATGTGACTGTATTTCCCTCTCCTTTTCCAAATCTGGTTGCTATCAGCAACTTTTCCCTGGCTAGTCTTCCTCACTACCTACCACTACGTAATATCAATGTGAGAACAAACTCACAGGAGTGACGGCCGCACAGTGAAAGTAAACGGGCTCTGGCATGGTGGCAGGGAGCTTCACCCACTGAAACGTCTGCAGATTCAGCTTCCAGATGTCTCCCAGGATCACTTCTCCATTATAGCCCCCACAAATGAAGACATCTGTCATGAACAAAGGAAATGAGCTGCAGCTACAGGATGTCTTACAGAGAACACGTGGGTCATTCCACAACACACCTGGGACACTGGCTGGGATGGAGGATGCCAGCCCAAGGAGGCTTCATGGCAAGGCTCTCCAATCCAAATGTGACTCGGTTACAGACACCGCCAGTGCTTGAACTTCAGAGAAGCAGCACCGGCAGTAAATAAGCCAGGTGTAGGAGAGCTCATGCTCTGAAGGAGGTGGCTGTGCAGGACCAGGGAGATGCCCTGCAGGGAGCAGCCTAGCTACTTCTTCCTGGGACCAAGAGAAGCTAAAAATCCCATGAGTCAGAAAACACTAATCAAAAACAAAACACAGCTACAGATGAGTTTCCAAACTCTTCCTTTGAGGAACATCCTGGAAAGAGCATGCATTTTTTTATTCCCAGAGACAAATATGCTCCACGTGGACATATGGAGAAATGCACACTGCAATATGCACTCTGGGGGTCACAAAACAGGTTCTTCCTGGCCATCTTCAACCATGATAGCAAACACTCATTCAATCTGTAGAGCTGTTGGTTAGTTCATAACTATTGATCAATTTGTAGTAAAGGTCATGTGACCTTTTAAAGGCTGAGAAGTTCCAACTATACGGTGTGACTTCCAGGAAGCAAATGAATAAATGGCTAATTCAAGTTGGGATCATGTTTAATGCAATGCTGAATTAAGCTATAAAAAAGAGCAGAACATTTTTTGACTAGAATGCAAGAGAAACTTGAAAGCATCTCTCTGTTCTCAGAGGCAAAGCAGAGCAGCACTACCACCTATAAACCTCACCCAAGAGCATAAGCAATGGTTTAACACGCCCCGGTGAATATATAAGTGGCAGATAAATGCTACTTAAGTCTGAACTGGAGTGCTAAAGGCTGCAGCGGCCAAGCTCCTGCATATACCCCTTCCCAGGGGAGGAGGACCGGGTGTGCTCAAGGATGTTATCAAACTGTAGAAAATATTAATTACACAGTAAATTAAAAGTCATTAGCCAAAGGCTCATTATCACACTTAGATAAATCATACCAAGCCTTTGCTACAGGAGGCCCAAAGAATGAACTCGGACTTCTGACATCAGACAGAGAACAGAATAAATGTGATGGTATAGTACTCTGAGAGTTATTACAATTGTAGTACGGTGTGCACCAACGTCTTACTGCATAAGCACCCACAGTGCTGCACACAAATCATGCTGAAGGAGCCAGTGGTACAGTAACAGCTGACTTACCGTCAGCCTCAGAGTTCTTTTAACTGAGAGAGCCCAGACCCAAAACGACTTTACATTCTGAAAACTGCCAAGAGGCAAAACTCTCTACAGTTCCCTTTAAGTTTAAATTAAAAAGTAGGTGCTGTCTAAAATTATGCACCCCTTTTGAGGAGCTCATTAGGAAGCCAGTCATTCTCAGCAGCTATGATTACAGAAACGAATCAAACTTTATTTAGACTCCATACCATTTTTAATTTGAACACAACTGTGACATCGTCGGGCTGCAGGAAAACCTGTCAAACACATAAATACAGAAACTCAATTATTCACAGAAACCATCAGATTTTTTCGTTGTTGTGTGACTTTGTGTGTGTCTCTGTACTCCGCATGTGTGTGTCTCAGAGAGCCCAGCAGAGGAGAGCGGATCACTTGGAGTGAGCTGGGGTTGCAGGAGGCTGGGAACTGCCTGATGGTGGGTCTGACCTCAGGTCCTCTGGAAAGCAGTGTGTGCTTCACCCATGAGCCCTCTGCAGCCCCTAGGCCCCAGTCCTTATTTCACACGTGCTTCTCCCTGTGCCGTGTAACCCAATAACCCAGGTGAAACCTCTCTGCTGGGTTCCTAAGGGAGAATAATAACTGGACTGAGAATATCGGTAGTTGCTGGTGTCAGCTTTATAAATATTTTATGTGCCATACCACTTAAGAAAATCACCCTTACCTCCTAGAACACAAGTGCAAAATAGAATTGTAAAGCATGAATCAATACTTTTAATTTACCTATTTTTTCATGAGGTTTTGTTGCGATCTCCTCCCATGCATTTGTTTCAAGGTTGTATGCATGGATCTTGGAAGAAACAAGAGAACACATGTTCAGGTAAATAACTGTAATCTTAGTTACCATGGAAGCAGATTTTCTAAAAGTAAACATTTTTAGAACAGTTTTAGAAAAACTAGACTAAGGAGAGATGCACGTGCCTCTTAGTGGTCTGTGCTGCCCTACTGTGTGCTGTCCTAGACTGGTCACATGTCCACAGTGAGTGAGAGCTATTCTTGTAACAGAGAGAAATAAAGCAGCATTGGCGAGGGTACAGACAGAAGCCATGCAGACCTCTTACAGCCTGCTGCAAGGCCAGCAAGAGCTCTGTCCCCTGACCCTCATCTCTGTGATTTCTAATGCATTTGAAATGCCCTGGGGACGGATGACTAAGAGCCCTAAGGAGCTCGATGCTCTGGAGTCAGTGGTGTGGAGTCCCGACAGGGATGTCACATTCCCAGAAGCCTGCTCCAATTCTCTAGTCCCAATCCCTAGTCACCGCCTCACCCACTGCACTTTCATAAAGACTTTTCAGCGTGTGAAGAATGTGACTACCAACTGCAAAGCCTCTCAGGAGCTCTGTGTCCAACCTGTCACAGACAACACTGGTCACAAAACAAGTGCTGAAGCTGCTCCAAAATTCAAGTAGTCAACAGAACCATCTTGATTAGTATGACATATGCCTATCTATTCATCTCCCAGTACCTTTTACTTCTTTAAGAAAAAAACAACTACCTTGTTTAAGGAATAGGCTGTCCAGGAAGTACCTCCTCCCAAGATGTAAATCCTCTGCCCGTCATGAGCAATTTCATGTCTGTACCTGAAAATACCAAAACAAAACAAAACAAACAACTAGGTGGACATGACCTTCCTAAGGTTTTGCTGTGAGGTTTTTATTAACTAAATATATAACATTATTTATGTTAATATGTGATAAATGATTAGAAATGACCTAAGTGTTAACCAGCAGTGAACTGGTTAATGAATTACAGAATATATACAAAATGTATTAGTATACAGTCAATAAGGAATAAAGGATGGCTAATCCACTCAGAAGTTCTTTTCATACCATTATCTGGAAAAGAAATGAGCTCCACACTAAACAGGCTGCAGGCAGGGTTAAAACTTCCAGCCATGTAAACACTCGCAGGTGAGAGGGTGTCTAATCAACTAGTATCTTAGCTATCTCTAAGATTAATTTTATCTTTCTTTCTTAGTTTGCTGATTTGTGTTTTTTAGATTGTCTATAATCTTCCTGTCATAGGTCTGTAAAAGGAGAAATTATTATCTAATAAATGATCAACCTGTATTTAATTAAACCCTACACTATGAGTTTTAAGATATTTGACAAAAACTGTGTGTACAGTATGCTGAATGAAACACCTACTAGAACTTTCATCTAGGCAACTAAGCTAGAAGTGAAACTTTCCCCCCCAGAGTGAAAGGCTCTGTGTACTATTCTTGGTTGTCAATTGAGTATATCTGGAATTAACTAAAACTAGATATACCTGTGAGGGCTTCTTTCTTAAAATATTTGAAGTGGAAAGACCCACTTTTAATCCAGATCTTTTGAGGTAAGAAGATCCACCTTAAATCTGGGTCACACCTTCTGGTGACAGCCTATACAAAGGACATGGATGACGGAAGCTTGCTCTCTCTGGCATTCCAGTCTACCTCTTCAGGATTGCAGTGTATACTGAAGACCTAATGAGACAGCCAGCCTGTGGACTGAACAACCACAACTACTGGGTTCTTGGGCCTGCCATAGGCAGATGGCCACTGTTGGACCATAGCCTATAAGCCGGTGTGTGTGTGTGTTCTATTCTTCTAGAGACTCCTGACTAGTACAGGCTTTCTTTGAATTGGAATTTCTTTTTTAAAAAGATGTGTTTGATGTACCTGGGTGTTCCGTCTGCATGCACTCTGCGCACGCAGCGGAAGGGAGAATGGCATCCTGTGGGTCTATAGTTATAGACAGCTGTAAGTTGCCATGTGGGTGCTGAGAACTGAGCTCAAGAGCTCTAGAAGCCATGGTAACCACTGAACCATCCCCCAGGCCTTTAGAATTGGAATTCTTTTTATTTATTTTTATTTTTTGAGTGACGAAGGGGTGGGGCGGGGGTTGGGTGGCATAGTGGTTTGAGACAGGGTTTCTCTGTGCAGCCCTGGCTGTCCTGGAACTCACTCTGCAGTCCAGGCTGGCCTGTCTCCCCAGTACTGGGATTAAAGGCTGAGGTAAGAAAATCCTGCTTCAGCTTCCCAGTGGCAACAATGTATATAGAAGGCCACTATGTGAAAATGCTCGCCTTTCCCTGAAATGCCCCAGTGATCAAAGCATAAATTATATCCAAAGAACTGCCTTACGGACCATCTCCATCTCCCAAGTTCCCTCCCAGGCAGCCCAGCAGCATCCTACTGCAAGGACACTAGAGTACAGCAAATGGAGACATGACGTTTAAGGCAACAAAAGACACCCAGTCAGTCTGAAGAGAGGGAATACTCTCTTCCAGTCAATACTCACTGACCCTCAGTATGACTTTTAGTGGTAACTGCTACTATTGGTTTCTTTCAAACATTGCTAGCCTCTTACTACTAAAGGACAACAGAAATAATATATTAAAAATGTTACACTTATAGGAAAATACTCTATTCTCATTAGCAGACCTTTCTTCTCTACTAGTCTGGATCCAGTCTGGATCCAGCGACTTCCCTTCTTCATGTTGCTAAGGCTCTGGAAGAGGTCAGATTTCAGCAAGAAAGGCTAGTGCTCAGTCCCCGCATCTCACCTCTCCTCCGGCAGGTCACAGGACAGGTTGTTTGGTTTGAGTTGTGTCCACACCATGGTGTTGAGATCTAACTTGTGCAGGTCTGTGCTATAGATGTAGCCGGTTGTTCCCCCAAAGACATAAAGGGACCCATTGATGAGGGCCATGGCCTGTGGAAGGTGAGTGAGAAATAGTCCTTAATACTTTAGCACAGATGTCCCCAAACCGTGTTTATCAAATTCTCTTCTTTTTGCTTTTTCTTAGGTTTGTTTGTTGTTTTTGTTGTCATTGTTGTTTTTGTTTTTCAAGACAGGGTTTCTCTGTGTAGCTTCGGCTGTCCTAGAACTCACTCTATAGACCATGCTGGCCATGAATTCAGAGATCCATCTGCCTCTCCCTCTCAAGTGCTGGGATTAAATGTGTGCATGAACACCCGCCTGGCCTCTTCTTCTTCAGCCTTTAAGCTGTGTGAATCTTGGGCAGAAACTTGTCTCAGTAGTTGGAGTGTTTCCTGTTCTCCCAGAGAACTGGAGTCAGTTCCCACCAGCCATTTGGGTAGCTCATAACCACCTGTGACTTCAGCTCCCCAGGCACCTGTGCACACACACTGCATAAACAAAAATAAAATATCAGGGTTGAAGCAATGGCTCAGCACTTAGTCCGGTTGCTCTTGCAGAGGACCTGAACTTAGTTTCCAGCACCCACATGGTGTCAAAAACATCCTGTACCTCCAGTTCCAGGAGATCTCACACCCTCGTCTGTCTTCTTTGGCACTACATACAGATGTAGTACACACATGCAAGCAAAACACATATACACATAAAATAAATCTAAAAATAAAATAAAGTGTCAAATTTTGACTCAGGTGTGATAGTGTTTGCTTATAATTCTAGTACTCAGGAGGCTGAGGCAAGATCTGAAGTCTGAGGGTAGATTAGGTGCTCCATAGTGAGTTCCATGACAAACTGAGCTACAAAGTGAGACCTTGTCCCAATAAAATGAAACAAAAGAAAAACAAAAAAGACAAAACAACAAAAAGGAAACATAAGCAAACAAATAAAAAAAATCACATCAAAATCTCAAAAAACTAAAGGTAAAAAGGCTGGTGAGATGACCACTGAGTTCAAAGTGCTGGCCTTACAGCCTGATATACGAGCTCATCCCCAGAATCTAGTGACGGGAAACAACCAACCTGTAGAAGTTGTTCCCTAACCTATACCTGTGGGCTGTGTGGCATCTGTGCATACACACGCACACATGCACACAACACACACACACACTCTAATAATAATAATAAATGAACAATTTTGAAAGGTTAAAATTCAGGCCCTTCATCCAGGTGAGCTAACAGATGCCTAATCATCCCAACTGTCATGAAGTTGATCTCAAGCTGGGACCAGCAACACGTGAGCCCTTGTCCACGAAGGAATGAAGAAATGACTAAGGCATTGTACAGAACTCAGGGGCTGTTTTCCCCTCACCTATACAAAGGTGAAGCTTTGCCAGTTCTACCTAGAAAGGAATCTGTCAGATGACTCTTAAAGGTCACGACAGTAGGGACAGTGAACAGGAACACCCCCTGAAAGCTACTTCTCCTCTAAGCAGTGAGAAGAAATACACTCCAAGCAGCAGCAACAGGAAACTAAGCTAGCATCATCCTAGAGTATGAAATGCAGAGCTGGCACTCTCCACCAGACTCCTCTTCGGAGGACTTACTCGGAAGCACTGCCACGGCTGCTTCTCAGAGCTTGTGTGCTGGGAGAGAGTGTGATCTGGGACTCTTTCAAAGTTAGAGCTCAGAAGTGTTTAACCACGCCTGTGTGCCAGACAGCTGAGCCAGATGCCACACAGTGCCTACTGTAAGTGCAGCTACTTGTCTTAAAGTCTGTTTATAGGGCAGCCAACTATCTTTCTGGATATCTTTACACTGACCTACACAATCTCTACATGTCTTAGTTCAAACTCCTGTTCAGTCTCTTATGAGCTATACTTCTTGGAGATAAAGTTCTTCAGAGAGTTCTGTCATCAGACCAGCCTCAGACCATGCTAAAGCTCCACATTACTAAAGGTTGGTGTAGTTAAGGAAATTTCCAAGTAGATCTAGCTCCTGACCTTCAAGTTGGATTAGAAGCAAACAGTGGCCCTGGGAAGATGGCTTGCTGGGTAGAATGCTGCTGTGCAAGCCTAAGGCCCAAGATCAGTTCCTAACACCTTTGTGAAACAACAATCCAAACAAGTCAGGAGTGGTCAGATGTACTTGTACACACAGGGCTGGCGAGGCAGGGTCGGCAGACCCCTGCAGCTCACTGGCCAGGATGCAGAGCTGGCGAGGCAGGGTCGGCAGACCCCTGCAGCTCACTGGCCAGGATGCAGAGCTGGCGAGGCAGGGTCGGCAGACCCCTGCAGCTCACTGGCCAGGATGCAGGGCTGGCGAGGCAGGGTCGGCAGACCCCTGCAGCTCACTGGCCAGGATGCAGAGCTGGCGAGGCAGGGTCGGCAGACCCCTGCAGCTCACTGGCCAGGATGCAGAGCTGGCGAGGCAGGGTCGGCAGACCCCTGCAGCTCACTGGCCAGGATGCAGGGCTGGCGAGGCAGGGTCGGCAGACCCCTGCAGCTCACTGGCCAGGATGCAGGGCTGGCGAGGCAGGGTCGGCAGGCCCCTGCAGCTCACTGGCCAGGATGCAGAGCTGGCGAGGCAGGGTCGGCAGACCCCTGCAGCTCACTGGCCAGGATGCAGGGCTGGCGAGGCAGGGTCGGCAGACCCCTGCAGCTCACTGGCCAGGATGCAAGGCTGGCGAGGCAGGGTCGGCAGGCCCCTGCAGTTCACTGGCCAGGCAGCCTGGCCTCATCAGCAAGCCCCAGAAGCCAGAGACAGTATCTCAAAAAAAGAGAGAAAAATCAAAAGGTGGACAGCTCCTCAGGAACAATACCTGAGGCTGTCCTCTCGCCTACACACGGAAAACAAACTCAACACACAGCCCAGAACGGTGACAAGAAGAGGGGGGAATGTAAGATCCATAAATTATACTTTCACACCAGAAAGTGAAATGCCCCATCAAGTCCCATCTCCACTGCAACCACAGCAACACTGGATTCTGACACTGTTGCTAGAGCACAAAACATGAGGCAAGCGCAAGGCAAGTGCACGGCCGTGGACCTGCCATGGCAGGCAGTACCTGTCCGTATATACGGCTGGGCCTCTTCCCCCGACAGCTGAGTAGAGCCCATCTCTTGTACTTCACATTGCAGACATGGACGTCATTGCCGTTGCTCTCACCAAACGGGATGCCTGTACCTCCGAACACTAACAGGTTGTTTCCATGCAGCACAACTGGGGAGGAAGAAGCACACATTCCACTCGTGCACTGCTATCTGTAGCATGCTGCCCCATGAGCCCAGACCACCTGAGAAGCTCAAACATGTCTACTTTAATGATCTAAGATCACACATATCTAACTATAGGATTTTGCAAAAGAAACGGCTTAGTTAATACTAGATGGACAACTCTCACACGGCTCACTGCTAGATATATGATAAACAGCCACAACGCACTTGTACAATTCACTAAATAAAATAATGTGCATAGCAATGTCAAGTCTACAGAATACATTGCTGTTCAAGACAGCTCAAATACACAGCAAAACAGAGGAAAAGGATCTATCATCTTTGTCTTAGAAAAGACCCCATAGGACTGGAATGGGGATTAAGGGCTCAATCTCTGCCAGAGGAATAATCTTTACATTTTAAACTATACTTTCTTTTTTCTTTTTCTTTCTTTCTTTTCCGAGGCAGGGTTTCTCTGTGTAGCCCTGGCTGTCCTGGAACTCACTTTGTAGACCAGGCTGGCCTCGAACTCAGAAATCCACCTGCCTCTGCCTCCCAAGTGCTGAGATTAAAGGTGTGTGCCATCACGCCCGGCTTTAAACTATAGTTTCTGCCAGTTTAATCCTCTACCAGATAAAAAGAACCACCAATATCCTGCAGGCAATTTTGGTATTCTACCTTTCTCTTTTCTGTTTGCCACATTGTGCACAATCCTCCCTCCCTCCTTCCCTCGTCCCTCTCATTTCAGTAGCTCCTCAACTTCCCCACAATCCCAGGGCAGTGGTGGTGCACACCTTTAATCCCAGCTCTCAGGAGGAAAGGCAGGTGGATTTCTGAGTTGAAGGCCAGCCTGGTCTACGGAGTGAATTCCAGGACAGTCAGGGCTACACAGAGAAACCCTGTCTCAAAAAATAAAAACATACAAACAAAACCTCCCCACAGGGCTGGTGAGATGGCTCAGTAGGTAAGAGCACCCGACTGCATTTCCGAAGGTGCAAAGTTCAAATCCCAGCAACCACATGGTGGCTCACAACCATCCGTAATAAGATCTGACTCCCTCTTCTGGAGTGTCTGAAGATAGCTACAGTGTACTTATATATAATAAATAAATAAATCTTAAAAAAAAAAAAACCCCTCCCCACAATCCTTTAACTCACACAGTGCAGTAGTTAAGTCTGTACTCCAGTGCCGTCAGGAGTTGGATTTAATTCTAGTGGGACTTTAGGAAAGCTAGTTCAAACACCCCTGAGGCTGGAGCTGTAAATGTTATTCTCTTTTCTCTTTCATTACTACTTTCCTCTCTCTCCTGTCTCCCTTTCTGTCTGCATCCAGAGCTTGGTGCACTCCATCATTAAGCAATGAACCCATTTCCACTTTTAGAGATGCTAAACAGAAACAGAAGTAATCAATGTTTGTTTTTTAACTCCTCTATTTTCCGGAGATAAGGTCTTGCTATGTAGCTAAGGCTGGCCTCAGAATCACTATGTAGCCCAGGCTAGCCTACAATTCATTGCAATCCTTCTGTCTCAGCCTCCCAAGTGCTGGGGTTACAGGCATGCACCACTGTACTGTAAAAAGAGTTTAAATAGCTTGCTGAAGGTTTCCTAAAAAGAGCTGGGATTCAATCCCAAGCAGTCTGGCTTCAGAGCATTTACTTTTAGTCATCTATTCTCAGGGCCCCTCTCAAACCTTGGTTCTTCATTTGTACAATGGCAATCACTGTAGAAACCTGTATCACAATGATGCTGTAAGGAAGTGAAGACCTTCATTTAATAGCTATTAATTACTATAGCTGCAACTCCAGCTTTTCATTTGACTACATTTTCCCTAGGATATATGTAATACTTTATATTGACCCTGAGATGGTGTTAGTCTCACTTTACAGGTAAATAGTTAAAACCTCATCTGGCAATCCAATATTATACAGTTAGACTCAAACCCAGGAACCCAGATTCTGAGTCATTACTCTGAATTACCACCACAGTGAAATACCTATTCCGTGACAACGCTTCATCATGTTGCAACAGTGTACGTTATTAAGAAGGGACAAGTGACAACAAACCTGCCATTTCAGATAGTTCACAAAGTCAAAACTTCAAAACTGCTGGCACTTACGTGACATAGATGCCAATTCCCGGGGCATGTAGCCATCTGTGCCCATCTGGTGCCACACGCCTGTTGCAAAATGATACCGCCAAAGCTCCCTGAAGAGAGGGTAGTCTTCGTTATCCGGCCCTCCCGATTCATCATAGTCTGGGTTATACCCTCCAAACACATAGAGATTGGTATTGTCTGCCACACAACGGTGTCCACTGCGGGCTGGGGGAGGTCTGTGGCCTAAAGAAGAAGAGGATGGTTTTCCAAAAGAGGCTTCAGATGAGGAGCAGAAACAGAATTAGTAACAACCACCTGAACTTCCAAAGGGAGTGGGGGGGGGGGGATCCTAACACACATGTATGTCATTTACCTAGCTTATTTTATGCACTTACACAGACTACTTAAGATTTTAGGGAGTTAGTCTCCATTTTTATTTCCTACGATTTTTAAATTTCAAAGACTAAAAGATTCTTCCCAGGAGAGGTGACACAGCATGATAAACTCAAGAAAATGACTGACAATATGGAATTCAAGAGAAGCAAGAGAGGCCTACTGCTTCAGACGCTAAGGTCAGAGATCAGATCTCGTCCTCTTTCAGTGAGAGCAGAGGCAAGCTAGATTAAACTGTGACTGTTGGAGAGAGTAATCACAAACATGCATGAGTCATGTCTAAATAAACACATACATGTAAGTATACGCTTAAAAAGAAAACTGGCTCTCGTGTACTCAGAGCAAAATTAAACTTTGAATACCATTCCAAAACTTTTCAAAGAAAATCCTGCATTTATCCCAAAGAACATCTTATATTCTGTTTAAGGCTACTACTAAGAAAAGCTATTATGGAAAAATTTTAAACTCAAAATGATCAAAAATAAAAAACTGTAGGTAAGACCTAACCTCTGAAATGCTCCATGATATGGGTAAAGACAGCATTTTCTGGATAGGACTCCAGGACCCTTCCCCACAACCTTCCCCGCCAAGGACAAAGTTTGTCAAACAGGAAGGAAGCAAGTTATAGATTTTAAATATTTTTCTTTATGATAGCAAGAATCCAGCTTGCCTTGTGCATGGTTAGCAAGCATTCTGTCACTGAGCTACAGCCTGAGGTTTCAGTTCTGTCACCAGCTAGACCTGTGGCACAAGCCTGGAATCAAAAGTCCTCAGGAGGCTGAGGTCGGAGACCCATCATCTCAGGGCCTGCCTGGGCTCACAGCATAAGTTCAAGACCAACCTAGGCAATTTGGGGATATAGCTCCAGTGGGTAAAGTACTTGCCTAGCATATTTAAGGCCCTTGGCTAAAACCTGGTATACAATAAGTAAATGACTGAATTATATACATAATTCATTTAAACTAATTTTGAGATCAGTTTAAAGGGAGAAAAAAAATCCACTACTTTATATTTCAATTATCCTTACAACTTCTTATAACAGTCTACAGAAGTCCTTAAATAGTTACAGAACCAAACAAGCTGCAATAGGATATGGACTATGATGACACTACATTTGTTACTACCCTAAAGATATCTCTATTTTATGTGCTACTGATGATAGTATAATGTCCACTAGTACTTAGTACACTGCCAGACACCAAATATGCTTTACTAATTAGTATTTATTACCAACCTAGTAAGGCCTTTTGTGTCTTTTTAAGCAAAAACTCTACTTTATATGATAAACTTTGGAACAAGAATTAAAATGCTATGCACAGAACTAGAGTACCTGAAAAACAAAGCAACAATGTATCTTTTAGTCACTCTTGTCCTGTCAGTCCTGTGTGTAAATCACTGACAGCTCTTAAGGCCTAGGTTAAGCATCTCAGAGCCCTCTGATGCTAAACCACTTCCTTTCAGTTACTCACTAGAGCTGTTAGCCTCATTGCCCAGCAAGCCTGGAGTCCTTCCTTTGACCTTGGCCTAGGCCACCTGCTCTCTAATTCTCCAGTGTAGAAATGCTCTCAAATCTACCATATGTCCCTTTAGGTTCTTCTGGATCAGCAGCCTCCGTTCAATGTTAGGGCAGACCTAAAGTTATCGAGATGGGAATACTGTATTTTGTAAATATGAGTCCAATGCCAGGCAAGTCGACTTCAGGCAACTGGGCATTTACAAATGATTTATGATTTGGTGTAAGGGAAGAATTAAGTCTCCTTCTGGCACACTGAGAACAGGAGAGTAAGCTATGGGAGACTGAGCAAGGGCTCCCAGGACATCCTAGTTCTTTCGTCCAGGACCTTGGTGTAGACACAACCTTCCACTGAATCTGTTTCCTCATCTGTGCTGGGGACGGCCCTGTGCCTCACAGGTGTGCTACTGTTAAGTGCTCACTGGCTTACATGTCTATCTCTCCAGGTGGTGGAGAGCTATGTGAGGAAAGAGAAATGTAGGTGCACCCACTTTCCTGTAACCTAGTGTAAGGCTCACAGAAAACACTGAAGGGGGCTGAGAATGGAACTGGTTTCTAACTGATTCTTCTCCACTCATTTCATGTTTGTTTTTTCCTGCAAATAGAGTAAAAGTTCCTCAAAGGCAAACAGCATGTACAATTATCCTGCATTACCCACATCACGTGACACAGCCAGAAAATACAACACATCTAAAAGTTTCCCTGGGTTTAACTTTAGGCCAAAGTAAACAGTGGCAGGAATGATTAAAACAATGACCGGCTCTGTGGACTCTGACACAGTATTTCCAAGATAGATGGCGTGGAGCTCAACAGCGAGCAGGCGCTGAGCACGTGGGAAGCCTGGCTTCAAACTCCAGCACCAAAGGAATAGAAGGGGGCGAGGGCGAGTGTGACTAGGGGACAGCTAGATTGTGTAATGATCTTTGCAAGGTACAAATGCATCTAGGAATTAGCAAGACAACCGTAAAACAGTTGCTATGTTCACTGGTCAGGAATGAAGACTCTCATGTTTTTTGTTTCTAGAAGGCGTTAGATAATTCTTAGGTTTTACATTTTTGGGAAAATGTGAAAAGAAAGACAGTAGCATTCTAGAACTTTCAATGGACACAGAGCAGAAAACATGGTCTAGGCTTACCACCATTTTGGCGATGAACATAACATGTGGATCAAACACTAGGGCAAAATGAAAAGATGATTTGACATAAAATGTACCCATTCATTCATTCTAAGCCCCAAAATTACTGGACAACAGCTGTGAACTGTTATTATGACAGGTTCTGGGCCAGTGACACTGTCTCTGGGGCTTACAGCCTAGCTCTGCCCAACATAATGCAGTAATTCCTGGCTACACTTGAAATGTGGCTGGGCCCAACGGGAATTTGTGTTCAAAAATTTAGCATCCCTAAAAGAATGTAAAATTGCTGGGCAGTGGTGGCGCATGTCTTTAATCCCAGCACTTGGAAGGCAGAGCAGGCAGATTTCTGAGTTCAAGGCCAGCCTGGTCTGCAAGTGAGTTCCAGGCCAGCCAGGGCTACACAGAGAAACCCTGCCTCGGAAAAACAAAACAAAACAAAAAACCAACCAAACAACCAAACAACCAAAAAAAGTAAAATTACCAGTTCTACATTAATGATATAATAAAATGATATGGGTTAAATAAAAATATTAACATAATGTCTTGTTTTTCATGTGGCTGCTACAAAACTTTAAGTTTGTAGCTCCCGTGTCTCCCAGATAGTGGTGAGTTAATCTAACTGCTAACTTCTGCTGTTCTCGTGATCTAGGCTAATTAAATGGCTGGGTAAGAGCATCTGACCAGTACTTGATCAATGCTGACCATTCTGTCAAGGAGCCTTCAGAGCTGCACAGGGTTAAGTTCTTTCTCCACAGAACCCCTTCCTATAGCCCAAGAGTGACTCCCAAATAGCTGAAACCCATTTCTTTCTTTTCTTTTTTTTTTTTTTTCGGTTTTTTGAGACAGGGTTTCTCTGTATATCCCTGGCTGTCCTGGAACTCACTCTGTAGACCAGGCTGGCCTCAAATTTAGAAATCCCGCCTGCCTCTGCCTTCCAAGTGCTGGGATTAAAGGCCTGTGCCACCACGCCCGACTCCTATTTCATTTTTAAAAAATCACAGGAATGTATCAGGGCAGAAGCCAAGCACATGTGGCCAGCTCCTTGACCTTAACAAAATGAAATTTAGTTTTAGTATAAAGTCTCTGAGTCCTCCACCAAGTTTTCTGCTGATACAATCATCCACAGGTTTGGATTGCCTGCTTCCAAAACTCTCACTAGAAAACAGAGGAGTAGGTTTCAGAGTGAGCTCAGAAGTAAAGATTCACAGAGCCAAGGCCAAAGACCAGCACCCAACTCCTGTAACATACATATCACTCACTCACACACACACACACACACACACACACACACCACGCAATGTAAAAATGTGTAAGTGAGGAATGAAAAATGACCCTGCATGCTGAGGTGATCTGAACATCAGAAGACACACGTAGCTGTGGGACCTGGACAGCTGAGCCATTTTCTTTCCCGAGGCAAGCATCTGTTCTAACTCAGGGGTAAACAGGAGTTATGGTAACTAGGGAGGTGGGTTGATTTTGTAGCAGAAACCAGCTAGTTTTCTGAGATTATGCAACAGATGACTAGGTCATTTCCAATATTCTCATTATTATAAGTAATACTGGACTAAAGTTTCTTCTACATATTCCTATGAAAATTATGAATAAATCTAGAAATAGAATTTTTGGGTCAAAGAAACATGCATGTCAAATATTTACAAATATAACTATTATAGAGCTATACTACTGGACTATTTATAATCCTAAGTATGTGTATGAAAGTGTGTATTTTGAACTTTTCCTGAGACAGGGTCTTAAGTAGCCCAGGATCACCGCAAACTCTCTACACAGCCCAGGATGATTAAGCTACTGATCCTCCTACTCCTACTTTCAGAACGCTAGGATTACAGATAGGGGTCACCATGTCCAATTTTCACAGTGTCGGGGATGAATGAAAGGCAAGTGTGCTACCAACTGAACTACACACCCCTCATAGCACTACTGCCTTCCTATCTTCCTTATTGAGACAGGGTCTCGGGATATAGTCTGGGCCAGCTTTTAACTCTCTAGAGGCAGGATCTCACTATATAGTATTGGCTGACCTGAAATACAGTCTTTAGATCAGACTAGCCTTAAACTCTTAGAAACCTGTTTATGTCTCTCCAGTGAAAGGATTAAAGGCATGTACCACCACATCTAGACAAGCCTCAAACTCCTGATTTTCTTTCTCTGCTTCCCCAGGGTGCAGTCCAGAAAATTTTTTTTTTTTTTTTTGGGTTTTTGGTTTTTCGAGACAGGGTTTCTCCTTATAGCTCTGGCTGTCCTGGAACTCACTTTGTAGACCAGGCTGGCCTCGAACTCAGAAATCCGCCTGCCTCTGCCTCCCGAGTGCTGGGATTAAAGGCGTGCGCCACCACGCCCGGCTCTATTTTTTTTTTTTTAAAGATTTATTTATTGATTATATGTAAGTACACTGTAGCTGTCTTCAGACACTCCAGAAGAGGGAGCCAGATCTCGTTACGGATGGTTGTGAGCCACCATGTGGTTGCTGGGATTTGAACTCTGGACCTTTGGAAGAGCAGTCGGGTGCCCTTACCCACTGAGCCATCTCACCAGCCCCCAGAAAATTATTTTTTAAAGATTATTTCTCTATGTGTACGACTGCCTAGATGTATGTACACTATACGTATACCAAGTTGCCTAAGTGAGTCAGAAAAAGAAGTCAGAGCCTCTGGAACTGGAGTTATAGACAATTGTGAGCTGCCGTGTGGGTGCTGAGAAACAAATCAGGGTCTTCATCAAGTGCTCTTAATCTCTCCAGCTCCCCAGCAAATACATTTTTTTGTTTATCCTATTCAAGTTTTAGCTGAAATTTAACAGAACAAGGTTGAATAGAAGAGATGATACTGAAGAGATTAGTCTTGCTTAATTTAATTCAGTGAGGACACTGGTCAAATTTCACTTCAAAATTAGATATTTCCTCTTGGTTTCTTGTTAATGGTCTACCAATAAAGTAATCATTAGATTTTGTTCCTTATTAGAAAAGGGTATGTTTTTAAAATAAAATTTTTACTGAAATGTTACATACAGAAAGGGACACATATAAGGCCACAGTGTGATACATTTTAACAAAAAAGAATGCTTAAATTTTTTAAAGTTTTTATGGGGGTGTCATGGTTTTCTTTGAGCCTATTAGTGTAGGTACTACTAACTTCCAGAAGCTTGCCCTCCCTTCATGCTCACAGCACCCTCCGATGCACCTCTTTACCTTAGATTATTGTGAGCTGCTATACAGATGCTGGACATCAAACCTGGGTCCTCCACAAAAGCCACCAATGCATTTAATCTCTGATCCATTTCTCCAACCCACTAATTTTTCTGTCAATCATAAAACGAGTGGTCTCTCTATAGTTTTATTATACATTGCCATATCTAAGTGTGCATTCCCAAATAATATTTGAAGTGTATAATAAAATGAGACAGTAGCATGCCTTTGTAGCACTTGGGAGGCAGAGGCAGGAGGATCTCTGAGTTTGAGGCCAGCCTGGTCTACAATGCAAATTCGAGGACAGCCAGGGCTACACAGAGACACTGTGTCAAAAAACCAAAATAAGAAGATATAGTACATATTCTTTTGGGTTCTTATTTATGATTGTTCCAAGGCTCCCTCCCTTTCTGTTGTTGTTGAGGATGGTGTGCGCAGTCTGCTCATCTCCACTGTTGAGTGGCATCTCTGTAGGAGTGTGCAGCCCAGTTTACTCACTCAGTCTAGTTCTGTGAATAGACATTTAGGTGCTTTCAATCTGTGGCCTATTATTGATATAAACATTTTCATACATGTTTTCAGGTGGACAGGGGGGCCACAATGCTGTTGGCTATAAATCCAGAGACTGAATTCCTGAGTCTTAAAGGAAACCCTTATTAGATGAGGCCATAGTTTTCAAAATGGCTAGAACAATTCCCGTAGTTACCAACAGCATGAACATCCCACGTTCATGTCAATACTTGGCAGTCATTGCTCCCATTTAGTACTTCCTGTTAGTCTACAAACCTATCTCACACTAGAACACACATTTCTCTCATTGCTGATGAAATTGGGCACTTATTGGTTGTGAGCCTAGCCTTTAATGGCTGAGCCATCTCTCCAGCCCAGAAATTGGGCACTTTTAAAAAATCTTTTTAGATGAGGTCTCCTTGTGTATTTCTGGCTGTTCTGTAAATCACTATGTAGACAGGCTGTCCTTTAACTCCCAGAGATCCTCTAGCTTCTGCCTCCAAGAATGCAGAGATTGAAGGTATACATCACCATGCCCAACCAAGTCAAGCACTTTTTGTTAGTTGGCCATCTGGAATTTCATTCAGTAAATGCCTACTCCAATTTTACACATTCTTATAGAGATGTCTTTTATAAATCCTGATTTGCATAAATTCATGGTATATTCCTGAAATGAGAATGCTTACTTCTCACCTATATATTTCAGTACTGAAATTCTGTACTTTTACTAAGATTTATTTTCACTTATGTCTGTGTGTATGTGCATGTGTGTAAGGGCATAGGTATGTGCGCATGAAGGCAGGCCCAAGGCTGACGTCCTTCCTCTTGCTGACTGAGGAAAACTCTTTCTGTTCATTTCTCATCCAGCTAGTCTGACTGGACAGCTTTCTCTTCGACCTACTGCCTTAGCCTTCCCAGAACCGGGATTACAGGCAGCCTGCTGTGCCCCCTGGCATTTACAGACATTTTGAGGGACCCAAACTGGTCCTTAGGCAAGCACTTTATTCACTAAACAAAAAATTATGAGACTTTTAGCACTAGTTCCAACTGTTTAATGTTAGTTATAGAAATGCAATACATATGTATACACACATATTACACAATTCCTCTACACTGTTAGAAATCTCTACAATTGTATTTAGCTTCATGTCTAAGTTTTAGTAGAGTCTCTACACACTACTTCATATAATCAAATATTCCTCGATTTGGAATTTATATCACCAGAAGTACCTTTCCAACTTATTTTCCCAAAATGACTGTACTGCATAAATTCCAGATCTCTCATTTATTTTGAGAGATCAAGGCCAGCCACATCTGGAGAGTAGATTCTATGCCAGATAGGGCTACACAGTGAGATACTGTTTCAAGACAAACAAACAAATAAAAATAAATTCTTTATACTTTATAATTAGATAGAACTCAATATACCTCTCACATGCACTGTACTATCAAACGGAGATGCAGAAGCAGCTGAAGTCCCACTGCCCCTGTCCTGGAAGAGCTTAAAACCCGAGGGGAGGCACACAAGTGAACAGAACTCCATGTGGTCAGTGCTGGTGCTATTACAGGCTGTCCACAGAAAGTGACATCAGAACAAAGTGGGGACAGGTCTTCCAAGTTTTCCTGGAAGTAACTGCTAGACTTACTGTTGAAGAATCAGAGGTTTTTCTGGAAATACTTATTAAAAGTGTTAAGGGATAATCAACTAGTGGTTTGCAAATCAATGGGAGTTTATCACCTACTCCCAAACTCTGCCCTGTGATTATCCATGCCATGCTTAATGACAGGAAGTATGTCACACAAGAAAATCTGGAAGTAACGTTTTAAAAAGATGATTTATATTCAATGTGCATGAGTATTCTGCCTGCCTTCAGTATGTATGCCCTGGGTGTCCGCCTCGTGCCCACTGAGGCACCACTCTGCAGCCAGTCCCTGAAGTCATTCCTTGTTTTCCCCTCCTACTCTTCAATTAGTGATCAAGGCTCTAATTCAGCACATGCATAATTCAAGTTTGTACCTCCCCCACATCCCTACTACCGCCGCCTCATTTCAGGATGCAGCTTTCCTCACCTTGGTAACTGTAGTCATTATCTCTTTACTAGCCTCAAGACCAAGTCTGATCCTGAAAAACTCTCCTTCAATGGTGCTCGCTCTATCTGACCCCTTACAGATTCTGGCTGCCATTTCCCACTATGCTAAACTTCCTACAGACCTTTGAAAGCATCTTTGAAAGTGGTACACAAACACCATATTCAAGCTATCTGGCACCTACCTGTGTCTGCAATTTTACCCTTCCCTCAAAAAAACCCACTTAGGTTTAAGTGACTTATCTGATAAACCAAAAGATACTATTCATCGTCTTCATCATTTGTTGATGAGAAACCTCTGTGTGTGCTCCACTACCTTATCAGGACACTGTCACAAATCACTGCACTCCAATCACTCTGCAGCTGTCTGCTCACCTGGTTCTCTAGATCTGCATCATCAATCTATCAAGTACAGTGACTGCTACATGGAAAGCACCCAGAAACGCCGAGTGAAGGGATGAATGATGGACAGAGTTAAACCTAAGAAAGTTGATGGGACAACCAGAGATCAATGGGAAAGGACAGAACACTGAGTTTCCACCTTTAATGGGTAGAAATAAGAAAACACGGAAGAGAACAAAATGGACAAAGAGGAGGAAGCAGAAAACATCTAGGATCATACAAAGCACTGTGACCCAAGGGAAGAGAAACGTGAATAAGATGCAGGAGGCCGACAGCATCAAACATTGAAACTCGTCAAAGGAGAGAAGACAGACAAGGCAAGGCCCCTGCTTCTAAGGAGGCTAGTGGTGATCCTTACACCCCAATGCTGAGCCTGCTCCCACCTCAGTCTGCTCAGCATTATCTATCACCAACTTCCTCAATTTTTCTGAATTTAGGACTTACAAATCTCCAATGGTATGAAACTTACCTGTGCAGTGTTTTTTACCCCCATGACTCTTTTTTTTTTTTTAATGGAAGCTATACAAAACAAAAAAACAAAAAACAAAAAAAACCCACCATCCAGATAGAACCAGATTTGTTTTTACTATTTCTTTTGACATTTTATATTTATATAGGATTTTACACAATTTTTAAGTTTTTTTAGATATGTTTGAGTGTTTGTCTGCAAGTATGTGAAGTGCATACACACCTAATGCTTGCAGAAGCCAAAGAAGGACGTCAGATCCTCTGGAAGTGGTATAAATGCTTGTTAGCCACCATGCGGGTGATGGAAACGGAATAAGGGTCCTCTGCAAAAGCAGCAAGAGCTCTTATCCTCTGAGCCCTCTCTCCACTCACATAACTGCTTTTTCATTAAACTCTATGACCAATTATTTTTCTTTTGGTGGTGGTGGTGGTGGTGGTGGTGACATGGTCCCACATGCTTCAGGCCCCTTGAACTCACTATGTAGCTGGAGACAACCCTGAACTTCTGACAGTCTTGCCTCCACCTCCCTTTTAAGTGTGAGAATTAAAAGTGGTATCATTTTTGCCTTTGTTTGCTTTGGTGGTGTTTTGTTTGTTTGAATTTTATTGTATGTATTTTGTGTAGAAGAGAATAGTTTTGCTTTAAGAATATATGGAGGTCAGAAGACAACTTGTGGGTGTTTCTTTTCGGGTTCTACCATGTGGCTCCCAGGGATTGTGAGTTGGTTGTCAAGTCTTGAGTCATCCCCCTGCCCCCATACTTGGTGTTATATGTGGTGCTGGGGACCAGGGGTTTTTAGGTGGCTCTGGGCAGGCTCCATTTAAGCACCCTGCCAACTAAGCTGTATCTCTAACCCTTGTTCTGGTTCTTAGACAGTTTCATTCTGCAGAGTTTCATTCGAGGATGGCCTAGAATTCACCATGCAACTCAGGCTGGCCTATACTGTAAAAGGACATCCTCCTGCCTCAGCCTCCCAAATTCAGGGTTTATAGACCTGAACCACCATGCCTGGCCTTAAATTACTTCTTAATTATGCTTATATTTAGTAAACATGAGTATTTAAAATAATGCTACATTGCTTATGAAGCCTAGTTTATGCTTATTTCAGACTAAGTTAAATTTCTCAGTTTAAAAAAATTAATAAGTTAGTATTTTAATTTAAAAAGAAAATATTACAGAACTAACATATCTCTTTGCACTTATATGTATTATTTTCCCATCACATACTACTAAAGTACCTTTGACATTTATCAATAACATTATTTCTGCTAAGAGGCACCTTGCTATTACTGAATTTCTTATCTTGACCCATTCAGGCCCGGTTTTAAGTCTGTTCATGTTCCAGGGTTTGGCTGCTAAAAATACGTTAAAAACTAGATATGGAGACATCTATAGCAGCTGTGGGATTTACCGTAGTGGTCTTTGTTGTTTGGTTTTGGTTTTTGTTGTTGTTGTTTGTTTGTTTGTTTTTTGAGAAAGGGTCTTTCTGTCTAGGCCTGGCTGTTCTGGAACTTGCTATGTGGCTTGGCATTCACTGATCTGCCTGCTTTAAAGGTTTACGTGGCTCCATGCAGCTTAGGTTTTTTACTTAATCTCTTCAGTTAAAATTAGAAGAATGACTTGTAAGTAATTTAGTAAGGTCTTAATTACAACATCAAGCATGCTTATCTGATAATTTGCTATAGCTAAAAAACAAGAAAGAAGGAAACACTATGAGCTAGATTTTTCTTTTTATCACAACAGTCTACAGCTGATAAAAAAGTGGTTAGTAGAAAGAGTGTGGACTCTAAGAAGAAAAGCTGCCTGTCAGACACATCAGCAGCTTTAAAGGTGATACATTTTGCTAGTTAGTCCTAAGAATGCATACAAGCTCACACTTAAGATCTCTTTCCTACACTCTTGCCAACACTCTTGCTTTAGTCTTCCCATTTCACTTATTGTGTTTGTGACAGTAGTGAATAATGAAGTTTATATTTACTGGCATTTGTTTTTGAACTTGTTATTACATTTATATATATTTATAAATTACATGTGTTGTATGTGGCTGTGTGCACATGCTGTGCCACAGCACATGTGTGGAGTCAGGACAACTTGGAGTAATTTCTGTTCCTACCATGTGGGTCCTAGAGATCAAACTCAGGTCACTGAGCCTGGCAACAAGGACTTTTATCCTCTGAGCCATTTTGCCCTCCCCAACTACCATTTGCTATGTATTAACTATTCATGTGCATTCACTTATTTTTTAGTATAGACTACTAGTTCCTGGGAGCTCTTTATTATTCAGATTAACAACCTGTTATAAATGCTTCCCATGGCTATGTTTTTATCTATGATGCTCGATACAAAGGGTTGTTAGACTATCATATCATCATTTGGTTCTTCCTTAGAATCACATCCTACACTTGAAGGCTTTTTGATGTGGTTATGGTGGTCTGCCACTGATACTAGTGAGGTAATCTACTCTACTATCTAAGATACATTAAGAGAATCTAACTTCCCCAAAACTTATCATTATAATCCCAACAGTGGTCAATATAAAACATAAATTTAAAACTAAGGCCTAGACTTTTTGCTTCAATTTTGGCTGTTAAGACAACGTAAAGAAAACAGTTTTGAATTTAGAAAATTCATTGAAAATCCCCTTCAACCCAGAGGAAGCACAGACCTCTTGCTAGTTATCACCCACCTCTCAAGAACCTGTTAGGGATCCTTATGATGGGACAGGACTGAATGAAGCGCCTCCTAACTGGGTCCCATCGTATTTTCTTCTTACCTGTCACCACAATTATCAGCAGTAAGTCAGACACATACAACACATGGCAAATAATACATAGTTACTGTATTATAAAGACAGAAAAACAGGAAACAAAACAATACTTGAATACAGAAGGAAAGTGATATAAAGTATCGTTTAACTCTGGAAGTTAAAATGACATAATACATGAGCAGTGGTCAAAGTTTTCAACTCTTATCCCCCAACAACACAATTATGCACACCTTTTTAAAGCGGTTCAATAGCCTGTGCACTCAAATCATCACCAATGCCATCTTGTGGCAAAAATTTACCAGGAATTTTAGAAGCGATTAGACAGAACAGCCTTTTAAAGCCAATAAAGCCAAAAGGAGCTCCACCCAAAAGCATCAGGCACAGCACAGGCTCCTCTGCTCAAGGGTTTTGTTTTGTTTTGTTTTTATTAGTTACAAAGCAATGGATACAGACCTTTAATAAGAAATCTGCTGGGCTAGCAAGATGGCTCGGCGGTGAAGAGCACTGACTACTCTTCCAAAGGTCCTGAGTTCAAATCCCAGCAACCACATGGTGGCTCACAACCACCCGTAATGAGATCTGGTGCCCTCTTCTGTTGCATCTGAACTCAGCTACAGTGTACTTACATTTAATAATAAATAAATCTTTTGGCCGGAGCACACCAGGCCAAGCCAAGCAGGGCCGACTGGAGCGAGCACAGGTCCTAAAAATCAATTCCCAACAACCACATGAAGGCTCACAACCATCTGTACAGCTACAGTGTACTCACATACATAAAATAAATAAATTAATTAAAAAAAATCTTTTGGCCTTAAAAATTAAAACTAGATGACAAGCAAGTTAAGCAAAACATTCCTATCTGGGCGCCTCCATGCAGTATTGGGAGGAGGGTACAGGATGCTCCTCCTAGGAAGCTAATCAGCCCCACACGAATCCCAACTACAGTTTGTTTTCTCACAACATAGAAGAAAAATGTAATGGACTCATAGAACTGTTCAAAGGATCAATTTTCTCTCTTCCCAAAGTTTTGATACTTCCCATTAAAATACCTCTTGTCAAAAAAAAACAAACAAACATTGCTTGCATAGCACATAAAACTTATATTACATCATATAATTCCCTCAGCAATTCAGAACTAGCTCCGCACTCATTTTTTAGGCACCTGCTATGCCTGAATCCCTGTTTTAGGACCTAGAGTTGCAAAAGAAGGATATGACTTATGCTACCTAGAACCCCTCTCAGGTAAGCAAAGGACTTGTATAATAATCACATGACAGTAAGTTAAGTGTAAGGAAGATCTTATGGTAGTCGACACGTAAGGGAGGGAGGAAGCGGAAGGAAACTGACTGACTGATGGAGTGTGAGGGCCCAGCCTGAGCATCCGTCTTCCCACTACATCGCACCTACTCTGGCTCCAATTTCCCAGAAAGAGAATGAATGGGGTATGCTTTAAGCGATTGGAGGTATATTCAGATGATCATCAGAAGATCTAGCTTGTTTATTCAAACACTCTAACATGGAGAAACACAAATGCTGTTTAATATGACCGTCACAATACTGGGGAGAAGAGACTTGTGGGGAAATTATATATCTGCACAATATCTAAAATCTTTTAAGTCTGTGGTTTCCAAATGCTGGTCTCTAATTCACTGCTAGGTTAAAGTGAAAATTCCCAGCCCAATATAAAAGGAGAAATATATGGAAAAAAGCTAAAATATTCTCTTCAAAGGTCTATCCTTTTTTACTATTAAATATTCTTTATTTTCTAAGAGAATGATGATAGAAAATTGCATTGGTTATATTTTTACATATCTTTGCTTAAAAAATAGAAAAATTTGCAAACAAAAGTTTACTCTAAAGTTACACACCCATATATTTTAAATATACAGACTGAACCACTGCTTTGAATCAATCTGATCCACCATTGATGGCTCATGAGTCCTGCACAGGAAGCCATACTGCCAAAGGATACTACCACACATTATAACCTTCCCTTCGTCTCACCTAGGCTCCAAGTAGAAAGACAAGATAGACACACAAAACCACCGAATAGCAATACAAGACAGAATATGACAAGTGGTTAGCTTACAATTTGACATTTTTATGTATCAAAAGTGTTAAAGTGTACATACCCTTTGACCCAGCTATTCCACTTCTAGGAATCTATTCCTAAAGAAACAACCATAGATGCATGGAAAGATGTCTAGACAAAGATATTAACTATAGTAATATTTATAATGGTAAAAACATTATAAACACTTCCAATATCCAACAAGAGGGAGATGGTTAAGTATGTTAGTTAAACATACTTAAAAACGTTCATATGCTACATACCACTTAAAAGTTTATATGAGGCTATTAACATTAACAAGCATTTACAATATATTGCAAATGAGCCAGTTACAAAGTAGCATTGCAGTAAGATATAATCTTAGTAAAAAAAAGTCTACGATCATGAAAAGTACAAAAAGGATTTACATCAAATTTTAATTGTGATTATCTCTGGGTAGATTTTATGAGTGATTTTGTTTTTTCTCCTTTGTTCTTGCCTTTATTTTCCAAGCTTTTGAGAAAACATTACTTTTGGACTGGAAAAAGACAATATCATATTACTTTAGTTTTTGAAAATATAATTTTTTAAAGTAATGGAAAGAAACACACCAAACTGTTAACAGTGAGTTATGACTAAGGTTGGAGTAATTAATCTTTTTATGTCAGCCAAAAATTTTATGGCATATTATTTATAGAAAATAACATAATCATGAATTTTCCTTTTGCTTTTTTTGAGATAGGACCTCCTCGTATAGGCGTGGCTGCTCCAGAACTTACTAAATGGACCAGGCTGGTCTGGAACTCACAGAGTTCCACCTGTCTCTTCCTTGCTTGAATTAAAGATATGTTCTACCACATCTGGCTGCTATGTGAAATTTAAAACTACTTTAGAATATAGAGATAACAAAAAAAATTAGTGAATCAAAGCTGTAACCAAAGATCTTTTGGAGGGCTGGGTGTGTAGCTCAATATACACACACTTGGCCAGCATGCACAGGGCCCTGGGGTCAAACCTAAGCACCCACCCCTGTTTTCTTTTATCAGAACTTCTGTTAAACATCTTTGGCATGTTTCTCTCATAGCAACCAACATATTATTTCTGTCACAGATGAAGCTAATGCTAACTTCATGGAAGTTATTCAATCAAAATGGATGCTGACTTTAGGACCTATGTGTTCTTCTTCCCCCAAAGAGCGGAGATGGGGGTGGAGGGAGAGAATAAAGGGGAAGGGGAGGGAAGGGAAGGAGGGAGGGGCACAGTACCATAACAACAACAACAACAACGTAACAGTAATGTGCACATGCACTTTTTATTTTTACAGAATAACACACCTTTTAAATTTCATAAATTTATTCTTGACCTAGACTTCTATTCATTAACATTTACACAAACATAAGCTGCTTATGGTAAAAATTAAGCAATACCAATCTCTATTAGTGCTTATTTTAAAATAAACCTTCCCAAAGAAAAACATATTTTCTCCAGTCATTTAACCAATATCTAATCTGCTACCTTAATTTTCTTTTTAATTTTTAAAATTATTTTTTTTATTTATTTATTTTTAGTTTTTTGAGACAGGGTTTCTCTGTGTAGCCCTGGCTGTCCTGGAACTCACTCTGTAGACCAGGCTGGCCTCAAACTTAGAAATTCACCTGCCTCTACCTCCTGAGTGCTGGGATTAAAGGCGTGCGTCACCACACCTGGCCTTAATTTTCTTTTTACAAAATTTGCTTCACCATAATCACTAAAATTAAAACTTTAGCAAGACACACGCTAACTCAGCTTCTCCCCAATTTCATAAATAATGTCATCTTTTTATAAATCTACAGAGAAAGCACATGCTTTCAATCCCTTGGGAGGCAGAGGCAGGTGGATCTGAGTCCAAGGACAGTGTGGTCTATAGAGTGTGCTCCAGCACAGCCAAGGCTACAGAGTGAAATCCTTTCGGGGGTGGAAGGCCTACACAAGAAAGAGCAAAACAACAACAAATACTCTAATAGACTAAAACTAAGAGGAGTCAGTGAGAGATAAAGAGAGGAAAGGGAAAGCTGGGAGAACAGACTCGGAAGTCAGTCTAACAACAACCAGGAGCGGGTGAGAGGTAGCTTCACTGGTGTAAACAGCTGAACTAAGTTAACCACAGAGGCAGGCAGCAGAAGGAGCTGAAACAGACTGTAAAGATCACCACACTGGTGGTTGGTGATACACAGAAGTTATAGTACAGATCAACCCCTCCCGCCTATTTGTCTCCTGCAGCCAAGTGTTTAAGAAGAAGAGGCTCTGCTCCCAGATGAGACTGGTGGCAATGAGCAAGCGTATGCTCCCCAGGTAGGACTAGGATGAGCTGTTGGCATTCTGACAGCTGAAGGGCAGCCACACTAGAGAATGGTCAGTATCAGGTACACTCCCTCACTGTGACTCATCCAGTGTCCTCTCTCCTCCCTACTACAATTAGTGGGATCTGTGCAAAACACCGAGGGAAAGTCACAGCAAGGCTAGCAAAGATTCTCAAAGTAGAATGAACCAGCATAAAATCAAGACTCAAACATGGTACAAATCAGAAGTAAAATGCAAAGATAACAAAGAGAAGTGAGCTCTATCAAAATGTGAAGTACTGGGGTTTTTGTTACAGAAATGAACAAATGAATCTTAAGCTTCATATGGAAATGGAAGGAGCCCAGAACACCACAACAATCTAAAAAAGAAATTGGAAGACTAACATGACACTTCACTCCCAAACTTACAATGATACAGTATTTAAAGCAGAGGGACTGACATGAGAACACACATAAATGATTTCCAGTGAGAACTCAGTACTGTGGTGGCTTGTGCCTGTAATTCCAGCACTCACATGGAGGGCAGAGCCAGAAGGACCACCAGAAGTTTAAGGCCAGCCTGGTCTAGACACAAAGTTCCAGGGCAGCCAAGACTACATAGTCAGACACTGTATCAACAAACCATAAATAAATAAATAAGTGTATGTGAGAATTCAGTTAAACACAAACTCTATTATCCATTAATTTTGGAGAAGTGACAAGTAAATCTTACAGGTCACAAGAATCATCTTTCCAACTCACTCTACATTACATACATTTTAACCTAGCATTTTTTGGGGGGGAGGGACGGGTGGAGATTGTTGTTCTGTGTTTTGAGATGGGATTTTCACTCTGTGGTCAGGTTTAAGTTGGCTATGAGTCTCCTTTTCTGCCTCCTGAGGGCTGGGGTTATAGGTAGGCATGCCCCACCACATTCAACCTTTAAACCTAGAATTCTACACTTAATCTCTTCTTCATGTATGAAAAAGGGCATTTTTGGATGTGTAAGGACACAATAAAATTGCTCCCCCATAAGTCTGAAAAGGGAATCACTTAACATATACATATGGAATGAAAAAATAATAACGCGACATAAGAAAGAGTGACCAGGGAAGCCTCAAAGCTTAGTCGGCATCAGCTAACTGGGAAATAACAAATTACTGACATTCATAACTGCAATTAGCTTGGGCTCGATAAAGGGAGACCCTCAAAACATACACATAGAGCTGGGCGTGGCGCACGCCTTTAATCCCAGCACTCTGGAGGCAGAGGCAGGCGGATTTCTAAGTTCGAGGCCAACCTGGTCTACAAAGTGAGTTTCAGGACAGCCAGGGCTACACAGAGAAAACCTGTCTCAAAACAAACAAACAAACAAACAAAAGTACACATAAAAGCCAGGGTGTGATGGAGCAGACCTTTAATCCTAGCACCCAACAAGCAGATCTTTGAGTCTGAGGCCAGCCTGGTCTATTTAGTGAGTTCCAGGCCAGGTTACATAGTGACCCCATCTCAAAAACCAAGCAAACAAAACCCCAAACAAGAAACACACACACACACACACACACACACACACACGAGACTAGGTACATCTTTTGCTAAAAAGTCCTTAATTTTAGTTTCTCTCAAAACTGACCTGGAGGGGCTAGAGAGATGGCTCAGTGGTTAAGGACAATCAGTTCTCAGCACCCATGAAGTAGCACACAGCCATATGTAATTCTAGTTCCGGGGTAGCTCTTCTGACCTACAGGGATACCAGGCACATATATGGTGCTCATGCATACAGTCAGGTGTGCTGGCTAGTTTTATGTCAGCTTGACACAGTCATCTGAAAGGAGGGAACGTCAATTAAGAAAACACTTTCATAAGATCCAACTGAAGGCAAGCCTGTAAGGCATTTTCTGTGTGTGTGTATGTGTGACAGAAGGAGAGAGAGAGAGAGAGAGAGAGAGAGAGAATTTATGTTTATGTTATGCTGTGCTGGTGGTCTGTGTGTGTTTCTGTGCATGTATGTATGTACCTCTGATCTGGTAGTCTGGGTCCCTTAAGAAAGGAGACTGAGCAAGCTCTTCATCAGCTCCTCCATCCAGGTTCCTTCTCTGTTGACTACATTCGATGATAGACTGTGTTATGGAAATGTAAGTGAAATAAACCCTTTCCCCCCAAGTTGCTTTTGGTCATAGTGTTTCATCGCAGCAACAGATACCCTAATGAAGACAGGAGGCAAAAACCCATTCACATATAATAAATATTTTAAAAAGATTTTTCAAAACTGTGTATCAAATCAGTACAAGCACAATTTTAAAAAAGGTAGCACTGAATATTGGTGAGCATGCATAGAAACGAGGTCATGTAAACACTGTCAGGTCTTGCGAGGCAGAGGCAGAAAGAATATCTGTAAGTTTGAAGCCAGCATAGTCTACATAGTGAGTTCTGGAATAGCCAGGGCTACATAGTGAGATCCTGTCTCAAATGCTCTCCTGCGAAAAAGAAACAGAAAAAGAAAGAGAAAGAGAAGGGGGGGGGGAGGGGAAGAGGAAGAGAAAGAGAAAGAAAAAAGAGAGGAAAGGAAAAGAGGAAGGAAGGGGAAGGGGGACGGGAAGGGGGAGGGGAAGGGGGAGGGAAGGAAAGGAAAGGAAAGGAAAGGAAAGGAAAGGAAAGGAAAGGAAAGGAAAGGAAAGGGTTACACAGTCACTCTGAAAAGGACATCACAGCAAGGCTAAACAGGTGCTTACTATAGAACAAGGCAATTACATTCTTGGGAATTTATCCCAAATAATTTAAATTTTATGTTCACATAAAACATAAACACAAAGCTCATGACAAACTTATTCACAATAGTTAAAATATAAAGCAACCCCAATTCCCTTCAGTGAGTGGTTAAACAAACTAATAGATACATCTATGAAACACTGACATGGGGAACAACTTGGGTAGATCAGAAGGGAATTATAAAGGGTAAAATGCATCAGTTTACCAAGGCATTTCCATAGTTAATCTTGAGGTCAGCTTAGCTGGATTTAAGGTGTGTTTGTGAGGCTGTTTTCAGAGAGGGGAAGGCCCACTATGAATGTAGGTGACCAATATTATAGGCTGGGATCCAGATAGAGTAAGAGTGGAAAAGAGACCCCTGAACAGGCTGTGGTAGTGTGAATAATAATGGCCCCCAGAATCTCATAGATCTGCATGCTTTGTCCCCATTTGAAGAAGTTTGGCAGGAACTAGAGGTGGCCTGGGGTTTCAAAAGCTGATACAGGGCCCAGAGTGTTTCTGTCCCTGCTGCCTGTAAATCAGGGTGTAAAGCTCTCAGTTCCAGGGCCATTCCTGCCTTCATGCTTCCCACCATGATGATAATGAACTAAACCTCTGAAACTGTGTGGGGCAATGGGTTATGCACAGACAGCCTGGTCTCTAGTCGAGCTTAGGTCTTGAACCCCAGTGGGACCTGGTGAGTGGTAATTTCCACCTACATGGGACAGAAGGCTTCAAGGCGTAAGATCATGTCTCCTGGACCCCTGGTTCCTGTCGAAGTTACTGCCCCCACAGCCCCCACAGGAGAGGTCTGTGGCTATCAGTCATGCAGACAATGTCTCAAGCTTCAGGCATTCTGGCTAGACTCCACCCCCACCCACAGTTACCTGGCAACAGCAAGATAGCCCAGCCCACTATAAGAAGGACTGCTTGGCCCCACCTCTCTCTCTTTTAAGCTTTCTTACTCTCTAGTCCTCAGTCTCTCTCCTTTCCCCCACCCCACCCCCTTCCACGTGGCCATGGCCAGCCTCTCCCTCTCTTTCTACTTTCTCTTTCTCACTGCCTTTCTACAATAAAGCTCTAAAACCATACATAGACTCTCTGACCATCAAGGCCCGCTGTGCCTGAACGGTGGGATAGGCTTTCTTCTACCCCCCCCCCCAAAGGCCTTCCTACGCTGCAGCCATGGACTGGACTAAGGACTCTCGCCTGCGTGGGAACCACCAAGCGCCCCCCTCTCCCCCTGCCCTTTCCCTATTTCATCCCCAGGGCTGAGTGCTGCCCTGAGGCCTCTATTCTGTTCTTTACTCCTCTGCCGTATCCAGCGTGGGATGCCGGAGGCTAAGAACCTGGTACCTGGGGCTGCCCCTTGTCCACCACCCGCTGTGTGGGGTCAGTGGCTTAACATAGCCAGATGCCCACCCGGGACTGCGTGGAAAGCGTGTGCAGTCCTCCCGTGTCCGCCCACCCAGAGCACTGAAACTCTGGTGGGACGCGGGTTCTCTCCCACTCCCCTCTTTCCCTCTTTCCCACATACCCACGACCCCGCAAAACTGTAAGCCTGCCTTCAAGTGCTGCCTTGATCATGATGTCTTTTCATAGCATTAACAGTGCTAAGACACAGACATTCTCCTTTACTGCTTCATGGCCCCAGAAACCATGGAACCAAGAACTACTGACAGAAACATCTCAAATCATAAGTCATCTCAAGATAACGATTCTCCTTATAAGTTGTTTCTCTGGTGTTCATCATAGTGATGAAAAATTAACACACACACACAGAGCTGCTTCCAGGGAAGTAGGGCTATTGCTAGCTACCTTCCGGTTCTGAAGCCTTTGTGCCTGGTTTGCAGGAGGAATTCGGAAGAGTTTGGAATGCACACCACACAATCCTAGAACTACACACTTAGCTTAATTCTGGGATAAAGTCAAATCCTTGCAGTAGAGACAGCTCAGCAGGCTTCTTCCAAGTAGAAATGAGGACTCTCTTAAAACTGGACACTGGGCCACTTGTGTCTTATCACAGCAAAGAATTTGTCTATATTTTGCCCATGGCTTAAGGGTGGTAGACTAAATGAATCTAGTAAAGGAATTTTCTGGACTGCCCAGCTACAGTGTACTTAGACATAATAATAAATAAATCTTAAAAAAAAAAAAGGACTCACTGTGGTCATAGTGTCTCTTCACAACAATGGAAACCCTAAGACATTGCCTCTAGACATTAGACATGTTATCTCGGGTGCTGGAGAGATGGCTCCGCATTCAAGAGAAATGACTGCTCTTCCAAAGGTCCAGAGTTCAATTCCCAGCAGCCACATGGTGGCTCACAGCCATCTGTAATGTCATCTGATGCCCTCTTGATGTGACTGAAGACAGCTACAGTGTACTTATATACATTAAATAAACAGACATGTTATTTCTTTTAAGGTTAACCGCAGCTTATATACATTTATGCTAAGCACTGTGGTTCCATACAGACTCACTTAGAAATTCTCTCAACTATGTGAGGACTACAGAGGAATAAACAGGTAAGCGGGCAGACGTGGCTAGTTCTCAATGTGCCCATGACTTGATATTCCTATTCTTTCTGAACAGCCTGGTGCCCCTTTCTGCTTTACACAGCTTTCTCTTGCCATGTCTCGGTAGTTTTCTTTCATTTTCTTATTCCTCCAACATTACTCTTAATTTTTATAAAACAAGGCAGGCTATCATAGACATTTCTTCTCTAAGTACAAAGTAATCATAGCATAGTGAGGAACAGCTTCTAATCTTGAGCTAGTCTTTGTCATTTTGGTTTTATTATGTAAGCATCCTTTTTCTGAGAAAAAAAAAAGTGGGCTCATTAGGTGAGGAGTTTTTGTCTTTGGGGGAAAGAAAGGGCACAAACAGAAATGTCATTCATCTACATAAATGAATGATTCCTGGCTAGACTATCCTTGAAAAATAAGCTAAAATTTACATATTTACATATGTTAATCAAAAAGTATTATAATTCATAAATCTGTTAGATTGAAGCATCACATCTGAATCTAATAAATACAAAATTCCTGAGAATACTCTGGTCTAAAATAATATCATATTCTTAATGTTTATGAATATCTGCCAAGATTTCAACATAAAACTCTCCCTACATCTGGAGACATGGCTCAGTGACTAAGAACCCTTGCTGCTCTTCCAGAAGACTGAGATCTGACTTTAACTCCAGTTCCCGGGAATCTGAGGCCCTCTTCTAGCCTTCTTGAGCACCTGGTAGGCATGTGGTGCACATACATACATGCAAGCAAAGCATATATAAATTATACATATCTTTTTAAAAAATTAAAACTAAAACTAAAAAACAAACAAAAACAAATAACAACTCCAACCCTTTTGGCAGTCTCTTAAGCCCCCAAATCCTACAACTCTCAAAAGAATTGCAACTACTTACAGATCCTTATAACTACCCACTACTGTTGTGGATGGGCCTGGTGCTGTTCTTGTGAACCAATCCCCTAATGAGTAAAGGAGCCAATCACTGGGCGAGTAGGAGGGACTCCCGGGCTGGACGGAGGACGAGAGGGAGGAAGAGAGGAAGCAGGAATTATGTTCCTTTTAGGCAGAGATAATGTGAGGACAAGATGTAGCTACTATTGTCTCCCGGATTATGACGAATCCACCAGGATTCCCCACTGGAGAAATTAGATTTAGTATAGTTTACAAGATTAGGATTTCAATTGCTGTGCCCAGCAATTAAGTTACTGTCATTTCTGAACTAAGTTTGTGTGGTGATTTCCTTCACGTGGTGGTCCAACTGGGTTCAAGAGAGAAAGATGCCTGAGTTTGCCAGATGTGGACCACAAAGGCCATAGGGAATTTGAAGTATGGGACTGGTGTGGTAGCAACCCGCCAGTGGGAACATAGCGAGTTGGGTGGAGCCGTCATGGGAGCTCCAGACCAGAGAGTCTCCATGAGATACGAACAGACTGGCCAGACCACCAGGGCAGAGAGAACGTGACAGTTCCAGTTTTTAATATTTCTCTATTTCCTGCAACACATTACAATGGTTGTTGAGACACTAGACTAGAAAAGCAAAACAAAACAAAAAAACCAGATTGATAGCCTTCTCAGTTCAGTCGTTAGAGTACTAGCTGCCCTTGAAGACTGGGGTCTGACTACCAACACCCATGTGGAGGCTCACAACCACCTGTAATTCAGCCGGGGAGAGGGGGGGTCCTACACCTCCTTCTGGCCTCTGTGGGCATTGCATGCAAATAGTACACAGACATGCAGCCAGATAAACATAAAATAAAAATAAATAAAACTTAAAACTCAGGCTAGAGAAATTAGTTTCCAAAGAACTAAACCCTGGCTCTCTCCTGAGAAGAATGTAACGTCTGGTAGAGCCCCTGAAGAATATCTGTTAGACTCAGAAGTTAATGGAACTACATTAAAAAGAAGGGTTACATTCACAAACCTATGACCATCATCAAAAGGGCAATTCAATGGACTTGCACAGTATAGGGAAGACACCTACCAGGAGGCATAACAGAAGTTGCCATCAAATGCATGACAACTGTTGGGATAATTAAGACCTACAAACAGTGTGCCAGCTTCCTTTCCAAGAAACGGACAATGCATTATTCTAAATGTGTAGACCTCTTCAGGTTCCAGTTAGTAACAACAAAACATATTAAGAGACTTTTATTTTGTGTGTATGTGTGGGTGGGTACATGTTAAAGTGTGTCGGGTACCAGTGGGTAAGGGGCCCATGTGGAGGCAGGGATGTCCACCTCAGGCATCGCTCCTGAGCAGTCAACCTTGTCACTGGCACCCGGACTTTCTGATTGAAATAGGCTGGTTGGCCACAGAGCCTCAAGGATCCTTCTGACATTGCCTCCGCAGCTCTGGGACTGCAAGTCTGAGCTACCCATCTAGCTTTTCACGTAGGTGCAGGGGACTCCCACTGAGATTAGGGCTTTTACAGGAAGGTTTGCCACCACTGTTAGGTTTGCTGAATTAGGGTTAGCGTTGAGACGTCTAAGGTCTTTTTCTTTTCTTTTCTTTTTTAAAACTTTTAATTTGTATTGTTATGAGTGCACTGTAGCTGCCTTCAGACACACCAGAAGAGGGCATCAGATCCCATTACAGATGGTTGTGAGCCACCATGTGGTTGCTGGGATTTGAACTCAGGACCTTTGGAAGAGCAGTCGGTGCTCTTAACCGCTGAGCCATCTCTCCAGCCCCCTAAGGTCTTTTTCAATTTTAACATCTTATGGTTCAAAGGAAAGAAAAACTAAAATTTCATTCTAAACATTATGATTTATAAGGTTGATTTCTGTGTTTGAGGATTTAAAAGCAAAACCCCTGCCTTTGTTATAGTCTACATTTTTATGCACATGAGTCTACAATGAAATACACCCTATAGCTACTAAGTCCTTTTGCTTGCTTCTCTCTGTTGTTGGTGGTGTTTGACTGTCTTTATTACTCTGATTCTACAATCCTGTATACATGAACGGCATGCTTTACTTCACAGCTACAACCTCAGCCCTGACTTCTTGATTCAGAGTCACCTACATGCTTTCATCTATAGCAAAAATCTGTTTAAAAAAATTATGGAGCTGGAAAGACGGTTCAGCAGTTAAGAACAATTGTTGCTCTTGTCTAGGACCCACCATGGCTCATCACCATCCATAACGCTAGTTCTCAGGGATCTGACCCCCACAGGCCCCAGGAACACATGTGGTACACGTGCATGCATGCAGGCAGATTATTCATACACATAAAAGAAGTCTTTAAAGAGAAAATTCTGATGGGCAGTGCTGGTCCATACTTTTAATCTCAGAATTGGGGAGGCAGAGCAGATATATACACACACATATATATATATATATATATATATATGTGTGTGTGTGTGTGTGTGTATATATATATACATACATACACATATACATATCCCTGTGCATCTGAGACAAGTCTCTCTACTCAGAGAGTTCAAGTCAACCAGGGCTGCATAGTGAGATCCTGTTTCAAAAACAACAAAAAGATGGACTCAAGAAATGGCTCAGTGGGTAAAGGCTGACAACTTGAATTTGATCTCTAGGATCCACATGGTAAGAGAGGACTCTTAAAAGACCTCTGACCTTCATACATGCACTGTGGAATGTAATGCAACAACTCACACATAAAAATAAATAAATGTAATTTTTAAAAATATTTAATAAGGAAACCAGACATGGTGGCCAATGCCTGTAATCCCAGCATTTGAGAAGCTACAGCTGTGCTATATGGTGTTTCAGGGTATGTATGAGCTTGTCTAAAAAAAAAAACTCACACACTCTCTCTCTCTCTCTCTCATATATATATATATAACTGGGAATATAGCTTAGTGGTATGTATCACTTGCCTAACATGCATGAGACACTGGGTTCAATCTCAGTATCTACCCCAACCCCAAAAGGTAGCGTGTAGCCAGGGTAAGAGTGCATAGCTTATAATCACAGTGCTGAGAAGGACAGCAAAGCAGGGCTGGAGGCCAGTCTAGGCTACATTGGACATTTCAGACCAGTCTGGGCTATGAAGGGAATTTTGTCTCAAAAGAGAAGTTGTAGCCAAGCATGGTGGTGTACATCTTTAATTCCTGCACTAGAGAGACAGAGGCAGGAGAATCAGTGAGTTCAAGGCCAGCCTGGTCTACACAGGAGCTCCAGGACAGCCAGTCAGGACTACATAGAGAGACCTGACAAAATAAAACAAAAACAAAACTCAAGGTATGTGGTTTGAACAAAAATGCCCCCGAAAGTGCATATACTTGAACATTTGGTCCCCTGTGAGTGGAAGTGTTTGAGAAGGTATAGAAGGTGTGGCCTTGTTGAAAGGGCATAACTAGGTATAGGCTTTGACAAAGTTATTAAGACAACTAGGAAGGTAGATTCAAGAGAATCAGAAGTTCAAGGTCATTCTCAGTTACACCATGATGTTCAGAGATGTACATAAGATTCTGTCTCAAAAAATAAAGTATGAGCCGGGCGGTGGTGGCGCACGCCTTTAATCCCAGCACTTGGGAGGCAGAGGCAGGCAGATTTCTGAGTTCGAGGCCAGCTTGGTCTACAGAGTGAGTTCCAGGACAGCCAGGGCTAAACAGAGAAACCCTGTCTTGAAAAACAAAACAAAACAAAAAGAATTTGTTTCATGTGACACCAAGGTATGTATGGTTAGCATTTAATCAATTATCTATCTGATTCAAGCTAACAGTTGACAGTTTAATAATGAAACCATATGGCAAGAAGTTACTATGGATAAAAAAGGAAAGCAAAAGGCATCATTCAACTCCAAATTATTTTATCATCTCATTTTCTTACTAGTCATTATACTTCTCACTTTACTACCTAAGCTTACTTTCAATGATTGTATCCTAGATAGCATAAGCCCAGGCTGGATTCTAAATGTGGCAGGAAACCAACATAGAATTTTGATCTAGGAAGCAATATATAGTTGTGCTTGAGGCAAGATTAATTCTGCTTCAACACATCGGGTAGATCAGAAGACTAAGAATAATAGAATATATCTATAGTTGTATGTGTGTGTGTGTCCATACACTGCAGCTGAAGGCAGTAAAGACCTAAACTGTGGTGGTGATACAGTGAGCTGGAAGGAACAATCTGAGAAGGAGCACAGCACAGCAGTCAAGTAGATGACCCAACAGCCTGACTCTAACCTTTCAGGCTTACATGGTCATAGACAAGAGTTTTACCTTCTGCACCTCAGCGTTCTTACCTATAAAAAGGGGGACAAACATAAGTGCCGAATGTACCTACTTACGCACTGTGAGGAGTAAATGTGTACAGAAGCACCCAGCTAGGGCTTTGATATACCTAGCACGCTCAATTCAATACCTAGTACCTACGGTAGGAACCAGGCATGGAGAGCAACACCCATAATCCCAGCACTTCAGAAGCAAAAACATCAAAGTCATTCTCAATTTAACAAGTTTGCGACCAGCCTTTGCTGTATGAAACCCTGTCTCAAACAAAAAAGAGCTTAGTAAAAAAGCAAGAGTTAAGGCAGGTACACACCTTTAATTCCAGTGTTTTGGGGGAGGTCAGAGCCAAGCAGATCTAAGTTCAAAGCCAGCCTGGTCTAGATAATGAGTTAGTTCCAGGACAGCCAGAATTACCTACATAATGAGACCCCCATCTTGAAAAAACAACAACATAAAAACAAACATAAACAAAAAGCAAGCATGAGATTACCAGTGGTGGCACAGACATATCCCTCCAGCACTCGAGCTGTCTCAGGAAAGAGATGGGAAGTGAGGTTAAGCCCATCTTAGCTGACTGCTTTGTGCTGATGAACAAATTGATGTGGAATTGTAAGGAACCCAGAATGGCCAAAATGGACCTTTGAAAGAAGAGTAAAATAGGAAGAAGGCTCATAATTCTTTATTTCAAAACTTACTTCAAAGTACCAATAACTGAGCTAATATGGTACTGGCATATAAGCAGACATACAGATCAATGGAACAGAAGAGACATCAGAATGAGTACACTTCCTCGTAATCAAATGATTTCTGACAAGGGTGACAGTACCGTTCAGAAGTGAAAGAAAAGTGCTATAAACAAATGACATCGGAATGGCCAGACAGAGATCAGAAGACCCTGGCACCAAGTACAGGGACAAACACAAGGCCACACAAAACTGAAGGGAAACACGAGATATATATTTATGACCTTGTATTTGGCAAAGGATCCTTGTAAATCACGCCAAAACATGAACAAAAGGAAAAAAATAGCTAGACTTCATCAAAATGTAAAAGATCAGTGTATGCTTTTAGCAACACAATTAAGAAACTGATAAAACACACATATAAATGTTAAATTATATAAACAAAGGACTTAAGTCTAAAATATATAAAGAACTCTTAAAACAACAAAAAAACAACCCAATTAAAAACAGGATGGGACGTTTAAACTTGACCCAAGATGGAGTTATCACAGAGAAAGGAGCTTCAGTTGGGGAAATGGCCTCCACGAGATCCAGCTGTAAGGCATTTTCTCAATTAGTGATCAAGGGGAAAGGCCCCTTCTAAATGGGACCATCTCTGGGCTGGTAGTCTTGGGTTCTATAAGAGAGCAGGCTGAGCAAGCCAGAGGAAGCAAGCCAGTAAAGAACATCCCTCCATGGCCTCTGCATCAGCTCCTGCTTTCTGACCTGTTTGAGTTCCAGTTCTGACTTCCCTTGGTGATGAACAGCAGTATGGAAGTGTAATCTGAATAAACCCTTTCCTCCCCGACTGCTTCTTGGTCATGATGTTTGTCCAGGAATAGAAACCCTGACTAAGATACTCCCTAACAAGGAAACAGCCACAGACAAATGGTCAACACGCACATAAAAACATGCTTGGCATTGTTAGTCATCGAAGGAAAACACATCAAAAACTACAATGAAGGCAGGAAGGTGCAACGCCTACAGTCCAGCTACTGAGGCTGAGGTTGCTTCAGCTCAGGAGTCTAAGACAAGCCAGAACAACATGAAGACCTGGTCTAAAAAACAAGAGCGTTAAGATTCTATTTCACACATATTAAAATAGTTGGTATAAAGACTCAGAAAGTGAGATGACAAGTGTTTGGGAAGATGGACAAAGTGCTGGTGGAATGTAAAATTCCACTTGCTCTGGAAAACTGTCTGGATATTCATCAAGTGGATAAACATATTCCACAGAGATACTACACAATTCAGCAATTGTACTCCAGGTATTTACCTAAGGGGAACACATAACCGGACATCTGTACACAGGTCTACACGCAGCAGCCTTACACTTAAACAGTCAAAAACGAAAAACAACCTAAGTACATATCAACAGACGATTTGGTAAATTACTATGGGAAGGATAAAAACAAACTATGGGAGGGGTGGGACGGCTCAGCTGGTAAAGGTGCTTGTTGTGATGCTCTGGGTCTGATCCCTGGGACCCCAGGCTAGAAAAGAGAACTAACTCCCAAAAGAGTGTTCTTTGACCTCTACATGTACACCCTGGCCCTTGTGTGCACACAAATGCACACGCATACACACAAACAAATAAATGTCAATAAATAAATAAATGAAGTCGGGGTCAGAAAGATGACTCATGGATTAGAACACTTGCTTCATAATCATGAAGACCAAAGCTCAGGTCCCAACACCCATATAACATACCTTAACCCCAGCTCCAAGGGGACTGGAGATTGGTCGATTGTTGGAGCTTGCTGCTTCTAGCCTAATTGAAACAAAAGAAACCCCAACTTCAGCTGAGATCCTGCCTTAAAAAAATAGGCAGAGTGAAAGAGAAGGATATCCAATGCCCTCTTTTGTCCTCTGTGCAGGCATTGCTACACAGAACCACACACATAAACATACAGACACAGAAATAAATCAACTTTTAAAGGGGGTGGGGTGGCTGGAGAGATGGCTCAGCGGTTAATACTGACTGCTCTTTCAAAGGTCCTGAGTTCAATTCCCAGCAACCACATGGTGGCTCCAACCATCTGTGTCTGAAGACAGCTACAGTGTACTCACATACATAAAATAAACAAATCTTTAAAAAAAGAGAGAGAGAGAGAAAGAATATAAAAGAGAGAGAGAGAGGGTGCGAGCAAGCGAGTGAGAGCAAGCAGGACTGGGCTATCTTGCTGTTGCCAGGTAACTGTGGGTGGGGGTGGAGTCTAGCCAGAATACCTGAAGCTTGAGACATTGTCTGCATGACTGATAGCCACAGACCTCTCCTGTGGGGGCTGTGGGGGCAGTAACTTCGACAGGAACCAGGGGTCCAGGAGACATGATCATTGCGTCATTGCCAAGAAAATCAATGGAACTAAGATCACAGTAAAGAACTGAGGTCACAGCCGGGCGTGGTGGTGCACGCCTTTAATCCCAGCACTCGGGAGGCAGAGGCAGGCGGATTTCTGAATTCGAGGCCAGCCTGGTCTACAAAGTGAGTTCCAGGACAGCCAGAGCTACACAGAGAAGCCCTGTTTCGAACCCCCCCCCCCCCCAAAAAAAAAGAACTAAGGTCACAGACAGGTGGTGAGAGTGCACGCCTTCAATTCCAGCACTTAGGAGACAGAGTCTAGAGGATCTTTATGAGTTCAAGGCCAGCCTGGACTACAGAGAGAATTCCATGACAGCCACAGCTACATAGAGAAACCCGGTCTTGAAAAACAAAGCAAAACAAACAAATAGAAACATATAAAGAAATAAGGAAAACAGGAATAGAAGAGAGAGGGCTCTGAGAGTAAGAGAACTGGCTACTCTTCTTTGGTCCTGAATTCAATTCCCAGCAACCACAAAGTGGCTCACAAACATCTATAATAGGATCTAATGCCCTCTTCTGGCATGCACAAAAGCAGAGCATTCATACATTAAAAAAATAAATTAATTAATAAAAATTTTAAATATGGCTGGGCGGTGGTGGCGCACATCTTTAATCCCAGCACTTGGGAGGCAGAGGCAGGTGGATTTCTTAGTTTGAGGCCAGCCTGGTCTACAAAGTGAGTTCCAGGACAGCCAGGGCTATACAGAGAAACACTGTCTCAAAACACCAAAAAACAAACAAACAAAAATTTTAAATATGACATGTTCTCTCCTATATCCCTGACTGCCCTAGAACCTTTTTTTTTTTAAAGGGTACCAGCAAGATGGCGTGACAACTAAAGGCACCTGAAGCCTGATGACCTAAGTTCCATCCCTAGAACACACACAAAGAAAGGAGAGTACCAACTCCTAAAGATGTCTTCTAACCTCTCCATCTGTGCCATGGCACATGCGAGCTCACAGACGCACAACAATAAGAAAATGTGAAGAGGGCTGGAGTATTGCAGAAAATGTGAACATCAAGAAATGAATGTAAGAGACAGGTGGATCTCTTGAGTTCAAGGCCAGCCTGGTCTACAGAGCAAGTTCCAGGGCAGCCAAAACCAAGGAGATAGAGAGAGAGAGAGAGAGAGAGAGAGAGAGAGAGAGAGAGAGAGGAATACCCTCAAAAGCCTGCAGCCACACACGTCTTTTTATCTATTTTAAAGATGTATTACTTTATGTATATGGGTCTTTTGTCTGCAAGTTTGTCTGTATTATCAGAAGAGGGCATTGGATCCCATAGGGTTATGTTATGAGTTGATGTTTTGCTAGGAATTGAACCCAGGATCTCTGAAAGAGCAGCCAGTGTTCTTAACTGCTGAGCCATCTCTCAAGTCCCCTATTTCTTTTTTAAGAGTGTGTGTGTGTGTGTGTGTGTGTACGTGCATATGCACACATCTCCTAGAGCTAGAGTTTCAGGCAGCTGTGCACCACTATGTGTGTGCTGGGAACTGAACTACAGACCTCTGCAAAGGCAGTGCTCACTAAGAGTGTGTGTGTGTGTGTGTGTGTGTGTGTGTGTGTGTGTACGTGCATGCACACATCTCCTAGAGCTAGAGTCTCAGGCAGCTGTGCACCACTATGTGGGTGCTGGGAACTGAACTACAGACCTCTGCAAAAGCAGTGCTCACTAAGCCAGCTCTCCAGCTCACCAATACCAAGGATTCAAAAGGCTGAGCAAAAAGGCAACAAGATTACCTTAGGCAACAAAAGCCACGCATGGTAGTGCACATCTGTAATCCAAGCACTCAGAGTAGGCAGAAGGATCAGGAGTTCAAAGCCAGCCTCAGCTATGTAGTAATCCAAAGCTAACCAGGAATACATAACGCTATGACTAAAAAAGAAAATGAAATTATGATTTTGGGGGCATTAAATTAGCTGATTTCATATTCTATGGAAAGAAATAAGGACAACCAACCAGGAATAGAACATGGGGCAACAATAATCAAAGAATGGACTGCTCAACAAAGCAAAACAGTAATCCCATACTATTCAGGGCCTACGTTGGCCTACAGATAGAATTTCACATTCAAGGAAACAGTGGGTACCTAGTAAGTGCTCAGTGATGATGCTCAGTAACGAGCGGGTGGGCATCCAGAGGAAAAGTAAAATCCAGTTCTGCCTCAGAGCTTCCTTAAACTTATATCTACATGGACAACGCTGACACATAAAAATAAAACTCTGAAAGTACCAAGAATAACACAAGAGCATCCATTACAATTTTAGCTAACAAGTACTGGTATAAGGATGATCTGTCTTAACCACAAATTATTAGACTCAAGTGGTTCAAGTATGGCTGAGTGGCTAAGCGTTCACAGGCTCTACAGAGGACCTGAGTTTGGGTCTCAGCACACTCGTCCTACAGCACACATCCTGTAACTCCTGCTCCTGCCCCAGGAGATCCAAAACCATTTTCTGGACTGCAGGGACACCAACACTCACATAAACATTCGTGTGAACATCATATAACTTAATGTTTAAAAAGCTTTACTCACAAAACAAACAAACCAAAAAAAAAAAAAAAAAACCCAAAGCCGGGTGTGGTGGCAGTTAATCCCAGCACTCAGGAGGCAGAGGCAGGTGGATTTCTGGGTTCGAGGCCAGCCTGGTCTACAGAGTGAGTTCCAGGACAGTCAGGGCTACACAGAGAAACCCTGCCTGGGGGGCAGGGGGGAAGCTTTACTCAAACATTTTAACAAACTACGTCAACACTACTTAATCCTGCTGGAAAAAAAAATCTATAACCAAGGTTCAAATATGAACTGAAAAACCATGGAAAATATCTACAGCATTGTCAGAAAGTAGTAAGTACTAGTTCCTTAGCGCACGAGTTCCTATAAACAATGTAAAGCATCTCAACAGGAAATGAACAGGGTCTGTAGAGACTATAAGTAACTGAAACAAACATGGTTCTTTTATTTGCTAAAAAGATGCTTACGAAAATATTCAGTTGGGGGGAGAGGACTAACCCCAGCAGAGGCAGACGGATCTCTGAGTTCGAAGCCAGTCTGGCCTACAGAGCTAGTTCCAGAAAGCTAGAAACCCTGTCTTGAAAAACAACAACAACAACAACAAAACGTGGTTTAGGGTTTCAGAGAGATAGTTTAGTGGTTAAGAGCAATGGCTGGGCCAGGCAGTAGTAGCAGCGCACCTTTAATCTCAGCACTTGGGAGGCAGAGGCAGGCGGATTTCTGAGTTTGAGGCCAGCCTGGTCCATAGAGTGAGTTCCAGGACAGCCAGAGATATACAGAGAAACCCTGTCTCGAAAAACCAAAAAAAAGGAGCACTGGCTCTGCTTCTCCCGAGGACCAAGGTTCAACTCCCAGAATCCACATGGTGGCTCACAACACAATCAGTAATTCCAGTTCCGGGGAATCTGATGCTCTCTTCTGATCTCTGAGAGCACTCAGTACACACATGGTACACAGATACATACATACATGCAAGGAAAACACATGTATACATTTTTTTAAAATATAAAGTAAAAGTTTAGCCAGGCATAATGCACATTCTTGTAACCCCAGCACTTGAGAAGCAGAAAAAGGATTTCCACACATTCCCAGCCAGTATGGGCTACACAATAACACCCTAACTAAAAAACAAGGTGCTTGTAGGTCAAGGTGGTAAAAGGTTTTAATCCCAGTACTTGGGAGATAGAAGCAGGAAGATCTCTGTGAGTCTGAGGCCAGTATGGTCATCTAGTGAGTTCCAGTCAGCCAGGGCTACAGAGTGAGACCCAGTCTCACAAACAAATCTAATCTCTGGACTGGGAGAACAGCTTCTGGGTAGCATGCTTGCCTATCTCGTAGAAAGCCTGGGTTCCATCTGTAGTTATTACAAAGATGAGGAGGGGGTTGGTATTCCAATAAAGGAACCAAGCAAGAGCCACCAGCAGGTCAACACTGTCATGAGACCATGAACTGGCCCTACCTTTACAAAGGGCAATCTGACACTTTATCAAGGTCTACATAGTGAGTGGCCTTTGTCGTAGCAACTGAGCCTCTAGGAATTTACCTGCAGGAAAGACCCTAAGTGTGAAGTTTCTGACAGACAAGGAAACTCAAGGCATCACTGTGGCAGGATCCGTATGGCATATCTAAACATACAACAGCTCTACCCGAGGCACAATGCATACCCCTTCTGGAAAAAACAGGCAAGAAATGTATCATTAAGAAGAGAAGCCAATAGTCATGAAGGCAGAAAGAAAACCTGCCTTCTCCATGTTTTGTTTTATTGCTTTTTGTGACAAGGTTTCATGTAGCCCAAGATGGCCTCCAACCCAAATGCAGCTATGATGTGGAGGAGACCAGGCCTTCCTGCCTCTTCTCCTCAGGCTTCAATCTCAGACACTTACTACCATGTGTGACTAACACATGTTCTTTTCTACCACTTGAATTTTATATTTATTTAAAACTTTTAAATTAAGATTTTACAATGATTTTTCACCCAGCTTACTTAAGTATGTCTTCCTCTTTGTCATTGTCTGTGTTAGCAACAATGTTTAACTATTTTTTCCTACTGGCACATTTACTTAATTAAACTCACATATTAAATGTAATGCTACCTTGTACTCTGTCCCCCAAGTCCCTTGCTCTCTGCGTTCTATCTCTAAATGTATAATCTACAAAACGGCAGCTCCATTCCCTATTTTTTCCCCTAGGTATATAAAGACTCTTAATTACTAAACTAGAAACCTAAAAATGTTCTTAGCCTGTGGTTAAACATAGCATCACTGCTGTATCCTAGAAAATAGCAGAAAAGGGCCAGCAAGATGGCTTAGCAGGTAAATGAGCTTGCTGCCAAATCTAATGACCCAAGTTCTAGTCCTAGGACCATGCAATAGAATGCAGAAGAAACCTGACTCCCAAAAGTTGTCCTCTGACACCCACATACACACTGTGGCACATACATAAGGGATGAGTGCACATGCATGCACACACACACACAAATTCTGTTTTTAAAGAAAAAAATATTTTAGAAATAAAAAAAGATAGCAGAACAGCAAGGCAATATTCAAAATTTCAAAACCACTGTGCTGACACAATGCCTGATGTAGTACTTGATACTTTAAGGACTCAATATTATCTGTTTGTCCAGAGCCAGTGGGGCTATGCAGGCCTGAACTACAGCAATCAAGCCATTATCCATGAATATCTTACATATAATGCCAATACATTAATCTTTTTAAAATTAAAAGAAAAAAATTTCAAGACAGGGTTTCTCTCTGTAGCCCTGTCTGTCCTAGAACTCACTTCATAGACCAGACTAGCCTCAAACTCACAGAGATCCACCTGCCTCTGACTCCCAAGTGTTGGAATTAATGGTATGCACCACCACTACTCAACTTAAAAAAAAAAATCTTAATTTTATGTGTTCGGATATTTTGCCTGCCTAGATGTCTGTACACAACCTCTATGCCTGGTCCCTGTGGAGGCCACAAAGGACAGCAGGTGCCCTGGAAGTAGAGTTACAGATGGTTGGTTATAAGTCACTCTGTGGATGCTGGGAATGAAAACTCGCTCTGAAAGAGCAGCTTCTTAACTTCTGCGCCCTCTCTACAGTCCCTAGTTACAAATTGTTAATATATTACATTGTGGTACATGCATACAGATATAATTTGTATATATATATATATATATGTATGTATATATATATACACACACACACACACACACACATACACACACACATCGAGTACATCTTTCCCAACAATATTCATACACAAACGCTACATATACCTTAGGAAAAATGAGTTATACTAGGAGAGGGTACAGGGAGAAGGGCCATGTCAGAAAGGTGAAAGAAGGCTCTTATGGAAAAAAATACAACTGAGATCCAGGAAAGGTAAGTTAAATAAGAGGAGGAAGCACACGGTTCCTCCAGGAGAGAAGCCCGTGTGCAGTGGCTTCCTGTGCTGAGGGAAGCAAAGCAGAGAACACAGAACAAAATGGAGAACAACCCAAGGCGAGAAGGTACCTGGTGTAGGGCCGTCTAGGACACAATAAGGGTCTCAGTCTTACTGTAAGAGCAATGAAGCAGCAAGAAAGGCTAGGTACGGTGGGTGGCATGTGCCTGAATGCCACTACTCTATAAGCTGACACAGAAGGGTGGAAGGTTCAAGGCCAGCCTGGACAAAGGTTAGACCCAATGTTAAAAACAAAAAAGCTAAAAGAAAAAGGCTATAAGCAGAGATAATAAAAGATTTGTATTTTCAAAGATCAGTGATATATGAATGGGAGGCTCTAGCAGACGTAGGAAGTCTGCTTAGAAAGCTACTGCAGTGACCCTAAAGGACAGTGACAGAATTAGTTACAATGGAAACAAAATGAACAAGACTAGGTAGCTAACTATAACTGAAGTTGGTGGGGAGCTTAAGGAGACCCAGCTTTCAGATTCCCACAAGTAGATGGATAAAGATCCTACCACCAAGCCAGGCACAGGCCTTTAACCCTAGTGCACAGGAAGTAGAGCCTGGAAGATGCCTTTGAGTTTGAAGCCACGCTGGTCTACATGCTATATAGTAAGATTTTTGTCTTTTACATTTTCTCAAAAGATACTATCCCTGAAAGGCAATGGGGACACTCCAGGAACACCACCATATTATACTGCTTTGTTTCACAGGGACTGGACACAAGACAGAAAAAAGGTTCTTCAAGTATGTGGAAGCCTTGGTAAAGAAGGGTGAATTGGAAAATAGGGATAGAAGTCAAGAGAGATGAAAAATTAATAACCAACCAAACAAAAACAAACACAAAATCAAAAAGAAAAAAAAAAAAAGGAAGAAAAGATATGTCTCCATCGTCAGCCATAAAACAGACCTACACATTCCTATTCCTCACTACCACTTAAAATATTTTGAATTACTTCAAAATAGAGTAAAGAGCTATAATATGCAGTACGTAGGAGAACAAAGGATTAGTATGAAAGAATTTATTATTTATATCAACGTATATTATTGAGCTATTGGGAATTTTCTAATTTTGAGAATGAGGGAAAGATGGAGACCGCCTGTGTGGGAAGAAGGAGCTGAATGCCAGCCTGGAAGAAAGGAAGCAAAACGAAGACTGTCGACTCCACTTCTCCAATTTTCACAGTTTAAGCACGTTTTATCTTCACCTCTGGACAAATGGCTGTTCTTGTCCTCCTGTGCTAAGGGAATGCAGAAATAGCGCCATACTTCAGACCCTTATTTGAAATCATGGCTTACCCTGCCCTCATGTGGTAGCAGAGAGGAACTGCACCAGTATGTTGCAGGACCCTGAGAATGCCCACATGAAGTTCATGGTATAATAATTAATCTATGACCAAAGACTTAAAAGATTGCAGGCAGAGAGCAAACTGGGAATAGTCCTTGCCAAGGGATTTACCTTCTAGGCTTAGTAATGCAGAAAACCTAGGGTTTTGCTGTTAACTGGCGATAACAAAAAAAAGATGTCTCCTTTTTTCTTGTTAAAGATCACATATTTAGCAATTCCAGAATACCAGTCTGATACTGTTTATTCAAATCCAGTTTATGGTATATTTGATTATTTACAAATGTCTCAATTGTATTTTAATGGCATGCACAAATGGGTTAATGAACATTTCTGGCACACATCAAAAACCATATCACAAATATTAGTAATTGTCTCTCTGAATAAGTAAAATCCCCTTTGTTATCTTTAAATGAATCAACTGATTTTTTTTTTTACCACCTAGAAGAACAAGTCACAATAGTAAACACAATTCAGAAACAATCAGGTTCTCAAAACATCTAAACAAATATACCACTGATACAATCAACTTAACACCAGCCACATATACACACAAAAAAAAAAAAACATGGCGAAGGTCTAGTACATCATTCCTGACAATTCTCTTCACGGTGAAAAAAAAAAAAAAAAACAGGACTGCCCAATAAAATGATTTGGCATTCTGTGCATGATTTAATTCTCTACCTTTCTTTTAACAGACTGAAAATTTGTAAACGTACGCTTTTTACAACTGTTTACACACATACCTACATGACTTTGTTTTGTTTTTTCTTAAGCATGTGAACTCAAAGACCAAACCATGAAATTCTTAGCAATAGGTATATTTTTCCAATTTTTCAGTTTTGATACCGGGATCACATCATTTCGTTTCTTTATATTCATGATCTTCATTTCCCCCTTTTAAAATCTAGACATCATTATCCAGTCTGTCTCTGTACATCCCCAAATATTACTGATCCAATCTTTTTTTGTTTTCTTTCCCAAATACTCCCTAGCCAACACACACACACACACACACACACTTTCACATGCTCATTCCATTTCAAAATATCCAACTCTAACACAGTTGGTTGGCTTTTTTTTTTTTCCTTTCAAACAAAATCACTTCTATATTGCTCTCGTCTCCTCTCCTTAATTTGGCACTCCTTTTGAAATAATTTTCCACAGTTAAACACCAATGTCTTTCTTTCACAACATCCATCCGCGGAAGAGGAAAAGATTAAGAACCGGGCAAGCGAAACATTTGGGAATGTCAAAGAGACAGCGGCCTCTCCTTCGGGAGGAAAATACAACTCTCCTCCCCGAGCTGTCGACACAGCGAGACTTCTCTTCAGGCGTGCTCCGGTTCCCCTCCTGACCTCAACGCCACCTTCCTGCTGCTCTGCTTCCCTGTCCTCCCTCGGCTGTGTGTCCGAGGGGCAGCAGAGCCCGGCGGCCGCCACCTTCTCGCCGGCAGCGGCCCCACCACTCACCTGGCAGGTGCGGCCGTCCCGAGAGCTGCACGAATCGGTTGAGCTGTCCGGTGCCCCGACCCCCGCCGGCCGCGCCGGCCCCGCTAACCCCGCTGGCCCCGCCGGCCGCGCCTCCTCCCCGCCGGCGGTTCCGGTCCCAGCCCTGGGCAGCCGACATGGCCCGCTAACGATTGCCGCAGCCCGGTCCCGGCAAGCCCTTGCCCCGGCAGCGCGAGCCGAGCCTCCTTCCCGGGCTCCTCAAGAGACCCGGGAGACGGGGGCCGGAGTAGCGCCGGGCTCGCCAGCAACCAATGGCTGGCCGCCTTGGTGAGAGTGGACCAATGGGCAGTCTCTTTCTTGGCAGGTGGAGGGAGGCGGGGAGAGACGTGGTAACCATAGCTATAGCTAAAAGAGGTGGGGGGGAGAAAAGGCATAAGCAGACGCTCAGAGAGCGCATCGATTCCCGGAGCTCCACAGCTTCTCCGGGATGCTGAGGGCTCAGACCAGATAGTCGAAGGCCGAGCGGAGAGGCTACGCCAGAGGAGACTCCCAAGCAGGGTCGCTGCCCCAGCATGGTCGATACTCCGGAATTCTGTCCCATAAGCACTGTATATAGAAACATCATAGGTACACAATGCATGTACTTGGTGTTGGTACATCTGTCTGCAGTTCTACAGACTGAGCCCCGGTCTGCGGACTGTTGCCACACACAAAGGGCTCACGGGAGGTGGGGGCAGGGGGAGGAGTCAGATGAAATCTAAAAAACTCCTGGCTTTCATCATTTGTTTTGTCTCACGGTGGCACTGCCGGGACCCTTCCTTTGCATTAGCCACGTCAAGAGCAAACAGCTTTAAACCTGATTAGCAAATACCGAAAACTGTTCGATATTAGAGTAATCATAGAAACACAAGTGAAAATTTCAATAAGAAAACCTTGCAGGCATCAGTGAAGATCTCTATTTAAACACGCGGCTTGTGTATGCCTGCCAAGAAAAAAAAATAGAAAAAGATACTCTCTTAGATGACATACGATCAAGTAAATGTTTTACTCACACACACACACAAACAACCCACCTCAATTGTCTTACAATATACACAACGACAGAAAATGGACGGACGATGTGATTTTAAAATGTAAATATCAGAAATTCCCATCGTTTCAAAATTAAACCGAAATTTTGGCTTTGAAGTTGGGGAGGCGCAGTGCACAGTGGGAAAATGCAGATACACATTGCTGTTTCCAAATAAGGAAAAAAACATAAATTTCTCAAGGGAAACAAAACCTTTCAAGATCTAATCTGATGGACTGCTGACCCCCTTGATGTTTCACACATGAGAACCTCACATGTTGGGTTTTTTGATTTTTGGGGTTTTTTTGTTTGGTTGGTTTTTTGAGGATTGGGGTGAAGGAGAAAGTGCTGAGACCAGAAGTCTCCTTTGATCTCGGTGAGCAAATTTCATGTCGCCATAAAATGTTGGTTTTTTGTCTCCACACCCAGTTTCTGTAGGAAAAGAAGTATTTTTATCCATTATGCGTTATGATACAGTTTATTGAAATGTTTGACATCTGATAAAAAGGAAACCCATGGAGCTGGGGATGAAGGTAGCTCAGTTGCTTAAAATACTTGTCTAGCACCAAAGGTACAGTCTCCTGCCACAGTATAAAACTCAGCATGGTGACACACTCTTGTAATCTCCAACCGAGGATGGTGGCAGGAAGATCAGGCATTCAAATCCAATCCCACTCAGATAGATACATTACAAGTTCAAGGCCAACATTAGCTGCATAAAATCCAGACTCAACAACAACAAAAACAAACAAACAAACAAACAAAAAACCCCAGGACCACCAAGAGCTAGAAGGATGTATGCAGAGCACTGGCTGGTTGTCCAGAGGACCTGGGTTTGATTCCTAGCACTTACAGAGCAGCTTTCACCCATCTGTAACTCCAAATTCAGGATCAGACGCTCTCTTATGACCTCCTCTGGGTGCTGGGCATGCAAGTGATGTACAGACAGACATACGTGCAGGCAAAACACCCAGACATATTAAATTAAATTAAATTTAAGAAAAAAGGCCGGACCAAACAGAAGCTCAGCATGATGGTGCTTGCCTGTCTCCCCAGCCCAACACCTCATTGGCAGAAGTAGGAGGCCCATAAATTCAAGTGCCTTGGCTATATAATGAGTTTAGAGCCACTCTGTGATTTATGAGACTGTCCCCAGCCAATCCCCAAAACCAAAGTCTGTGGTCCTAAAACAGGAGGAAAAAAAAAAAAACCCTAATGAGTGTTAATTTTTCTAAAGAATTGTACTCCCACAGCTGGAGGGATGACCCAGCAGCTAAAAGCACTGGCCACTCTTCCAGAAGACCTGGATTGGATTCCCAGTACCCACATGGTAACTTACAACCACCTGTAATTCCAGTCCCAAAGAGTCGAATTCCCTCTTCTGGCCTCCATGGTACCAGGCACACATAAGTTACACAGACATACATGCAAACAAAACACTCATATATACATTTTTAAAAAAATGAATTGTACCAACTGAATAACACGATTCTAATATAAGGAAATATCCTTTTTAAAGGTTTATTCATTTAAGTATACAAGTACACTGTAGCTGTCTCCAGACACACCAGAAGAGGACATTGGATCCCATTAGATTATGAGCCACCATGTGATTTCTGGAAATTGAACTCAGGACCTCTGGAAGAGCAAGTCAGTGCTCTTTAATCACTAAGCCATCTCTCCAGAGCCAAGAAATGTTGTCTTTCTAGGAGAATTCTGTATAAACAAGGAATGGTAGGATACCACTATTTTGCCACCCCTAATAAATTAAGAGAACTTCCCCTTGAATGTCTGCAATCGCTAGTATCACATGACAGTATAACATGATCATGTCGAAGGCTTAAGGGCACCGGGGGCAGGGGGAGCAATGAGGGCCAGTGAAATGGCTCATTGGGTAAAGGCAGACAGACTGTAGGAGCTGAAAGACGGGAGGCAGTGCTACTCTACTCACTGCACTTCACATAAATATTAGCTATAGTTGCCTGCACAAGACCAGGCTGATCAACATTCCAGCACAGGTCCTTGTCGTGTGAGGCTCTGCTTCCAGCTGAGGAACTCTGGACAACTGATGGCTCCTGGATGAGGGTCATTTTCTTCAAGGGTGTGGCTACTGATAGTTAGTTGCTCATGCTCCAGTGTATAAACCCACAACCCCCCCACATGTGCAGGGAACACCAACTGGGTTCAGTGGTTATTTTGTTTTAAAGTAAGGAGCTACGGTTCAGCAGTTGAGAGTGCTTAGTCTAAAGGACCCAGGTTTGCTTCCAGCACCCACACCAGACAGTTCACAACTGCCTGTAGTTCAGTTCTTTACACACATAGTACGCATAACTTCATACACATAAAGATAAATAAACCTTTAAAAGATTGCTGGGCATGGTAGTAATTTCTGCCACTCAGAAGGTAGAGGCAGGCAGGTGGGTCTCTGTGAATTGGAGCTAGTCTGGTCTACATATGTTCTAGGCCAGCCAAAGTTATAAAGTGGGATACTGGCTCCAAAGGGGGAAGTTGGGGTGGGGAGTTAGCTGGAGAGATGACTTGCCTGTTAAAAGCACTGCCTGCTCATCCACAAGAACTATATTGCATTCATAGCACCAACATAGTGACCACAGCCATCTGTAACTCCAATTCCAGGAAATCCAACCCCCTTTCCTGGCCTCTGTGGCTATCAAACATGAAACAGTGCACAGCCATACAGGCAGACATGCAAACACAGACATGTATATAAAAATTGATGGGGTGGGTGTCAAGACAGGGTTATCATGCAGTCCTGGAACTTACTCTGTAGACCAGGATGGCCTTAAAATCAGAGATCCACCTGCCTCTCTACCTCCCAAGTGCTGGGACTAAAGGCGTGTACCACCTCTGCCCAGCTGAAAAAGCAGATATTTAATAAAGAAAATTATGTGGAAATAATTATACAAAAAAAAAAATCCTCTGACAGAACTAGGAAAATAGCCCAGTGGCTAAGGGTAGTGGCTGGGGATGTGGTAGGGTGGTGTGGAGAATACTGGAGGAAGGTGATCGGTCGGATTAGAAACAGCTAAGAATTGATGCTTGTTGTAGCTAGATGATGGATCATCAGAGTTCATTGTATTGTTCTCCCTCGAGTTTTTAAAACAAGGTTTTAAAGCTGGGTGTGGCAGTTTTTGCTTTTAGGCCCAGAACTCAGGAAGCAGAAGCAGGTGGGTCTATGTGAGTTCAAAGCCAGCCTGGTCTACAAACAAATTAAACAAACAAACAAAAAAATGTAGATTTGATTTTTTTCCCCCTCATGGAGAGGTTTTTAAGAATAGTTTTCAAAGGAACAATTCTAAATTACATAGCGTAGACTATGAACTTTGGCTGATGATGGTGTATCAAAGCTGGTTCATTGATTCTATCAAATGAGCCACACGCTGGTGGGTAGTGTGTTGATAGATGGGGAAGCCGCACAGCAGGAACAAAACGGCTGTGAACTCTCTGTGCTTTCTATTTAATTCACTGTGAACTGAAAACACTCTGAAAAAATGAAAAGTCATTCATTCAAAAGTGGGATTTGTGGGAAACTCAGCCTAGGAACTAGCAGGAGCTAGACAATTCTTCCCTGTAGATAGTCACATAGACACCCTGTATTAGTCAGGGTTCTCTGGAGTCACAGAACTCACAGAATGTCTCTCTATATTAAGGGAACATATTGGAATGAATGATTTACAGTCTGCACTCCAATTAGCCCAACAATGGGCAGCTGTGAATGGGAAGTCCAAGAATCTAGTAGTTGCTCAGTCCCACGAGGCTAGGTGTTTCCCCTGGTCTTCTGTATAAACTGGAATCCTGAAGAGGGAGGTTCCAACGGATGTGCTGGCAAGTAAGTGCAAACAAAGAAGAGTGATTCTTCCTTCTTCCATTGTCCTTATGTAGGCCTCCAGCAGAAGATATAGCCCAGATTAAAGGTGTGTACCACCAGGCCTGGATTTGGAACTTGCTCTGTCCCATGCTGGCCTTGAACTCACATCTGCTTGCCTTTGTCTCCTGGGATTAATGGCATGTGTACTACCTCACCTGGGCCTAAATTCTGGATCACAGATGTGCCCTCCATTTCTGGATTGTAGTTCAATCCAGGTGTGCTCAAGTTGACAACCAGGAATAGCCATCGTGCAGCCCCACTGTGGAGGACAGAATGAACTATAGAACTTTTTGTGAGAGAGAGAGAGAGAGAGAGTGCTCAGGCGAGCCTTGAACATCCTATGTAGCAGAGGATACTCATGAACTTCTTATCCTCCTCCCTCCACTATGCCCAATGTACACAGCATAAGCTAGGCAAGCACTCTCCCATCTATGTGCAGACCCTCCCTCAGAGCTTTTTAACCCCCCTCTCATGTCCAGTCAGGCATTTGGTCTTTGCCTTGTAACTGTAAGAACTTGATGTTCATCCTCAGAATCCACTTAAATAAAAGCCAGAGCCCCACTCCAACTCCCACCTCCCCCATAAGCCAGGCATGGTGGCACACGCTGGAGGTCCTGGTGCTGGGGACATAGAAACTTGTGGTTCCCTGGGACAAGCCAGCCTAACCTATTTGCCAAGTTTTAGACCATTTAGAGACATTATCTTAAAAAAACACAAGGCAGCCGGACGTGGTGGCACACGCCTTTAATCCCAGCACTCGGGAGGCAGAGGCAGGCAGATTTCTGAGTTCGAGGCCAACCTGGTCTACAATGTGAGTTCTAGGACAGCCAGGGCTATACAGAGAAACCTTGTCTCAAAAAAAAACAACCAACCAAAAAAAAAAAAAAACAAAAAACCCCACAAGGCAGACATCGGAGGTTGACCTCTGGACTTCACACACATGAATATTTACATGGACACTGTTCAAGCATACATTCGTGCATGTACATACACGAAGCCATATGAGTCACATGGGTTCTAGGGATTGAATTTAAGTCTTCAAGCTTGGCTGCTCTTACCCACCGAGAGACATCTCCCTAGCCTCAATGTTTGTGTGTGTTGTTGTTGTTGTTTGTTTTTTGGTTTGTTTTCGGTTTTCTTTTTTTTTGGTTGGTTGGTTTGGTTTTGTTTGGTTTTTCGAGACAGGGTTTCTCTGTGTAACCCTGGCTGTCCTGGAACTCACTCTGTAGACCAGGCTGGCCTCGAACTCAGAAATCTGCCTACCTCTGCCTCCCAATTGCTGGGATTAATGTGTGTGCTATATGAAGGCTAATTCAGTGCACTCTAGACCCAGTGGAAGATCTTATCTAAAACAAGATGGAGACAGAGGAAGGCAGTTGACATCAAGCTCTGGACTACACACCTAGCTATATGTACATGAGTATAGCCAGTCTTTGCTACTTTGTGGGTTCATTTTTCCCCCTGCCCTTTATTCCCCCTGCCTCAGTTTCATCCCCTAACACTAGATAGGAGGGAAACAAAGATAGATCGGAGAAAGGAATTAGGAAAAACCCTGAATCTAATTTCTTTCCTTTTGCTTCTTCTTTGACTAGGGCTATTAACAAACTGCAAGCAATCCCACCGAATGGTCAACAATCCCCTATTCCCCCCTCTCAGGGCTCTAGCATTTATTACCCTCTAAAAAGTTCGCAGAGTTCCAAACACCACACAATTGCCGAAGCTATCTGCAGCTGGCAAAACCATGCTCCTGCTGGAACGCCAGGGAAGCCATAGCCAGCTGCTGCGGACGGTCCGAAGCAACCCCACATCCCCACTCCTGGGAGTAAAATGAAAACACATTCTTATAACAGTTATCTGTTTTTAAAGAAACAAAAATTCCAAAACTGTCATTACACGTGAGTGCATACACATATATACAGCTGTATGTACATATACCTACATCACACACAAAATAAAAAAATAATAGTAATAGATATGTAGCAAAAGAAAAGACTAACGGGCTGGGCAGTGGTGGCGCATGCCTTTAATCCCAGCATTTGGGAGGCAGAGGCAGGCAGATTTCTGAGTTCAAGGCCAGCCTGGTCTACAGAGTGAGTTCCAGGACATCCAGAGCTACACAGAGAAACCCTGTCTCGAAAAGCAAAAGAACAAAAACAAAAACAAAAAAAGGATAAGACTTAAAGATTAAGCAGGTCTGGTGAGCTGGCTCAGAAAGTGAAGGTACTTCCTGTGCGAGCCTGGCCACTTCATTTTGATCCCTGGAACCCTTGAAAAGGCAGAAAAAGAGAATTGACTCCACAAGTCACCCTCTGGCCTACATATATGCTGTGGGACATGTGCCCACATGTACACACCACGGACACACACTAATGTGTTAACAAAAAAAAAGCATGAGCGAGTCATGATGGTGCATCCTTACATCCTGGCCCTTAGGAGGCAGAGGCAGGAAGATCTCCATGAATTTGAGGCCAATGTGGTCTACAAAGTGAGTTCCAAGACAGTCAGACCCTGTCTGGAAAGAGAGAGACACAGAGAGAGACGGAGAGACGGAGAGACGGAGACGGACAGACAGGGACAGAGAGAGAGAAAGTTTAAGAATTAAAGATGTAGGGGGCTGGAGAAATGGGTCAGAGGTTAAAAGGTCCTGAGTTCACTTCCTGGCAACCACATGGTGGCTCAAAATCATCTATAATTAGATCTGGTACCCTCTTCTGACCTGCAAGCACACATGCAGGCAGAAGACTGTAAATAATAAATGAATAAATCTTTTAAAACAATTAAAGAATTAAAATTAAGTAAAAAGAGAGTTACTTCTCTCAAAGGACTTCCTTTTGTAAAAGGCATTTCCCTTGGTTTTTAGAGACAGGGTTTCTCTGTGCCGCCCTGGCTGTCCTGAAACTCACCCTGTAGACCAGGCTGGTCTCAAACTCAAATATCACCTGCTGAGATTAAAAGTGAGCACTACCACTGCCTGGCTATAAATGGCATTTTAAGGTCTGTTTAGGAACGATAGGAGTACTAAAAAAAAAAAGATACAATAAAGCTCAAGACCACATCTCTACATAAGCAATTTATTTATTAAAACATTCTTTTTTTTTTTTTAAGATTTATTTATTTATTACATGTAAGTACACTGTAGCTGTCTTCAGACACTCCAGAAGAGGGCGCCAGATCTCCTTACGGATGGTTGTGAGCCACCATGTGGTTGCTGGGATTTGAACTCTGGACCTTCGGAAGAGCAGTCGGGTGCTCTTACCCACTGAGCCATCTCACCAGCCCTAAAACATTCTTGTTTGAGAAAAACAAGTTGTCTCCAGCAAAACCAGCATTCTCTCTGAAGGCTGTTTTCAGTTTTGCTGAAATTTCTGGCTCTTGGCTGCAAGGCATAGAACTAAAATTCTGCAGGAAGGGGGCTTCCTTTTCTTCCTCTGCTCCCTCCATTTTTGGAAAGAGGGCCTCACAGAGCTCTGCCTGGACTGAGCTGCATCCACACGCTAGGCCCATGGGCTTCAAGTTTAGGAGCTGTGTTAGGAGTTAGGAGCCATAGGACGTAAGCTGAAAGAAGAGAGACGATCTTGCTGTCCTCTCTGCTCACTGTCCCTACGCATCAGCCTTCAGCTGCAGGCTTTGGAAGATCCAGTACGGGTTTTCTTCCCATCGACCTCATCCACTTCAGTAGTAAGACTGGGTTTCCACCTGGGAGTGGTGGCACTTGGGAGGCAGAGGCAGGCAGATCTCTATGAGTTCGAGGCCAGCCTGGTCTACATAGCTAGTTCCAGGACAGCCAGGTCTACACAAAGAAACCACTATCTGAAAAACAAAAGCAAGCAAGCAAACAAACAAACAACAACAAAACTAGGGTTCACAATCCCCCCCCCATCTCTCCTTCTGCTGCTCTATAGAAGTGCTCTCTCTCTCTCTCTCTCTTTTTTTTTTTTTTTTTTTTTTTTTTTGGTTTTTCGAGACAGGGTTTCTCTGTGTAGCCTTGGCTGTCCTGGCACTCACTTTGTAGACCAGGCTGGCCTCGAACTCAGAAATCCGCCTGCCTCTGCCTCCCAAGTGCTGGGATTAAAGGCATGCGCCACCACGCCTGGCTCTCTCTCTCTTTTTAAGATTTATTTATTTTATGTATATGAGTACACTGTAGCTATCTTCAGACACAACAGAAGAGGGCATTGGATCCTATTACAGATGGTTGTGAGCCACCATGTGGTTGCTGGGAATTGAACTCAGGACTTCTGGAAGAGCACTCAGTGCCTCTAACCACTTAGCCATCTCTCCAGCCCGAAGTGTTCTTTTTTTGAAAAATGATTTAATTTTGTGTGTATATGTGTGTGCCTGAGCATAGATATGTACTCATGTTCATGCAGGTGCCTGGAAAAGCAAAAGGAGGGCATCAGATGCCCCGGCACTGGAATTACAGATGGTTATGAGCTATCCAACATGAGTGCCAGAAATCAAACCAAGAGCACACAAGCTGAAAGTGCTTGTAACCACTGACTCTTCTCTCTAGCTTCCCACCTCCCCCTTTAAAAGAAACTGTTTAAAGGTTTATTGATTTAATGTGTACGAACGTTTTGCCTGTGTGTATGTATGTGCACCATGTGCCCCTTGGAGGTTGAAAGAAAGTCCTGGATCCCCAAGAACTGGAGAAGGGAGAGCTCTGAACAGCCACATAGATGCTGAGAACGGAATCTAGGTCCTCTGCAAGAACAACAGATGTTCTTAACTGCTGAGTCTTCTCTCTGGGCCCCACTCCCTTTTAAAATGTAACCTAGGCTGACGCTGAACTTTGCAGGTAGGTCTGGCCTGGAGTTTCTAATACTCCTGCTGCTACCCTTGAGTGGCAGAGGCATCAAACGTGGTTTCTCTCAAGACTCCGCAGCCAAATTTGGTGCTCAGTGGGCCTTCTTTGGAGCATGTATAGTCATAATTTTTAAACTATAGGAAGGGCATGGGGGTATAGCTCTGTGGTAGAGTGCTTACCTAGCTTGTGTGAGGCTATGGGTTTGTTCACCCAGCATTGACAACATCGCCTCTTTTGTTCACTATTTTATCCACAGTTCCAGGTATATCAAGACAATAGTTAAAAATGTTTGCTAAAGCCGGGCGTGGTGGCGCACGCCTTTAGTCCCAGCACTCGGGAGGCAGAGGCAGGTGGATTTCTGAGTTCGAGGCCAGCCTGGTCTACAAAGTGAGTGCCAGGACAGCCAGGGCTACACAGAGAAACCCTGTCTCGAAAAAAAAAAAAAAAAACCAAAAAAAAAAAAAAAATGTTTGCTAAAGAAGGGAGGATGGCGTCAAAGCCATAAACTTCCTCCACTAACCACACAATCCTAGGAAGGGTTTCAAGTTCCTTGTTCTCAGTTAAACACTGCTGTTTCCTTACCTGGAAAACAACGTAATTTAGGAGAGTCGGTATGGCTTTTTTTTTTTTTTTTTTTTTTTTCGAGACAGGGTTTTTCTGTGTAGCCCTGGCAGTCCTGGCACTCACTCTGTAGACCAGGCTGGCCTCGAACTCAGAAATCCACCTGCCTCTGCCTCCCAAGTGCTGGGATTAAAGGCGTGCGCCACCACCGCCTGGCGTCGGTATGGCTTTTATGAAAGTATGACTTCCTACTGAAGCGGGAGAGACATCACCTTTACAACTCTTTTTTTGTGGTGGCACACGGCTTTAATCCTAGCATTCCGGAAGAAGAGGCAGGCGGATCTCTTGAATTCCAGGACTGCATAGTAAACTCTATATCAAAAAAGAAAACTCTGTGTTAATCTAAATATGTTAATTCATCAGACAAGCAAATAACTTACACTTAATCTTAAACGACATACCCACTCTTAAATTCTTTTAGATAACCAAGAAAAGGTGGGGCTTGCCGTCACTATTTTGATAGGTCAGGGGGCGGGGCTTAACTCAGAACATAAGTTCCTGAGCCTAAACGCGCGAGGGGACCCAATTCCGGCCGGACCAAGATGGCGGCTACCAGTGAGGGGCAGCTGTTTGTTGCGGGTATTGAAAAGACTTGGGGTTCAGTCGTTCGTTCCCCTGAAGGGACACCCCAGAAAGTTCGGGAGCTGATAGATGAAGGAATTGTCCCGGAAGATGGAGGCACAGAACCGTGAGTCATCTAGGCTGTGAGCGCTGGAGTGGCTTGGGGAGCAACCGCTTGGAGCAGGGGGCGGGGGACGCAACGGGTCGCTTCCATCCGTGACTTGGTGGGCGAGGTAGAATTCTTCCTGAGCTCTGAAGGAGACTGGCCTTCTCTGTTGCTCGGCTTCGGTAGCTTCTGGATGTACCTAATGCCGTATCACCAGCGAAATTTTGTAATAAACCTTTTTTTGAGAGAGAGAGAGGACAGTCTTAAAGGTATAGAGCAAATTACACGGGATTGTAAATGAAGCAATCACACAGTAAATAGAAAGATAGTAAAATGAAGTTACGTGATAACATGTCGTTTCCCTCCTTCACTCCTTCCTTAATTAAATAGTTTATACTGGGCTGGGAATTAGGTAGCTTAGCGTGCACTCAGCTCAAGATTTGATCTCTAGCACTTTATTAAACTGGTAGTGGTATCATACAACATTTATTTATTTATTTATTTATTTATTTATTTATTTATTCATTCTCGGTTTTTCGAGACAGGATTTCTCTGTGTAGCCCTGGCTGTCCTGGAACTCACTCTGTAGCCCAGGCTGGCCTGGAACTCAGAAATCCACCTGCCTCTGCCTCCCAAGTGCTGAGATTTCAGGTATGCGCCACCATTGCCCGGCATCATACAATTGTTAAAGTGGTTTATAGCTGAGCATAGGGGTGCAGGCTCATAAGGCCAGTGCTTGAAAGTTTGAAGATAGGAGGTTGCTGTAAAGTTTGGATCAGTTTCTTTTATATTGTTCCAGGACGAGCCTAAGTTACAGAATGAGACCCTGTCTCTCAAAGCAAAACCAGGGGTATTCAAGATGACACAGTCGAAAAGATTGGTGGTGGTAGCGGTGTATGCCTAAAATCCCAGCACTCCGGAGGCAAGGGCAGGCAGATCCCTGAGTTCGAGGCCAGCCTGGTCTACAGAATGAATTCAGGACAGCCAAGGCTACACAGAGAAACCCTGTCTCTTTAACTTTAACAATAAGATAGCACCAATAATTGAGACTTGAAAGAAAATTATCCCAAGAAAACTCCTCAGAGATTTACAGATAAAATTCAAGAAAATGTGGTTCTTGAGGGGGAAGGGGGCATCACAAGATTCCTAAACCTAGATAGGCATTAAATGACATTTATTTCGAAGATCTCTGAGAAATATAGAGTGGCTTCGTTATCAAGGTTAAGAAAGCCCAAACCTGGGCTGGGTGTGGTGGCACAGGCCTTTAATTCCAGCACTCATCATACAGAGGCAGGGGGATCTCTGTGAGTTCCTAGGTCAGCCTGGTGTACAAAGTAGGTTTCAGAATAGGCACAAGAGCCAGGGCTGTTACACAGAGAAATCCTGTCTCAAACAACAACAACAACAAAAGAGAGAGAGAGAGAGAGAGAGAGAGAGAGAAAAGAACAGAACAGAACAAGAAAGTGCTGGAGAAGCCGGGTGTGGTGGCGCACACCTTTAGTCCCAGCACTCAGGAGGCAGAGGCAGGCGGATTTCTGAGTTTGAGGTCAGCCTGGTCTACAGAGTGAGTTCCAGGACAGCCAGGGCTACACAGAGAAACCCTGTCTCAAACAAACAAAAATGGAAAAAAAAATGGCTCAATGGATGTATTAGTCAGGGTTCTCTAGAGTCACAGAACTTATGGGTAGTCTCTATATAATAAAGGAATTTGTCCAAAATTGTTTTCACTGAAAATGAAAGAATGACTTGGCTGGCTTTGAATTTTGTTTCCTTTTTTTTTTTTTTTTTTTTTTTTTGGTTTTTCGAGACAGGGTTTCTCTGTGTAGCCCTGGCTGTCCTGGCACTCACTTTGTAGACCAGGCTGGCCTCGAACTCAGAAATCCGCCTGCCTCTGCCTCCCGAGTGCTGGGATTAAAGGCGTGCGCCACCACGCCCGGCTCCTTTTTTTTTTTTTTAAAGATTTATTTATTTATATGTATATAAGTACACTGTAGCTGTCTTCAGACACTCCAGAAGAGGGAGTCAGATCTCGTTACGGATGGTTGTGAGCCACCATGTGGTTGCTGGGATTTGAACTCTGGACCTTCGGAAGAGCAGTCCGGTGCTCTTACCCACTGAGCCATCTCTCCAGCCCTTGTTTTCTTTTAAACTGTATTTTTCTGATCTTTCTTCTTGAAATGGAAAGATACTGTCTTTGATTTGAATTTCTTTTTTAAAGATTTATTTCTTTATGTTATATATACAAATTTATACATATATGAGTACACTGTAGCTGTCTTCAGACACACCAGAAGAGGGCATCAGATCCCATTACAGATGATTGTGAGCCACCATGTGGTTGCTGGGAATTAAACTCAGGACCTCTGGAAGAGTAGTCAGTGCTCTTAGCTGCTGAGCCATCTCTCTAGCCTGTGACTTGAGTTTTCTACTTGAGGTAGTGAGAAACAAGGGTCCATGTACATAACAATATCTAAGCTATTCCTTCTCACATTCAGAGTTAAATTCATGGGCCAGCAGGATGGCTTACCAAGTAAAGGTGCTTGCCATGCAAGCCTGCTGACCTGAGTTCAAGCCCTGAACCCACATAAAGGTAGAAGAAAAGATCTGACTCCACAAAGTTCTTCTCTGATTTCTATACATGTGCCTGGGCACATTCGTTCACATAGATATTGCATATACACACATGTACACATGCATATTACCCACAGTAGTAATCTTGACACTTTAAGAGGCTGAGACAGGAGGATTGCTGTGAATTCCAGGCCAGTCTGGGTTATAAAGTGAGACTCTGTCTCAAAAAAGAAAAAGAATTATTTCTGTGAAGTGGTTTAAATTGTATTATTATTCAGTACTTAAACCCTTGAAGGCCTTATTTTGTGTTTATACTAAAGTTATGCAAACTATTGTTGGAGAACTGTGAATGAGCTAGGAGAGGCTGGCTAAAGTGTAAAGAGTTGTGACTCCCAGATTGAAGAATTTAGAGCCTATGACTGTGTATTATGAAGTCATTGGATATATTAAGCAGAGGAATGTCTTGACTGAAATGATTTTTAGAAACTGAAAATCTAGTTCAGGTTTGATATGTGATGTGTGGAATAGCTAAGCTCAGAAAATTTAAGAAGAATGGTACATCGATCACTAACAGTCCTACTTGGTTTCAGAAAGGACACAGCTGCCACATTCCAGTCAGTTGATGGATTGCCTCAAGCAGAGCAGCCTCCATTGGAATCCACAAGCAAAGAAGCCTTTTTTCACAGAGTGGAAACCTTCTCTATATCCTTTTCAGTTGTGTAAGTGGTTCCACCTGCTGCAGAATTGTTACTAGCGAGGCACTGTTACACTGTAGCACTATAGTGGAGTATAGGTACTGCTTACTCTGACTCTTTGTTTTATAAGTGTGGTGTTTTGCCTGTATGTTTGTGAACCGTGTGTGTGTGCAGTGCCCAAAGAGCCCAAAAGAGAACATCGGATCCTCTGGGACGAGTTACAGCCGGATGTTACCCACCATGTGAGTGCTAGCAGTTGAACTGGAAGAGTGATCAGAGCTCTAATTGTTGTCTCTTCAGCCCCTTGCTCTGATCTTTTAAACCAAAGAATTAATATTGGTAAGAACTTTTTTTCTGTTTTTTTTTTTTTTTTTTTCCTTGACACAGGGTTTCTCTGTGTAGCTCTGGCTGTCCTGGAACTCACTCTGTAGACCAGGCTGGCCTCAAACTCAGAAATCCACCTGCCTCTGCCTCCCAAGTGCTGGGATTAAAGGAGTGTGCCACCACTGTCAGGATCAAGAGCTTTTTTTTCTGAAAATTAGCACCATAATATATTATTCTACAAAGTATCAGTTGAGGGATGGATCAGATCTTTTGTTTGTTTGATTGTTTCTGGATTTGGGTTTGGGTTTGGTTTGTTTGGTTTTGGTTTTTCCAGATAGGGTTTCTCCATGTAGCCCTGGCTGTCCTGGAACTCACTCTGTAGACCAGGCTGGCCTTAAACTCACAGAGATCACCTGTCTCTACCTTCCAAGTGCTGGGATTAAAGGAGTGCATAGCCACTGCCTGGTCTGGTTTGTTTTGTTTTGAAACAGGGTCTGGAACTTTTCTTCCTTAGACCAGCTTCTTATTTGCAGTTCTCCTGCCTTGGTCCCAAGTGCTGGGATGATAGGTGGGAGCCACTGTGAGCAGCTGATCTTTTTACAGAAGGGAAAAAACCTAAATCCTGAGAGGAGGGGTAGCTTCTAAGGCTTGTGTGTGGTATGTTCACATGTATTCTCATCTTGGATCTTGAATGCCTGTGAAAATAGTATTTTTACTGACACACTGGTTTGGTTTGGTTTGGTTTGATGGAGGGCAGTGCTAGGAATTGAACCTACTGCCTCATGTATGCCAGGCTAACACTCTTCCACTGAGCTATATTCCCAGCCTTGTTACACTCATTTTATAGATGAGAGCAGATAGGTTACATGGTTTGCCTAAGACATCCTGCTAGTAAGTAGAGGAGCCAGGACAACTGATGTAATTGAAAGTGTGTGACAGTGCCCCCTGCCCCATGTGGCTTCTCTCATGTCCCTACCAGACAGGGTTTCTCTGTTTTAGCTCTGGCTGTCCTGGAAATCACTCTGTAGGCCAGGCTGTCTTAGAACTCAGAGATCCACCAGCTTCCACCTCCCTTGTGCTAGGGTTAAAGGTGTGTGCCATCACTGCCTGGCTTCTAGATCCCTTTTGTGTATTAGTCACTATTACATAACAAACTGCTCTAATATGAAGTGGCTTTAAACAACTATTATCACAAACTCTGTGGGTTATATATCCAGACACCGAGTAGGTTTGTTTTGTTTTGTTTTTGTTGTTGCTGGTGGTGGTTGTTTGTTTTATTTTTTAATTTATGCATTTGCTTGTTGTGTATGCCATTTGGGGTTGGGAGATGCCCAAGGGGGCCAGAGGAAGGTATCAGATCTAGGGCCAGAGTTACAAGCCTCCAGACATATGTTCTGGGATCCAAACTTGGGAACTCTAGAAAAGCAGCCACAGGTGTGTGTGTGTGTGTGTGTGTGTGTTTAGACAGGGTCTTAACTGTATAGCCCAAGTTGACATGAAATTCATGATATAGCCCTAGCTGGCTTTGAAATGATGATATTCCTGCCTTTGCCTCTCTGGTGTGAGGATTACAAGTGCCTTGCTGCCTTGGTTCCTTATTACATGGGCTCTTTCGGGACAGTTCACAACTTTGAAGTTGGCTCCTGTCACAATGAACAAGCAAAACAACAAGGTGAAAGCCAGGTTATTTTTGTTTTGTTTTGGTTTTGAGACAGGGTCTCACTATTGTAGCTCTGACTGTCCTGGAACTAATTCTGTAGACCAGGATGGCCCTAAACTCAGAGACCTGTCTGCCTCTGCTTCCCAAGAACTGGGATTCTTTTTAAACTTAACTTTTTACCATGTTTACTTATTTAGTATGTGTGCTTTGGTGTTTATTTGGAAGTCAGAGGACAGCTTGTGGGAGTTGGGAGTCTCTTCTCTCCTCCCATCACATGGGTCCAAGGGATAAGCAGATAATTAGGCTTAGCATCAGTCACTTTTACCCACTGAGCCATCCCACTGGCCCAGACTCATTTTTATAACCAAATCTCAGAAGGTAGCCCATCACTTTTTGCCATAATCTGATTATTAAATCGTTACCAGGCTGGCTCATATTCATGAGTGGATCACCTCAGGGCATAGAACCAGAAAGCAGGTACCATAGGAATTAACAGTTGCCTACTCTACTCTTGTAAAAGTCTTTAGCAAAGTACTTTGAAAGTACTAATTTGCCGGGCGGTGGTGGCGCACACCTTTAATCCCAGCACTTGGGAGGCAGAGGCAGGTGGGTTTCTGAGTTCGAGGCCAGCCTGGTCTACAGAGTGAGTTCCAGGACAGCCAGGGCTACACAGAGAAACCCTGTCTCGAAAAACCAAAAAAAAAAAAAAAGTAAGGGAATGTGGTAAGTTAGGAGAACACAGACAAATGTAGAAATATCTCAACCTTTTTTACTTTATGGTCCCTTGTTGCTTAGGTGCATCTGATCCAGGGCTCTCACCAGCCCTCTCAATCCCTAGTATTTCAGATTAAATACAAGCAGACAGCTTCAGTATTCTTCCACACAGGCAGTAAGAAGTTTTACGTTGTGTGTTGGGTTTTTTTTTTTTTTAAGATGTATTTATTTTATGTATGTGAGTACACTGTAGTTGTCTTCAGACACACCAGAAGAGGGCATTGGATCCCATTACAGATGGTTGTGATCCACCATGTCGTTTCTGGGAATTGAACTCAGGACCTCTGGAAGAGCAGTCAGTGCTCCTAACCACTGAGCCATCTCTTCAGCTAAAGATGAGTTCTCAATACAGAGAAATAGAGAAGTGTGGCTCTCAGTTTTTAAGAGTATTTGCTGCCAAAACGGGAAGAAAAAAACCAACCAAACAACAACAACAACAGGGAGGTGGTGCCACATGCCTTTAATCCTAGCTATTGAGAGGTAGAGGCCAGTGGATCTCTGAGTTTGAGGTCAGCCTAGTCTACAGAGCAAGTTCCAGGCCAGCCAGGGTTATACAGAGACCCTGTCTCAAATAAAATGCCAAAGAAAGAGTACTTGCTATTCAGACAACTCAGCTGCCTGTAACTCCAGCTACAGCTCTGTAGCCCAACTCCTCTGGCCTGGGAGGCACCAGCCCTCAAGTGTACATACTCTGTATTATGTAGACCTGAGTGCATTAGAACTCCTCATAGACCAGGCTGGCCTCAGACTCAGAGCTCTTCCTGCCTCTGCCTTCCAAGTGTTGGGATTAAAGGTGTACCCTGGCACACTCAACTTTAAACATTTTTAATTTTAAAAGATAGATTCTCACTATCTAGTGCAGGATAGTCCTGTCCTTGTGGGCCCAAATTGTCCATGTGTTAAACCTTTGTAGTAGCTAGAACAGTTGGCATGCTATAAAACATTTGAGTCTTCCTAGACAAAAAGTTCATAATTTTTCACCTCTGCATATTACTCACGACTACCATCGTGTAAAGTTTGTACTTTAAAAATGGCCATGAGACTGAAGAGATAGCTCAGTAGTAAAGAGCCCCAAGCCCTCTTCCAGAGGATGGGCGTTTGAAGCCCAGCACCTACGTGGTAGTTTACAAACATCTTTAACACCGGTTATAATGCATACAGTGCTTTCATCTGGCTTCTGGGCACTGCATGCACATAGTGTACAAACATACATGCGGCCAAAACACGTGTAATGTAAATCTCTAAAAGTATATTAAAAATAAACAATGATCGTTATTAGCTGGATTAATGGCTCACATCTTTAGTCTAGAAGGATTTTCACGAGTTTGAGGCCTGCCTGGGCTACAGATTGAGCTCTACTCCAAAAACAACACTGCGAGGCTAGGGAGAAGACTCTGGATGAAAAAGTTGCAGCATGAACATGAAGACCAGGACCCACATAAAAGCTGGTGGAAGTGGCAGTGCCCCTGTAATCCCAGGAAGCAGAGACGGGGTCCCTGGGGCTAGCTGGCCAGCCAGCATGAATGCTTATGCACCATAGTTATCATGTGCGTGCTTGGTGTCCACCGATGTCAGAAGAGGTTACAAGAGCCCCTGGAGCTGGAGTTACAGATGGGTTTTGAGCTACCGTGTGGGTATTGGGAACTGAACCTTAGTCCTTTGCAAGAGCATCAAGTGCACTTAACCTCTGAGCTGTCTGTCCAGCCCCCACCAGGCAAACTGCTCAAATGGCAGACTCTAGGTTCACAGAGACACTTGTGCCTCAGTGTATAAAGTGGGCAACAGTTGAGGAAGATACTCGATGTCCACCTCAGGCTTCCACATGTATGTGTGCCCCCATACATGCAAGCATGTACACATGTGCATGTCTATAGTACATACACAGAAAAACTAAAAGACTGCCATTTTCTTTACTGTCTGCTTTTAATGAGTGCATGCCTATGTTAAGAATGTGTTCATGTTTTAATTGTGTTTGGTTTTCATATACATGGTTTTCCTTAACCGGAGTACTCTTTGAAGTGGGCAGGGAAGCCCCCTGAGCTGTCTCCACTTATCTGCGCTAAATATGGTTGGGTCACAGTTGAATGTGACATGCTCAAGTGCTCCAGCTGCCAGGCTTTCCTCTGTGCCAGCCTGCAGCCCACGTTTGACTTTGGCAGGTGTAAGTAGAAAATCCAGCTTACATTTCTCTCCACATTCGAAGGTACACTGGAGCTGGTGACAGAGCCAGTGGTAGAGCACGTGCCTACTATGTGCAGGGGGCTGGCCTGGCCGTCTGTCTCAGCAATAATGTGCTGTGGACGTGTGACACCCCTGTGGCCTCGGTTGCTCTCTGCACTGGACCTGACTCTGTGTGTTCTAGATCGACTTGGAAATCCCTGCCTTCCAAGTTGCACGGCATACCTTCTTTGCAGTAGCAAGGATCTGGTTTAGAGATAGGGTTTCTCTGAGTGCTAGGATTAAAGGTGCATGCCACCACACCTGGCCTATCTTTATACTTTTTTATAGTATCCTAATTATTTAAATGTATGTGTGGTTAGGTTTGGTCTCTAAAAGAGACTTGGCTTTTTTTTTTTTTTTTAAGATTTATTTATTATTATATGAGTACACTGTAGCTGTCTTCAGACACACCAGAAGAGGGCATCGGATCTCATTACAGATGGTTGTGAGCCACCATGCAGTTGCTGGGATTTGAACTTAGGACCTTCAGAAGAGCAGTCAGTGCTCTTAACCACTGAGCTATCTCTCCAGCCCCGACTTTTTTTATTTTATTTGGGTCTGCATAGTGTATAATAACTACTACCTTGTGTGCTTTCAGATAAGGAGCGATGTGCTGAGCTCAAGAAATCCTTGTGCAGTGCCCATGAGAAGTTCTGTTTTTGGCCAGACAGCCCCTCTCCAGGTACACATTCTAAGGATTTCCATTTGCCATCTCTCCTGGGTCATCACGTTTCTAATAGTGCCCATTTTCTTGTATACACAAATCTTTGAAGTTGCTTTTTTCTTTTTGTGTTTTTCAAGACTTGCAGTTACTAACTTTTCCAGGTGTATTTGTCCCACCATCTCTTGAGTGAGTGAGTGAGAGAGGCAAGGGGAGAAAGTGTGTGTGTGTGTACTTGAACACATATTGAGAGGACTAACTTAGAGAAGGCTTTTCTTTCCTTTCTACCACATGGGGCCCAGGGATTGAACCCAAGATCAATTTGGTAGTCTATATCTTTTCTCAATGAACCCTCTCACGGGCCCTCAGCTGGAATTTTTAAGCATTCTCTTGTTATGCTGGCACATCTCTGCTGAGTAAACAGATTTAACAGCAGAGCCGCCCTCTGGTGGGGAGTCTCTCCGAGTCCAGGTACAACCTTCTTCAGACCCAAGGTATCCTAACAGTGCTAGTTCTGCCTGTATGCTGTGACTATAGTAAGTGCAGTCGAGGTGTATTGTTTTGTTTTTAGTAGGATGGCCCAAGCTGGCTCCAAGGTTACTGTGGCAAGTAGTGTTCCATGGCCAGCAAAACCTATCAGAAGGCACTAGATTTCTCTCTAAAGTGACTGTGAAACAGGGATTTTCCACCTCTGGCCTGCTTTCCTTTCCTGTATAATATAGCACAGCTCAGTCCTGTGTGGATTTGAGGTTATCTCTGGCCACTCACCTAGGCTCTTTTAAGGATGTGCTACACCAGAGAGTTGTTGGTGGTTCCCAGCGCTTGTTATTATATGCTCTGCCTTCTAGATCCATTCACAAGACTCTCCTTGAAGATCTTCTAATTCCTATCTAGACTATCTTTGATTGTGACTCTTTTTCAACTGCCTTATCAGCTTTTCTCCTTGATATTATAAGAGGGGTGCCCGGCACTCACCAGTGCCTTAATAGTGTCATGTGTTGGTTTTGCTTTTAATATTCAGGTAACTTTTATGTGGAAAAAGGAATACCTATACTTATTTATATTTCAAGGCTTAATTTACTATACACTCCCAATAAATATAATTTGTTAAGTCTAGGCAGGCCTTAAGCTCTCCATGCAACTGAGGGTGGCCTTGAACTCCTAATCTTCCTATCCATTCTGAGTACTGCTGGCATGGGCCACCATGAACTGGCCGATTATTACAGTTTTGATCATAATTTTTCTAATATTTATTACTAATAAATTAAATCCCTTTAAATATTTTAAGTGACAGTTACAAATTTACTAGGGCTGAATATTTTGTAGATATATACAGGTTCAATACATAAATAAATTAATTATAAAGCCTATTTAAACTTACTGTAAAACTTGTTGGTGCCCTGCTTTTTAATTAACCAGATTAGTAGGACCTTTTCTTTCTTCATCTTTTTTATGTAATGTCGTACTTCCTAAATGTATCTCCCAGCACTTGTGGGTACCAGAGGATTGCTGTTATAGGCATGAGGCCAGTCTGAGCTACAGTATGAAGATCTGTTTCAAATACGGCCTTACAAATGTCTTTCTGTGTTTCGTTTTGAAGAATAACTTATTGAATTCCCTACAGGGGAAGAGTGACTGAAATGCTTACTACTTGGTTTTGGATTTTGAAAGAGTCTCCACACGTAGTTCTGGCAGGTTGGCCTAGTGCTTACTGTGGAGATGAGGCGGTCTCGAACTTGAACACAGTGCACATCTCTCTGCTGGCTCTACCATTCTTAGTGTTGGTGGTGGTGTTGTTTGGTTTTTGGGTTTTTTTATTTTTTGAAAGTCTCATATAACTCAGACTATCTCTGAACTTGAGCTAGTCCTCCAGCCTCAATCTACGGAGCACTCAGATTACAAGTGTACACCTCTCTGCCCAGCTTGTATTCTTATTCTTTTCTTTTTAATTTTTTAATTGATTATTTATAAGATTTTATGGTATATGGATGTTTTGCCTGCATGCATACTTGTTTACCATGTATGTGCCTAGTGTCCAAAGAGGCCAAAAGAGGGCATTGGATCCTCTGGAACTGGAGTTACAGACAGGTATGAGCCACCATGTAAGGTCTGGTCCCCTGCAAGCTCCAGCCCCAGGCCTGTCTTTTTACATGGGAACCAGAAATCCAAGTTCAGGCTTCACACTGGCACAGCGGGTGCTTCACTACCTGAGCCATCTTCCCAGCCTACAACCTTTTATGATAGTGTTTTTGAGATCATAATATAATTGTAACATTGCTGCTTTCCTGTTCCTCCCTCCCACCCTTCCCATGTCCCCTCCTTGCTCTCTCTCAAATTCATGGCCTCTTTTTCCCTAATTGTTGGTACATACATGCATATATGTATTCCTGAATATATAATGCAGCCTGCTCAGTGTGTGTCATGTTACTTTTATGTCTATGCTTTCAGAGCTGACCATTTGCTATTGTATATATAGCCAATTACTGTGCTCTTCCCTGGGAAAGACTAGGTTTTCCTGTTCTCAGCATTCCTTAGTGGCCTGGAATTAATTCTTTGTGTAAGGTTGAGGCTTCCTGGTCTTTCCCCTTCTTTGTTAGCATGTCTGTTGGAGATGTCCTTGTTCAGATCTTGTTTAGGCAGCCATGTTGGTGAGACTTGATGGGTGTATCTTCTCTGAGGTTCCTAGGAGACAGAATCCCACAGCAAATTTCTGTTCTTCAGTCTTTTGCAGTCTCTCCTCCCATCCCTGAGCCTTAGGAATAGTGTTGTAGATGTATCAGTTGGCAGTGGGTTCTACAACGCTGCATCTTGGTAGCGTGGAGTTTTCTGTCTGTGTGTAGCAGAGGGTTTCCTTGAGGAAGGTAAGCACCACACTTGGCTGTGGATGTGAGGACAAGCAGTGAGAATATAGTTGGGTGTTGTGCTAGTTTTGTAAGTCCCCTCCAGGATTCATGAATTCACTGGCCCTGGGTATTTGGCTAGCTTTCTAGTAGCAGGCATGATTTCCTTCTTGTTGAGCAGGCCTTGAATACATTTAGTGGGCTGTTGGTGGTCCGCAAGGCTGTGTGCTGCTGCTGTTCTGCTCTTAGGATTATGGTCCATGCAGCCATTGCTGTGGTTCACAGGCGTCACAGCTGAGTAGAACTGGTCGGCTGCTTCCTTCCTTTGGAAGCTTGTGTGGCACATTCAAGGGGGAGGCATTTAAGTCAGATGTAGCTTGTATCTCTGGGTCCCGGGTCTGAGGTACATGGTGTCTTCAGCAATAGGAATTTACCTTCTACTTCAACAACTCAGTCAACTTTCTACAACTTGAAAATTGCTATAAAATACTGTTTCTTTAGAATTTCTGTCTGGTGAATCAATTGTTGTATTTGTTTTAAATCTTTCTCTGACTTTAACTGTTTCAAACACACACAGAAGCATAAAGAATAGTTCATAATTAAATGCTGTTCACCTGTCAACAACTTCAATAACTACCAATTTTTAGCCCATCTTTTTTTCCCCTAGTAAGGCTGGGAATGGAAACCAGGTCTTTGCCTGTGAGGGGAGAGCTACACTCTTCTCCACCCTCCCCTAAGACAGGGTTTCCCTGGGATTGCACTCTTCACCCTACTTCTAGACAGTCTTGTTTCTGTGGGGCTCATAAACCTCAGCTCTGCGTTGTTTAGAAGCCACACCCCCACTTGTTTCCCTTCCCAGAAGGGATCAGTTGCCAAGAGCTTCTTGGTTAGGAGTGGAACTTGGTATCTACTTACTTCTTAGATCTGGGTTTTGTCTGGTTTGACCCTGTTCGGGTCTCTGTGAGTTCATATGTAAGACAATGTTTTCTTAATACCTTCAACTGTCCATTGTACATATCTCTACTTGCTCTATTCTGTTCTGTATTTCTTCCTCCCATCTGACTGCCAGTTTATTTTTCCCACAGATAGATTTGGGATGTTGCCATTGGGTGAGCCTGCTGTTCTCATCAGTGAATTCCTGGACCGGTTTCAAAGCCTTTGTCATTTGGACCTCCAACTTCCTTCTCTGAGGCCAGAGGACTTGAAAACTATGGTGAGTGTTTCTTGGCTAGCTTGCAGTGGCGTCCAGTCCACCAGCTTTTGTACATATTCCTTCACTTGACTGACAGAGGATGAGAGCATTATCAAGAGAATTACTGCTCTCTCTTTTGACTTGAGTTTCTTCCAGAATGGCAGTAGTGGAGGGTGGGAGTAGATGATTTCCATTTAAACAATTAGGGGTCTTTAAATAAGCTTTTTGAGTCAGGGTCTCACTGTGTGTAGTTCTGGCTAATCTAGAACCTATTATGTGAATCAGGTTGCCCTAGAATTCAGAGATTCACCTTCCTCTACCTACGGAGTGTTGGGATTAAAGGCCTGTGCCCCCACATTTTGCCCTACAAATTCAATTTTATTTCGATTTGTTACTCAAACTGCTCACTGTATATCATTTCCCAAGCTGTGACAGAACAAGAAATTCTCCTTTGATGAATAGAAATGCAGTTGTGCTCTATTTACTGTCATCTTACCAGTCTTTTGTGAAATTGTGCTGCATTGTAGGCACTGAAAGCTGATCATTTGCTTCTGAGTTGGCACTGTTCCGGCTTCTAAGACAAGCAGTTCCCCTCTTTGTTCTTATGTCAGCCTGACCTTCACCAAGGCAGCCCCCTCCCCCCTCAGGATTCCTAGTGCCTTATTAGCCACAGGTCAGAAAAGAATGCTGTCAAGTTTGTTCTGCCAAAAGTAAATTCAGTGTTAGGCCAAGACATAAATAGTCTTTTTATTGTTTGGGTTTGAAGTCAAGATGTGGGAGTCACAAGTTTCAGATCAAATCTACAATTGGCAAATTAAGAGCCATCTAATACTTAGAAGGCAGTCCGCAATTTAGGAAGCTTGTGTGATACCTTAGTCCTGCTCTAGAACATGTCTTTCTCGTGAAGTTGCTGCCTCCGAGTTTTGGTGTTGACTTTTGACCTCGGTCCCTTTGCAGTGCTTGACAGAAGACACGGTCAGTGCCCTGCTGCACCTGCTGGAGGATGAGCTTGACTTCCACACTGACAGGAAATCTACAAGCAAGTTAGGCTCCGACATCCAAGTCCAAGCCACTGCTTGTGTTCTCTCTCTGTGTGGCTGGGCATGTAGGTTAGTGAGTGTTACCAGGGACATGAACCGTGATACGGTCACTGTCTCTATTTACCAACCACCTGTGTCCTATGAGAAGACAAAAAGAGAAACTGGAGTAGGGGAAGGATAGAGAAGTGGGTAAGAATCAGCAGCAAACAAAAGCTACAGGCACAGACAGCTACAGTGTACTTATATATGATAAATAAATAAAATCTTAAAAAAAAAAAAAAAAAAGAGCTACAGGCACTCGCTGTGCTCACAGCCACGTTTTCCCTCGTGCAGCTCCTCCCAGCTGGGAACTTACGTTCCCATAAACAGTGCAGCGCTTTCTAAAAGCAGAGGGAAAATAATGTCCTGGTTTTAGAAAGGAAGAAAACTAAGCTTAATTGATAAAATCCCCCAGAGGAGACATCAGCTGGTGGCCCGGCCCCATGTTGGCATTTCCATTCCTCCTTGGCTTGGTGTTGACTTTCTAAGGAAGAAGCCTGTCAGAGCCAGTCTTGACTGACTTTAAAGGTCTGCTTTTTCCTTTTCTGTGTGTGGTGGGGGTGGGCATACCCATGCAGATGCTGTGGCGTGAGTGGGAGGTCGGGGCACTGGAGGAGTCAGTCCTTCCCTCCCACCATGAGGGTTCTGGGGACTACACTCAGGCAGTCAGTCAGGCTAAGAGCAAGCAGCTTTACCGCTGAGCCAGCTTCCTAGCCTTTGGTTTACTTTATTTTAAAAAGAAGAAAGATTTATCTATATATGTTTGTCTGTGTCTGAGTGTATGACACATGTGCAGGTGCCTTCAAAGACTAAAAGAGGGCTTCAGCATTGTAGGTGACTGGGAGCCTCCCAATGAGAGTGCTCAAATCCAAACTTCAATGACCATGACCTTTGCCTCTCCAGGCCTTCCCCCTGCACACACACCACTTACTTTAAAAAGGCTTTCGTATTGCTGGATTGTGGGGGAGGGTGTGCCGTGCCCATGATCACAGCACTTGAGGGGGTTTATCGTAAGTTTGAGGCCACCCTGGGCTACAGAGTGAAACCCTATCTCAGACAAACAAAATAAGGAAATGAATGTGCTTTCTTTGGTAAATTGAGAAAAAGGTTTTAAGAGGATCAGGAGCTTATAAAACATACTTCACAATGTCCGTGCGAGCAAGAACATACCGGGACCCTTGGACCTCTTTGAGAAAGTACTGTGGGAATCAGCGAAGATCAGGTCCTCAGATGAAGGCTGACAGTTCATGGTTCTAGCCCTCTGGCAGAGACTGCCTGCGGAGATAATGCAGAAATCATTACATGTAGTCACATGGAAATGTCACCTTTGGAAACACCCAGTTTTCTTTCCATTCCTTCCTAGTTCCTCGGAACCTACTCAGCTCTCCCTGATAACATGTTACCAGTGTATGAGGAAGGTCGGTCTCTGGGGCTTTCAGCAGATTGAATCATCCATGACAGATCTGGAGACTTCCTTTGGCCTGACCAGCTCCCCGATTCCAGGTGTGGAGGGCCGGCCTGAACACTTCCCTCTGGTGCCTGAATCTCCTAGGCGGATGATGACCCGAAGCCAGGATGCTACAGTTTCTCCAGGCTCTGAGCAGGTATTCGCTTCTCAAGGTGCCAGTGTAATAGCAGGTTGGCAATTGGTGGTAGGCTTTACTTCAAACCCTGTCAGGAAGACTATCCTATCACGTTTCCCTTCACAGATGGAGAACTAAATTTGTTATGGAAGCTAAGTATAGAACTACAATATTTGAAGATCTTAGTTATGTTGGCAGTTAAGATTCTAAATTTATATAACAAATTTCAAAATACTGTGTTTCACATGCTAGGAATACTCTGGCTAAAACTGTAACATCATTCGTATACTTCATTGCTTTTCTTTTCCTTCAGTCTGAAAAAAGTCCTGGTCCTATTGTTTCCCGAACCCGGAGTTGGGAGTCTTCCAGTCCTGTTGACCGGCCTGAGCTAGAGGCAGCCAGTCCTACCACCAGGAGCCGCCCAGTGACCCGAAGCATGGGAACGGGAGATTCTGCTGGCGTGGAAGTCCCCTCGAGCCCTCTCCGGAGAGCCAAGCGAGCTCGCCTCTGCTCTTCCAGCAGCTCCGTAAGTCTCCCTTTGTAAGGAGCCATGACGACACAAATAGCATAGGTGCCTTTCTTTATGTGTATCAGGAAGAAGCAGGCACAAGCCCTCCTGGGATCCTGGCCAAAAGTAGACTTAGTGAGTTCAAAGATGAGCACAGTTCATTACCTGTATGCCATCCCAACACTTGAGAGTGGAGTCAGGATCACAAGTGGCCAGCCTGTATTACTTCTGAGTTTAAGACCAGATTGTGTGACATGGGATCTTGTCTCAAACAAAAAACAGGCTGGTGACCTACCTCAATGGGTGAGGGGGCTGCACATACATGTGCAAGCACACACACCATAAACAATGTTTAGAAGGAGGGGGAGAGATGGTTGGCTGATCCAAAGGAAAAGGCTTGGAGTGGAGTCTAGAGAGGTCATAAATACTTAGACAAGCAAAACAGCAACACAGTAGGGCCACAGGTGTGATGAAGGAGACTTTCTGGATTCTCCCCCTCCCTCTCCCTCCCTCCCTCCCTCTCTCTATACCAAGTCTCATAGAGCTCAGGCTGTCCTGGAGCTCGCTGTATAACCCAGGCTGATCTGGGATTTTACACTAGTCCTTTCAGTCTTGTTGCTGGGATTATAAACTTGACCCACCACATCTGGTGGGTAGTTTGTTTTTCTTCGTTCTTAATATTTGAGACCAGGTGCCTGTGTAGACCAGGCTGGCCTCAAACTCAGAGATCTGCCTTCCTCTGTTTCCTGAATGCTGGGATTTAAAGGCCTGCAGCACCACACCCCACTGGTTTAGATTTAGTTGATGTTGTTTCAGGTTTTTTAGATTAACGTGCAAGGTTATGGCACTTGCATTCTTTGTTTTGCTGGTCGGCCTTCTCCCTCTCCTAGGGCATCCTCTTGCCCTCCTCTACAGCCCCCACCTTCTCCTGCCTTTGCCTCCTATGTGCCGAGATTAAAGGCATGCCCTACCACTGCCAGGTTTGATGTTTGTTTTCTTAATGGTAGCTGTTCTGACTGGAATGAGATGGAATATCAAGGTAGTTCTCTGATTTGCATTTCCCTGCTGGTAAGGATGTTGAACATTTTAAAAAAATATTTTGTATTAGTCAGGGTTCTCTAGAGTCACAGAACTTATGGGTAGTCTTTATATAGTAAAGGAATTTATTGATGACCTGCAGTCCAATTCCCAACAATGGTTCAGTAGTAGCTGTGAATGGAAGTCCAAGAATCTAGCAGTTACTCAGTCCCACAGGGCAAGCAGGTGAAGGAGCGAGAGAGAGACTCCCTTCTTCCAATATCCTTATATGGTCTCCAGCAGAAGGTGTAGCCCACATTAAAGGTGTGTTCCACTTCACCTTTAATCCCAGATGACCTTGAACTCCTGAGATCTCCATACCAAGATCCAAGTGAGAAACTTCTATCTCCCAGCCTCCAGATTAGGGTCACTGGTTGAGCCTTCCAATTCTGGATTGTAGTTCATTCCAAATATAGTCAAGTTAACAACCAGGAATAGCCACTACATATTTGTTGGCTCTTTTTTTGAGAACTCTCTGGCCCATTTTTTTGTTTGTTTGTTTGTTTTTGTTTTTTGAGACAGGGTTTCTCAGTATAGCCCTGGCTGTCCTGGAACTCACTCTGTAGACCAGGCTGGACTCAGAAATCCACCTGCCTCTGCCTCCCGAGTGCTGGGATTAAAGGCATTCACCACCACGCCCGGCTTCTGGCCCATTTATTGTTTGCAAGCTTTGGTTTAGGCTTTGGGGTTTCTTTTTTGCAGTTTTATACATTCTAGGTATATGTTCTGTGTGCAGTCCAGTGCATACTCTCCCGCTCTCAGGCTGTGTTCGCTCTGCTCATACTGTGAGAAGCTTCTGATACAGGGCAGTGTTGGTCCTCACGGTTGGTGTTTCCTGTGCTGTCCTGGTGCTTTTCAGAACATTCAAATAGGTAGTGTGGTCGGTCACAGCTCCAATCCCAGCACTTCGAGGCTGTGGAGGATGACAGATTCAAGGCCATCCCGGGCTGCACACAGACCCTGATTCTATCTCATCAAAAGGGGGCGGGGTTAGAGGGGACAGGAAAATGAGTGGACAGTGTAAGAGTCACTTGGGAGGCTGAGGCAGGAAGGTGACCAGTCTTGGCTACATAGCATGATTTCTACATCAAACAACAACAATAAGATAATAAAGAAGAGCGAGCTCCAAGTGTGGGCAGCTGTGTGATTCTGCGCTTGAGTAGCTGCAGTGCCTCTCACCAGACCTAGCATCTATCCTTCAATAACCCCGCTTCTCTTCTTCTTCCCTCAGGACACCTCTCCCCGAAGCTTCTTTGATCCCACCTCTCAGCATAGAGATTGGTGCCCATGGGTGAATATCACACTCGTCAAAGAAACCAAGGAGAATGGGAAAACAGAAGTGGATGCCTCTACCTCAGCAGAGCCAGGCTGGAAGGCAGTGTTGACCATCCTGTTGGCGCACAAGCGTTCTAACCAGCCAGCTGAGACAGACTCCATGGTGAGATAGCCGTTGCCCAGCGTGTGTGTGTGGCAACGCTTATTGCCTGTGGGATGAGCAGCCGAGGCTGGCCCTATAGTTAGTACCTGCCTGCTTTCAGCTCTCCTAAGTCAAGTCTGACTTCAGGAGTCAAGCACAGAAGTGCTTCAGTCTTTCTGATCTGCTCAGCACATGGCATTCTGTGACATCCTGGTGAATCCTTTGTTCCTCCAGCTGAAGTGACCCCGAGTAGGGAAGGGATACAGCAACAGAAATAGGCGAGTGGGCAGCTGCCCTGCCCTGTGCTCTCTGTCAGTCTCGGTCACTTGCATTTGGAACCTGGCCGGTTAACTTAGCTGTTGGGAGCTCTGTCCCCTGATACCAAACCGTGCCTTTATTTCTCAAGTCTTCATGTTTCTTCACTCTTCCACAGCCTGGGCACATGCTCTGACCAACCTTAGCTATCACACTCAGGACTGCCACCATTATAGGAAATGCAAAGCCATCAGAGCCATCTGAGAAAACAAGAATGGAAGCGGGAGGGTAGGCAAAGGAATGCAGAGGGCTGGCTTTGTGTTTCTTCCCAGGCTCGGCTTGCCTCATAGCCTGGCATAAATGGAGCTGTACCTCACCCCTAATGCTTTTCACAGACAAAAGCAGATGATTCTTTCCTGTCAGGCTTCCCAGATCCATGGTCACAGGATTTCCACCAGAGGGAGCTAAAATTATACCAGAAGCCCAACAAAGATACCCTTAGTACCCTTAATAAATAAGTAGAGGGAAGGTTTCCAAAGTAAGTCTTTCTTTCTTTCCTTCTTTCTTTTGTTCGTTCATTCATTTATTTAAAAATATGTAGGCTAGGGGCTAGCTTAGTGGCTCAGTAAGGGAACTTGCTGCTAAACCCAGAACCCAAGCCAAGAAGGAGAAAACTGACTCGAGAAAGTTTTCCTCCACATGCCTGCATTGGTATTCGTGCACATATACATGCACACGCTACATAAACAAAGCCATAAATGCACTGATACATAAATGTTTAATGTGTAGGTAGATCCAGCAGTACACACTTGTGCCAGCACTCAGTAGGCTTAGCAAAAGGATCACAAACCAAAGGCCAGCCTGGCCGATATAGGAGACCCAGTCTCCAAAACAGCAGCAAAACGGGGATTTGGGATATAATGAGGTATATAAAGACAAGTAGTTGACCCACCATGCAAACTGGAGATACTAAATCTGCCTCTGTCCACAAATTTAGGAAGTAATGTTTTGGCTAGATTGTTTGCATGTTTGTTTGTTTTTAATAAGATGCTTCTCTGTTGCCAGCTGTTGTAGCACACTCCTAACACTCTAGGAGCTAAGGCAGGCAGACTCTGTGAGTCGGGTCAGTGTGGTCTACATAGTGATTTCCAGGACAGTCAGGGCTGAATGTGTGCTCTGAGAACACCTAGGGTGCTAAGAATGGAATCCAGTATCTCTGCAAGAGCAACAGGTGATCTTAGCCAGCTCTGTAGCCAGTGTGTCTTGTTTTGTTTTGTTTTAAAGGTTTATTTTAAGTATACTTAGGGCTCTCTCTGTGTGTGTGTGTGTGTGTGTGTGTGTGTGTGTGTGTGCCCGTGCGTGTGTGCGTTTATTTTCTCATGCACACACCCATGTGTGCCTGTGTGCACATGCACATGAATGAGTGCGTGTACACATGAATGCTGGAGCTAGGGTTATAGATAGTTGTAAGCAACCTGATGAGTGTGCTGCAAACCAAACTTGGGTCCTCTGTAAGAACAGTTAAATGCTCTTAACTATAAGTCATCTCTCCAGCCCCTGTTTTGCTTTTAAAAAGAAGAAGAAAGGTATTAAGGGGGCAGAGGAGGGTAAAGGTTCTTCCCACCAAGCCTGACGACCAGAGTTTGATCCCGCTGCACACAGGACAGAAGGAGAGAACCAGCTCCTGCAAGTTGTCTTTTGACTTTCCCACATAGCATGGCATGTACATGCCTACATATACAGTAAATAAATAAATGTAATTTTAAATAGTGGTGCATACCTTTAATCTTAATGATTGAGAGGCCAAGACAGTGTATTTTTGTGAGTTTGAGGCCAGCCTGGTCTACATAGTGAATTCCAGGACAGCCAGAGCTACACAGAGAAAATCTGTTTTGGATGGATGGATGGATGGATAGATGGATGGATGGATGATAGATGAGACCCTGTTTCAGGTAGATAGATGGATAGATAGATGGATGCATGCATGCACGCATGCATACATAGACAGACTGGATAAGGAAATAGTGAAAATGGTATGTTTCATAAATTGAAAGTAAAACTATCTTGCTAAATATCCTTAGTGTCACTGAGACGTTGCCAGATGGAGCATCTATCCATCCTTGGTGTTGCTCAGAGGCAGGTAAAACCAAGTATTGGAGTGACTGAGAACTTTTATCTCTAGTGAATTGCTGTATCTTCCTGTAACCACTCCTCAGACTCTCAGAACGTTTCCTAAGTATAATTAGGTAGCAGTGAGGGCCTCTCTAGTTTTAGTCCCTCACTAAAACATGAAGCTCGGAGAGGGGTCACATTTTGCTTTATTTCTCAAACTTTGATGATGCAGTTACCCCAGCTGGGGACCACATATATCACTGTATGTGGGAAATAACTAGGTCCAATTAGTGCTGTTGCTGCACTCAGGGTGGGTCAGGAGTGCCCTTGTCACAAACAAAGGTGAGGACAGGACAGATGCAGATATGCTGAGGGACAATATGAGCGAGGCTTTGGAAATTGGCAGTGTTGGCAGTGGTCTGACAATAGAACACAGGCTTCTTGATTTTGTTTGACTTAAGCTGTGCATTATGTATGTAGCATAACATAAAATGAGTTTTAATTCTTTTTATTGTTTGTTTGTTTGTTTGTTTGTCGAGATAGGGTTTCTCTGTGTAGCCCTGGCTGTCCTGGAACTCACTCTGTAGACCAGGCTGGCCTCGATCTCAGAGGCCTGCCTCTGCCTCCCAAGTGCTGGGATTAAAGTCGTGTGCCACCACTGCCCAGCGAGTTTTAATTCTAATAATAAGCTTTTCTACCTACAGAGTCTCTCTGAAAAATCAAGGAAAGTGTTCCGAATATTCCGACAGTGGGAGTCTTCATCCTCATCGTGAGGATGCTCCGGACAGAACTGAGGGGACGTTGATAAACACGTCTGAGTTCCTTTGGTCAGCTGCTGCTGCTGTTCTTCATTCTGGTTTCACTGCACATGCAAAGACCTGCATGTGATGATGAAGAGAAGACCCGATGGCTCTGTGTGGGATGTGGACAGGGTAAGACACAGCAGGCCCAATTCCGTCAGGGGACTGCAGGGTTAGAACACCCATTCAGCGGCTTTGGTTCGGCACAGTGTTCTGAGCATGTAGCTCAGGAATGTGACAGTATTTCTTAATAAAGTGTTTGCTAAGATTCCTGCTGCTAGAGAATTGTTTTCTCCCTCCCTGGTTCCCCAAGTTTTCATAAAATTTAGCTGTGGTTTGTCATTGGACCTTAGAAAGAAGCAGTATAGCTATTGCATAGTCATCCCCAAGAGAACATTCTTGCAATAGTAATATTCTATCCATACTTTGCCTCAGTTGATAGCATTAAGAAATATGACTTCTTTAGTATAGATTATGTCTAGCAAAACTAATCCCTGAATATCACTTAACTAGTCTATATTCAAAATTTATAATGAAGGGGCTGGAGGTGTGGCTTGATGGTAAAAAGTGTTTGTCGTGAGCAGGTTCTGGGTATAAGTCCCAGCCTGCCCTGACCCCTAGCCTGCCCTGACCCTGTGCTTTTTCTTGTTTTTCTTTTAAGATATGCTTTTTCTTATTTATGAATACACTGTCACTTTCTTCAGACACACCAGAAGACGGCATCATATCCCATTACACATGGTTGTGAGCCACCATGTGGTTGCTGGGAATTGAACTCAGGACCTCTGAAAGAGCAGTTAGCATTTTTTTTTTTTTAATTTTATTTATTTTTTTTTTTTTTGGTTTTTCGAGATAGGGTTTCTCTGTGTAGCCCTGGCTGTCCTAGAACTCACTCTGTAAACCAGGCTGGCCTCGAACTCAGAAATCTACCTGCCTCTGCCTCCCGAATGCTGGGATTAAAGGCATGTGCCACCACACCCAGCCAATCATTATTATTATTATTATTATTATATAAGTACACTGTAGCTATCTTTAGACACACCAGAAGAGGGAGTCACATCTCATTACGGATGGTTGTGAGCCACCATGTGGTTGCTGAGATTTGAACTCAGGACCTTCAGAAGAACAGTCAGTAGTCTTACCTGCTGAGCCATTTCTCCAGCCTCTGACCCTAGATTTCTAATTGTTCCAGTTATGATTTGTCTACCCTTAAAGGCTCTAGGAGAAGTAAAATAGGAACTTAAGCCATCACAGTGGCTCACACTAGTACCTGGAGGCTAAGGCAGGAGGATCATTAGGAGTTTAGGGCTAGACTGAGGGGAAAAAAAGGAAAGAAAAAGAAAAAAAGGAAGGCCAGGTAATGGTGGTCCATGTCTTTAATTCTAGCACTTAGGAGGCAGAGGCAGGCAGATATCTGAGTTTGGAACCAACCTGGTCTACAGAGTTCCAGGACAGCTAAGAGTACACAAAAACCCTGTCTCAGAAACCAGGGTGTGGGTGGTGGTGGGGAGTGGGGGAGCTAGTGCTACAGATGGAGTTGGAGAGAGTATCTTGGCAAGTGTGGAGCTGAGTCTACATGACTCGGTCCTGGAAAACTGACTGGGGCAATGAGGGAGCGAAGGAAAAGCAAACACTGAAACGTACAGGGAGGACCTGGGACCCAGTGGGCTGCTCACACTCTGACAGAACAGCCTCAGAACATTTACTGTACTTGGTGCAGGAAGACTAGCCAGCCTCGGTAGGTCTCAGAGCAGTCTCAGCTTAGAGTCAATGGGAGAAGGAGGACTGCTAACACCCACACGGAGACCAGAGGAACCACCCTATGGGGTGAGGCACTGGGGTCATTGGCATGTTTGGACTCACTCAGGACTTCACACAAGGCAGGCTGGAGCAGGAGCCAGGTGCTGGGAGGACAGAAAAGGGAGCTTGCCTTCCTTGGTTTTAATCCCAACACAGTGAGATGCATAGCACTTTGTGGGTACTCAGTTCTTAAAAACATTGTTTAAACTAGACTGTGGTGGCACACACCTTTAATCCCAACACTTAAGAGGCAGAGGCAAGAGGATCTCTGAGTTTGAGGTCAGCCTGGTCTACAGAGTAAGTTCCAGGAAAGCCAGGCCCACACAGAAAAGCCCTATTTTTTGTTTTGTTTTGTTTTGGAGGTGGGGAAGAAATATAATAGGATACAACTATAGCTACTCCAGAAACTTGGGGGTGGAGTGTTATAGAAGGAGAAGAAGAAAAGAGAGGGCCATGGCTGTAGCTCAGAAGAAAACACATCAGCTGAGGTGTGGCTCAGCAGTAGAGTGCTTGCCTAGTACACATGAGACCTAGTACCTCAAACAAAAACAGCAGCAATGGACACTGGCAAATGAGCTAAGGGTTAGACAAGTGTTCTGGGGCTAGCCCCCATTGAGGTGGGCACTAGAGACAGCTGGGTCAGATGGAAACTTTGACTTTAAGAATTTGAGTTCAACTCTGTGGGGAAGGCTGTAGGAAGTTTTGAGCAGAGAGATGCCCTTCATGCCCAGGAAATGAATGCTGGTGCCACCAAATGCAGCCTTGAGACAAGGAGGGTCAGAAAAGGGAAGGAGAGTGGCCATGCACTGGGCATGAGCTGATGGAAGTGTCACATGATCCTTTTGGATGTGAAAAGGGGAGTGGTAAGAAACTTGGGAGACAGCTCTGTCATTAAAGAACTTGTCACACACACACAAACCCAGAAGGACCTGCATTAGGATTCCCGACACCCACACAAAAGCCAGAGGCCTTGATGCTGGGGATGTGGAAACAGGAAGATGCTGGCTGGCTGGTGTGCTTGCATCATTTATCTCCAAGTTCTGTGAGAGATCCCGTTTCAGAGAAATAAGACAGAAATCCTCGGAGCTCTACATATATACACACCACACACACAAACGCACACTCAGGCAAGGTCAGTTGTGGCCTTGAGGGTGTGGCCTAACCAATCAAGATAGCTCAGGTGGAGAGATGGCTCAGTGGTACCTCAGGTCAGCACACACTGGGATCCTTGGAATAACAGACCTGAACCCCACTCTTAGCTCTTAAACTTAGCGTGGTGATTGCTGTCCTGTGGCTAGATTGCTGTCTAAACATGGCGTTCTGAAATCCAGAGTGGAGGATTCATAATGTTCCATATGTTACCGTGAGCATGTGGGGTCTCACCCTGTGGAGCCAGTCCTCTCCCCCCGGTTCTAGAAATCAACCTCGGGTTTCTAGCCGCCCCTTCACCTCCTGAGCCATCTCACTGGCCCTGGTGGTTTCGTTTGCTGGCTGGCTGGCTGGCTGGCTGGCTGGCTGGCTGGCTGGCTGGCTGGCTGGCTGGCTGGCTGGCTGGCTTGCTTGCTTGCTTGCTTGCTTGCTTGCTTGCTTGCTTGCTTGCTTGCTTGCTTGCTTGCTTGCTTGCTTTTTATGGTTTTCTACCAACTGTTGTGTGTAATGGGTGTTTTGTCTGCATGCATATCTAGGTACCACAGGCACACCTGGTGCCTGTGGAGGCCAGATGAGGGTGTGTGATTCCCTGGAACTGTGAGCTGCTGTGTGAGCACTAGGAACCACTGAGCCATCCCTTCACCTTCTCGGTCCCTCTGGTTTTTGTTCCTCGGTTTGACATTGTAACCCAGCCTGGGCTGTTTTCCCTGTGTGAGTGGGCATGACCTTGTCCTCCTGAGCCTTCTCCTTTAGCTTCCCAAGAGTTTGGATCCCAGGAGTGCACCGCCACACCTGGCTGATTTGATTCTTGATAGTTTTGTGTATGTGTGTGCATGTTCATGTGTGTGTTTGTATGTGTAGAGGGCATAGGACAACCCTGGATGTCACCTTGAGGAACTCAGTTGACTTTGTTTGAGCCTGAGTCTTATCAATAAGGCTAGATTAGCTGCCAGCCAGCTCCAAGGATCCTCTGTTCCATCTCCCCAGAGCTGGGATCACAGGCACACACCTGCACCCAGCCGTGGGTTTTAGGGGATCAGGTTCCAGTTCTTTTACTTATCACCTTATCATGAACACACTTTTTTATCTGATCTGTTTGCCCAGACACTTCCACGTTTTTGAGAGCAGGCTCTGGCTCTTCCTAATAACCTAGACTGACCTTAATTTCAAGATCCTGACTTTGAGTGCTGGGGTTACAGGCATAGCCACCATACCTTGCTTGAATTTTGTTTTTCATGTCCCATTAAAAGATAATTATTTTTTTTTATTAATTTAGTGCTGTGGTTTGAATGTGTTTTTTTTCTCTCACCCAAACATGCTGAGACTAGGAGAGGTTCCATTGATGGGAGTTGGGCCTATAACAGAGACTGATGCTTTCCTCATAGGGTGAATTCTGGCTTTCCTGGGACCGGTATGGTTACCACAATAGTACATTGTTTAGAGTTAGTCTGGAAGGCTGGTGATGTAGGCATCTCAGTTGAAGAGTACTTGCTTAGCATGCTTAAAACCCCAAGTTTGGTCCTACAACATTGCAAAAAACAGACATGATAGTACATTCCTACATCCAGCACGGGAGAGGTAGAGACAGGGTCAAGGGTTCAAGGCTACATAGAGCATCCCAGACCATCCTGAGCTATATGAAACAAAACCCAAAACCATGGGCTGGAGAGATGCTTTAGTGAGTAGAAGTGCCTGCCAGGCCTGCTGACCTGAAACCAATCCTTAGGCCCCACAGAAGAGGAGACAACAGACAACAGATTTCTTTTCAGGTTCCTTGTCCTCCATATGTGTTATATGCTTACTGCACACATACATGTACACAAAATAAAATGATTTTTAACAAATTAAACAAAAAAAAAAGGTTAAGCTTTCAAAAAAAAAAAAAAAGGGCCAGGCATTGGTGGCACATGCCTTTAATCTCAGCACTTGGGAGGCAGAGGCAGGTGGATTTCTAAGTTTGAGGCTACAGAGTGAGTTCCAGGACAGCCAGAGCTACACAGAGAAACCCTAAGTTTTTTGGGATCGCTGTCTCACATGATGTCTCCCACCAGAAATGCTGACTGCGCTCTTAGCCCTCAGAGCCTTTTTTTCTTTTCTTTCTTTTCTCCCCTCCCCTTCTTTTTTGGTTTTCTTTTTCTTTTATTTATGTATATGAGTACACCATTGCTGTCTTCAGACACACCAGAAGAGGGATTCAGACCCCTTTGCAGATGGTTGTGATCCACCATGTGGTTGCTGGGAATTGAACTCAGGACCTCTGGAAGAGCAGCCAGTGTTCTTACCCACTGAGCCATCTCTCCAGCTCTCTTTTATTTATTTATTTATTTGTTTATTTATTATTTTATTTATATGAGTACACTGTAGCTGTACAGATGGTTGTGAGTCTTCATGTAGTTGTTGGGAATTGAATTTTTAGGACCTCTGCTCACTCCAGTTGGCCCAGCTCACTCACTCCCTGCTCGCTCCAGCCCAAAGATTTATTTATTATTTTGCATAAGTACACTGTAGCTGTCTTCAGACACACCAGAAGAGGGCATCAGATCCCATTACAGATGGTTGTGAGCCACCATGTGGATTTGAACTCAGGACCTCTGGAAGAACAGTCAGTGTTCTTAATCACTAAGACATCTCACCAGCCCTTTTTTTTGTTTTCTTAAGACAGGGTTTCTGGCCAGGCGTGGTGGCACACGCCTTTAATCCCAGCACTTGGGAAGCAGAGACGGACAAATTTCTGAGTTCGAGGCCAGCCTGGTCTACAGAGTGAGTTCCAGGACAGCCAGGGGAACACAGAGAAACCCTGTCTTGGAAAAAAAAAAAGACAAGGTGTCTCCGTATAGCCCTCGCTATTCTTGAATTCAGTCTGTAGACCAGGCTGGCCTTGAACAGAGATCCACCTGCCTCTGCCTCCTGAGTGCTAGAATTAAAGGCATTTGCCACCACCACATGACCAAAAAGCCTCTTTCTTTATTAAGTACCCAGTGTTGGGTGTTTTCTAACAGCAACACAAAAGAGACTAATACATTTATTACCCACAAAAATAATCCTATAAGATTTCCCACTTTATTAATTCTATTGGGTAGTCTTATGGGATGCTGACTAACCTCTGTTTGTCTTCTCCTGGGTAACAGCTCCCAGTTCCCCCTTCTTTGTTTCCCAGATTTGCACCTTCTTTCACTGTCCATTGCCCTAGTGAGAGTCAAGGTCATCTAGACTCTCTTCTCTCCATCCTCCCAGCCCTGTGGTTGACCTGCCAGGGTGGGCACTGGAGCCTCTAGGAGCCTCTGTTTGGCAGAGGTCGGGTTTCTCATGCAAGCTGATTTGCTTGCCTAGGGGAAGACTGATGCTCGAAGATATTTGATCCCTCACTCTGTCATAGCTGGAGTGTGGCAGACAGTGACACTCCAGTCCCTCCCTCCCAACCTTCTGCTCTTTCCATTGCCTTGCAGCCGGGAATAACTCAGGCCTCGTGACTCTGTGATTCTCTTTTCCCAAGCCCTGAGCTGAGCTCCGCCTCTCCTGGTAGAAAGGAGGATCGTGTTGCCACGGCTCATAAAACACTAGTTTCCTAGCTCTTTATAGATTTTAGCCAATCGTAATAGACTCACCGAGTGGGACATTATTTTCAGGGGCTTTTCACATTTGGTCATCACACCTGTAGACAACTGGGACTGCTTCTCAACCCAGCTCTTGACTATTTTCCACCCAGCTCTGTCTCAGCAACAAAAACAGCTGCTTGTATGCCCTGACCACCACCAAGAGCTCAGTCGTTTCCTCCTCAAGCTTTCCTACCTATTTTTAGTTCCTTTCCTATTCTGGGTTTTCTTTGGCTTTATAGAGCTGTCATCTGGCCGGCTGACCCATGCCTTTAGGAGAGAATGCTACACTTGAGCCCTTCATTGAGAGGCTGTTCTTTCCATCTTTAGCCCATGTTCTCTTTTCAGTGCCTCCCTGGCTAAATTGATTCATGTAGCTGAAGCCGATGGAGGACCAGGAGACTGTGCACAGGCCTCTGGGTAGGGCAGTGAGGTCACAGGGATTGAGGGTCAGAGTGTTCTAATCCGTTTATTGACCTTGTACTCGATGCTCTGAGCTGTCTACCCAGTACATCAGTGAGCAGTAGAGACGAAAGTGACCAGCAACCATAGGGTAGAAGTTGGAACCAAAATGCCTAGAAAGGACTCCAGATTTATCTCCCAGGAAGGCCTTCACTACCTTCAGGAAGAAGTCAAGACCAGACACACACACACACACACACACACACACACACACACACACGCACACACACTCTTTTCAAAGTCTGTTCAGTTCCAGGCCAGTCCTCTCTAGCCCAGTAAGAGCCAATAGAAAGGAAGCTGCACTGTAGTCCCCACAAATGAGGCAGTTCTGTGGCCACCTTGAGAGTCAAGGCTGTGTCTGGAATATGATTCTCGTGCAGTGTGAGAGAGGTGGGGAGGACGGAAGAGCAGTGCTCAGCAGGAGGACATTGGAAAACTGATTTTACTTGCTTTTCAGACATTTGCCTAAACACTAGGCCTAGCTTCATCATTCAAGCCCCATATAATCACTATTCCTTTTCACAAATGAGGATGCTGAAACATAATACTTTGCTCAGGGTCACCAGCCAATGAGGGCCAACATTCAAGTTCGGACTATCTGTATCCAAAGTCTAGCCAAGGTTCCACAAAAGACAAGATATATGCATGACAATGTTTATATATTTCTACTTGAAATAAATTGAAGATAACCTAAACATCTGGTAATTGATTACAGAGTATAACTTGGGAGACTATCATTTAAATTATTGAAATGATTATTGTAAGGACCAGGGAAATGGCTCAGAGGTTAAAAGCATTTCTTGATCTTAAAGAGGACCTAAGTTCAGTTTTCCTCACCCACATGATCCATAACCCCAGATCTAGAGAACCTGACACCCTCTGGTCACCTCTCACACCCTCTGGTCACCTCTCACACCCTCTGGTCACCTCTCACACCCTCTGGTCACCTCTCACACCAAGTATGCACGTGGCACATCAACATACATGTAGAACACACACTCGTACACAGAAAATAGATCTAAAAAATACTGTAGTCATTCACAGTGGCGGGTTCATTTAATGTCACCTTTCAGGAGGTAGAGTCAGGTGAAGCTGTGTATACTGAGGCCAGTCTGTCCTACATAGTTCCAGGATAGCCCTATATAATGAGACCCTGTCTTACAAAACAAAACAAGAGAAACATTGCCTACAAAAAAAAAATCAAAGGACTATTATTGTTTTTTTTCAAAGATTTATTTATTATTATTATTATACATAAGTACACTGTAGCTGACTCCAGACATGCCAGATCGCATTATGGGTGGTTGTGAGCCACCATGTGGTTGCTGGGATTTGAACTCAGGACCTTCAGAAGAGCAGTCAGTGCTCTTACCCGCTGAGCCATCTCCCCAGCCCAGGACTATTATTGTAATGTAGTTTATTCATATAGTAGAATGATACTCAGAGTTTTAAGTTGCTCTTTATCTAATGTGGATCAAAAACGTGTGTAACTAGAGTGATCTGTGTTCTGTAGCTAACTAGACATCCAGGAAAATGTGACGTATGAGGTAGTAAATGGCTAGAAAACTTCCCCTTTATGAGAGCCATAGCATCTGCCCACTTTCCAAAAACTTAGGTACTTAGTCCAGTTCAGACTCAAGGTCAGGTTAGCTTTAGTGTCAAGCTGTAAGACTAGCAGTACCCACTAGAGCCATTAGGTGCCGCCAGTGCTTCACATTAAACTCCAGCTTGCCTTTGAAACAACCACAGACCCACCGCCACCAATCATGGGGGACAGGCCCTGGGCGACAACTCCCCTTTCCAAATGGTTTACCCTCATTTCTGCATCATTTTTCAGGTGTTTTGTTGTTTTGTTTTGTTTTGTCTTAGAAAATGTCTCACTTTGTAGCCTTGTCTGGTCTGGAAATTTTGTCAGTGGTTCTTAACCTTCTTAATGCTGTGGCCCTTTTAATACAGTTTCTCATGTGACTTTTTTTTTTTTACATGTAATTAATTTTGCTACTCTTAGGAATGGTAATGTAAATACCAGTTTTCCGGTGGCCTTATGTGACCCCTGTGAAAGGGTCACTTGACAACCCCTCCCACGTTGGGTTGCAACCCACAGGTTGAGAACCTCTGCTCTATTTAGACTAGATTGGCCTCAGACACAGAGACCCACCTCCATGTGCCTCCCTAGCACTCTTATGGAAGGCAGACCCCACCTCGCCAGCCTCGCCACAGCATCTGGCTTTGTCTTGTCTAAGTCAGTGTAGACTGGAAGCTGGGGCTGCCTGCTTTGTAGCACAGACCAGTCCAGTGATAGGAAAATGGACAGCATGGAGGTGGGTGCCCAGAGAAGAGGAAAGAGAGAATGTATTTAGTGAAGATCCAGAGAAGTGGAGGACGCTCCCCTTTTTGTTGTTGTTGTTGTTGTTGTTGATTTTTTTGAGACAGGGTTTCTCTGTATAGCCCTGGCTGTCCTGGAACTCACTCTGTAGACCAGGCTGGCCTCAAACTCAGAAATCCTCCTGTCTCTGCCTCTGCCTCTCGAGTGCTGGGATTTAAGGCGTGGGCCACCACACTCCTGAGGATGCTCTCCTTAAAGTTCAGGGCTAATCCCTTGTATCCAGCATTAGAGACATTGTATCCATCATTAGAGGCGTGCAGAAATGCCTAAAGACCAGACTGACTGGGAAGCCAGAAGAGAAAGCCACAAGAGGAGAGGAGCCACTGGCAGCCACCTTGGTACACATGGCTGCACTGACGCCAGTCCTCCCAAGGTGTCACCAACACTCAGGCTGAGTCACTCCAAACCCAGCCCACAGAGTTAAGCCAGTAACAAAACCTGGAGGACGTGGCCACAAGGCCATGGGCCAGAGCAGTGTCATCACGGGCACCGTGCAGCTCGGGCCCAGCAGATGACTCTTTCCTTGTGAGCATTCCAGGGCGTGTGACTGATGCTCACTGACCCCGATTCATGGCGGCATGGAACACAAAGAGGTCATTACTGCCCCTTGATCCACCGGGGAAACTGAGGAATGGAGTGGGGAAGCAGCTTTGGCCCGTGAGTCAGTGGTACAGGTCATGAGTTCATTAACACACCGTCAGTCAGATGCCTATAAAGCCATCCTTCCCAACCAGAAGTAAACATGGCTGTCCAGGGCCAGGGAAGGGAGGACCTTCTACTCAGTGCCCTTTCCATACCTGTCGGTAGAACCAGAGACAAAGTTGCAAAGACTATGGCCTGACTCCCTGCATTCAGCTGAAGGTCAGAGTGGGGAGTGACAGCCAAGACGGCACAGAGGTTGTGGCCAAGCCAGCTCAGAGTCAGTCGGGATCTGGCCATCTGGACTCAAATACTGGATGCCCTTGTTATCAGTCTGTCTTCTGAGCCAGCTCCTGGGGCCTCTGCTTCTTGATATGTAAAAGGGCCAGGAGTAGTCAGTGTCTATGTCAAAGGGCTGCTTAAGAGCTAAGGGACGGGCTGGTGAGATGGCTCAGTGGGTAAGAGCACCCAACTGCTCTTCCGAAGGTCCAGAGTTCAAATCCCAGCAACCACATGGTGGCTCACAACCATCCGCAACGAGATCTGGTGCCCTCTTCTGGAGTGTCCAAAGATAGCTACAGTGTACTTACATATAATAAATAAATAAAATCTTTAAAAAAAAAAAAAAAAAAAAAAAAAAGAGCTAAGGGACCTGATGTTTGTTACGTGGTTGCTAAGCAATCCTTAGCTGCACACCTGGCCACCGGTGTCTTCAGGCTGTCGGGACTTTTGGGTCTGAGGAAAAGAAATGAGCACTGGGCTCAGGCAAAAACATTCCAGAATGTCTCGTTAGCTCATCCTTGCTATGGGAAGGATTCTTCTCGCCCAGCGGCTCTCCCCCATCAGCAGAGGTGCTGGTACTTCAGCTCGATGCCCAGTTTTAGAAGCATTGGGAAGCAGCATCTTGGGCAACCAAACACCAAGTGAGATAACCACATTCTTGCCAGCCTCCTCCAGCCTTGGCTCAGGGCCCAGCAGGGCCACCCTTAGGAAATGGTGCTAAGAAGACAACAGGCGAGCTAATTATAGGCCCGGCCCGCTGGGCTGTGGACACTGCCTGTTTGGCCTGCACGGCTTACCTGAGTCATCTATCCTGCGGCCACTTGAGCCTGGATCTAGACTAGCAGGCCACAGGGAGTCTACAGCGCCTTCCCTGTGCTCAGTCTGGTCAGCTGCACCACTTCCTGCCTCTTTTCCCCTCAGAAAGCCAGTTGAGGCAGATGAGCACCCGAGATCAGAGGCCAGAAGGCCTATTGCCTACTGTGAGGTGAACACAGAGCTGGGGTCCTGGAGTCTCTGGAAAATCACTTCACAGGTCAAAGTAAAAGGCAGAGAATGAACAGGGCAGTGGCCTCCTCCTTTTACCACACGGTCCACACCTCCATCCTCTCCCTGAACCTTACTGGTCTGCAGGGGCCCCAGCTCTCTTGACCCTTGGTGGTCAGCTGTGATCTGAGCTCAGTTCCCATAAGCTTAGCCCAGGAGTTTTTCAAAGTAAAAGGAGGACAAATATGGGTGCCGTGGTTCTAAAATCACAACAGAGTTAGAAAGCATTCTTTGAGGCATTAAAAATGAGGATAAATAACAAGAAAGTCCCCAGCTCTTCGGACTTAGTGCATTAGGGAGGCAAGGGTGTGGCAGGAGAAAAACTGGGGTCACCCTCTGTGAGTCGGGAGGGGAATGTTTGCACCCTGAGGGGTTTCCATAGCAGGGCTCATCTGTGCACTAGAAGGCCAAAATGGAAAGCTGTGAACCCAGGGAGGCAGAGGCAGGGGGGTCAGGAGTTCAAGGTCAGCCTTGGATAAGTAGTGAGATCCTATTAAAAAAAAAAAAAAGCCAAAGGGGCCATGAGTGAGGTCGGGCAAGAAACAGGAAGTGATGTGGATGGGTGCTGTTTTGTTTTGCTTCTGTTTTTGAGAGGGAGAAGGAGAGGGAGAGATTGTGTGTGTGTGTGCGCGTGCCCCAGAGGAGGCCAAAAGCCATAGGTCTCCTAGAGCAGGAGTCACAGGAAGTGAGTTGTCTGACATAGACGTCTGGGATTGAACTCACGTCCTTCGGAAGAGCAACACTGTTCTTAACTCTTAAGTCACCTTTTCAGCCCCTAATTTTTTTTTAATTAAAAAAATGTGTGTGTGATTGGAGGGGTCTATCATGGCACAAGAGTGGAGGTCAGAGGACAACTTTGGAGTTGATTCTGTCTACCTTAAGGTGGGTCCTTGTCATAACAGCAGCCATCTCACCAACCTGTTCTCTTGGTTGTTTTTGGCTTTGGTTTTGTTTTTCCTCCCTGTTTTATTTACCTATCTATTTATTTTGAGACAGGGTTTTTCTGTGTAGCTCTGGTTGTCCTGGAACTCACTCCATAGACCAGGCTGGCCTTGAACTCAGAGTGCTAGGACTTAAGGCATACAACCCGGCCTTCTTCCTTCCTTCCTTCCTTCCTTCCTTCCTTCCTTCCTTCCTTCCTTTTTTTTTTTTTTCTGACAGAGTCTGGATCTCCCTCTGTAAGCCTGGCTGGCATGCCTCTTGCTATGTAGTGACTGTAAGGCTGGACTCAAACTCAGAGATTCTGCCTGCCAAGCCGCCCACGTGCTGGGGTTCAAGGCTTGTGCCCCTTCACCCTGCCTTGTGTTTTGGTATTTGAGACAGGTTCTCTTGTAGTCAGCTTTAAACTCTCCATCCTCCTGCCTCTACCTTGTAGGTGCTGGGATTACAGGTATGTACCATGATGCTTGTCTGTTTTAAGGGAGCCATCCTTTTGGGGTAGGAATGAAGCTCTCTGCTCCCCAGGAGAGTAGAGCGCCAAGCGCCTGCCCAAGAGCTTTGCCTGGTCTCTCTCCGCAGCTCCCACAGCACTAGAGGGTTGGTGACACCCTCTGCCATCTAAGCCTCAGTGCTCCTGTTGCCACCCACAGCCCCTCATGCTTTCTACCCTTCTTGAAGTGAGCCTGATTACAGACTGCCCCCTGGGGGAGGGAGCGGAGGGAGGGTGGAGGGAGACGAGACCTAGATCTGGCCTTGCTGACTAAAAGAATGACCTCAGTGTCATAATGACTGGCTTTCTGGTTAAGCTGCCAACCTGGGTGCCTCCCCACTCTGGCCTTTAAGATAGCTCCACACAGGATGATTGTGTCTGTCGGCAGAGAGCAGTTGGGCTCCTGTAGCAGGAGTTCGTCAGGAGATGGTCCAGCCTCAGTACCACCCCATTAAATGGGGCTCAGGATGGAACTCCCCAGGACAGAACCCTTTATTTTTTTGTTTTTATTTTTTGGTTTGATTTGTCTAGACAGGGTTTCTCTGTGTGGCCCTGGCTGTCCTGGGATTCTTCTCTGTAGACCAGGCTGGCCTCAAACTCGGAGATCTGCCTGTCCCTCTTGAGTGCTAGGATTGATTAAAGGTATGCGGGACAGAACCTGGACAGAACCTGGGAACCAAGAAGTCTCTTATCACTCTATAATCTGAGGGGAAAATCAGGGCACCGAGTCTTCGTATTTTGTACATGAAAAAACTCTGCCAGTTTAAAAGTGAGACTGGCAGTGGATGCTGTCCATACCTGTAATCTCCACGTCAGGGCCAGCATGATGCTCCACGCAAGCCTGGAGACCTGAGGTCAGCATCCAGATCCCAGTATGGGTTGCAGGGCACCCTGCTCAGCCTTTGGGTTTTGGGTTTTTTTGTTTTGTTTTTTTTCTGTGATAAGCCATTCTGACTGGAAGCTTCCTGGGGAGGAAAGGGTTTATTCATCTTACATCTCCATCTCTGAGGGAGGTCAGGCAGGAAAATGAGACAGAAACTGAAGCAGAGGTCATGAAGGAGCCCTGGTAACTGACTTGCTCTCCCAGACTTGCTCAGCTGTTTTTATAATGCAACCTGGGCCTATCCGCCCCCGGATGGCACCGTCCTCCGAGGGCCGGGCCCTCCTCCGTCAGTTAGCAATCAAGAAAATATCCCCACAGACATGCCCACAGGCAAGCCCAATGCAGTCACTTCCTCGGTTGAGCGTTCTCCCAGGTGTGTCAAGTTGACAATCAAGATTGTTGTGACACCACACTGTCACAACAAAATCAAAAGCTGAAGGAAAGACTGGGTCAAGAGGAGAAGACAGGTAGCCTGGAAAACAGAGACTGCAGGAAAAGCACCCCGAGGAATCTGGCTGAGAAGCAGGCCATGGACCAGGAAGTGGCTCAGGACATCTGAAGCTATATACCAGAATGTGACAGGCAGATGCCCTTTTCACTGGGATCAGGACTGTGCCCCACCTTTGAACCACTGAACCAGCAAGCCACCAGGAGAGATGGCAGCTTGTCACAGATGCCAGAACTGCCATGAATGCTACTGTAACGGGTTATCCATTCCTGGCAAGAATGTAGACAGTCTTTGGGAGATCTGATCCGTGCCCCTCCAACGACCCAAGCAGGAATTTAGTGCCATGGAGGTGATCATGGGGACATCCTCCAGTTGTTTCAAACTCCTGACTCTCCTCAGCCTTGGAAATGCTGAGATTACAGTAAGATCCATCATGCCTCACTAGCCCCAGCCCTTTGCTATTCTGAGGAATCCCAAATGCAACTTTCCCTGTGTTCTTGGCTAACCCAGTGATAGCCAGTCACCATGAGGCAGCTTACATCCACCTCCCTGACTCTAACTTCAGCTCCTACTGGCTGACCTTGCAAACCCCCAAGCTGCTGGGGAGTCAAAGCCACAATGTCTCCACAGGCTCCAAGAAGCAGTGCTCCCTGTCTGTATGGTGATGACCCCTCCCCAGTTTAGTGCCAAGCTTGTCAGTTGCCTCAAAATCGTAGGAGCAGTTGAACTAGCTTATGATTCCTACCCTACAAGGTATGTCCAACCCGTAGCCAAGCGTCTCATGTACCTCAGTATAGCTAGGAATGAGACCCAACACAGAATCATAAAATTACTTAAAATATTAAAAGATTTTATTTTAATTTATTTTATTTTTATTTTATGTGCATTGGTGTTTTACCTGCATGTATATCCATGTAAGGATGTCCAATCTTGGAATTATAGACAGTTGTGAGCTGCCATGTGGGTGCTGGGATATGAACCCTGGTCCTTTGGAAGAGCAGCCAGTGTTCTTAGAGGTTGAGCCATCTCTCTAGCCCTGAGATGTTTTTTTTTTCTTTTAATGTTGCAACTCAGTTTTCTGATTCATGAACTTTATAGGCAACATCATGTCATAATGTCAAAACATTGGGACACCTGGCTGACATTGAACCTCGAGACCAAGAACCTGGAGAGAACCGGGTCTCCTACCCACTCAGCCCTCCCCTACCCACTCAGCCCTCCCTCTTTTCGCAGACACCTGCCCATGCAGCCCTCCCTCCTTCTGCCCAGATCCTTCTGCCCATTTCCTTTGGCACCTGAAAGCAGTTTTGCGTGGAGCCAGGGCAGGCACATGTGCCGCCTCTAGCTTAAGAAGCTGCTGCTCTTCCTGTTCCATTATCAGCAACATCAATCTTAGTGCTTTTCCCTCGAAACAAAGTTACTGGCTGTCCTAGAGGTAAATGCAGTTTGTACCGGAACAGGATTCTGATGAGAAGTTCGTTTTGATCTTCTTCAGGGCACGTGGAGAATCTGAGGACTGAGTTTCTTCAGAGCATAGTGTCACATCAGGGCTCAAGGAATAAATAAAACAAATTGAATGTGGAAAGAGGTGACTGCATGAGCAGAGCATGATGACCTTTGACCTCTCAGAACTCAACTGTCGGGTCGGCCATGTCCTCTGCATCCCTACACATAACCAAGCATTCAGCACATGCCTGGCCCAGAGGGGCCTCAGAATCTGTGTGCTAATTATGTGAACAAATAATATGTTTACAGTTACCTGCAAGAGTTTGGGGGTGTGGCAAAGTTCGTGGTGCAACCCTCACATTGAAGGAACTACTTTGAGGGACTGGAGGTGTAGTTGAGTGGAACACTGAATGTTGACCATATCTAAGGTACCAGGTCTGATCCCCCAACACACACACACCCCACAACCAAAACAGCAATAGTAAAATCCTACTTTGAGACCCAGTGGTACTGGTGTACATCTTTGATCCTAGTACTCAGAAGGCCAAGGCAGGTGGATCTCTGTGAGTTTAAGACCAGCCTGGTCTGGGGGCTGGAGAGATGGCTCAGAGGTTAAAAGCACTGAGTGTTCTTCCAAAGGTCCTGAGTTCAAATCCCAGTAACCACATGGTGGCTAACAACCATTTGTAATGAGATCTGACACCCTCTTCTGGGATGTCTGAAGACAGCTACAGTGTACTTACATATAATAAATAAATAAATCTTTAAAAAAAAAAAAAAAAAAGACCAGCCTGGTCTACAGAACGAATTCCAGGATAGCCAGAGCTATACACTGAAACCTTGTCTAAAGAAAAAAAAAAAAAAAGGAAAAAAAAAAGTCCTACTTTGAAAGTGCCCTGGAGCCCTGGATCCTGACAGTGTGTGGCTTTCACCTGCAACCTTCAGTACTTGTGAGCAGGCAGGAGGATCATGAATTTGAATTCAGCCTGAGACTACTACATAACAGAAACTCTGGATCATATTCTGGTGGGAGAAAAACAGAAAGACAAAAAGAGATGAGAGAGGAGGGAAGGGGAGGGGATCTGGAAGGCTGCCCCCTGCAGATAGGAAGTATCCAAGCCAAGTAAGAAGTAGAAGGCAAGATCAGCTCAGGGCTGGGAAGGGGCAATTTTGAGTAAGGCAAAGAAATGATGAAAGCTATGTGCCCAGCAAATGTATGGCCCAACTTTCTTCTGTGTGTGTGTGTGTGTGTGTGTGTGTGTGTGTGTGTGTGTGTGTTTGAGACAGGGTTTCTCTGTATAGTCCTGGCTGTCCTGCAACTCACTTTGTAGACCAGACTGGCCTCAAACTCAGAAATCCTCTTGCCTCTGCCTCCCAAGTGCTGGGATCAAAGGCATGCGCCACCATGCCTGGTTTGTGGCCCAGCTTGCTTGCTTGCTTTTTCTTTCTTTCTTCTTTCTTTCTTTCTTTCTTTCTTTCTTTCTTTCTTTCTTTCTTTCTTTTTTTAAATATTTATTTATTTATTAAATGTAAGTACACTGTAGCTGTCCTCAGATACTCCAGAAGAGAGCATTAGATTTTGTTACGGATGGTTGTGAGCCACCATGTGGTTGCTGGGACTTGAACTCAGGACCTTTGGAAGGGCAGTTGGTGCTCTTAACCACTGAGCCATCTCACCAGCCCGTGGCCCAGCTTTCTTAACAGGACTTTTTTTTTTTTTTAGACTTATTAATTGATGTGTGTGTGTGTGTGTCCTGCATAAATACCTGCCTGGTGCCTGCAGAGACCAGAAGAAGGCATTGGATACTCTGGAACATTTGAATCATGTGGATACTGAGGATTGAACCCAGGACCTCTGCAAAACCAACAAGTACTCTTTTTGTTTGTTTGTTTGTTTTTTATTTTTCGAGACAGGGTTTCTCTTTGTAGCCCTGGCTGTCCTGGAACTCACTCTGGAGACCAGGCTGTCCTCGAACTCAGAAATCCACCTGCCTCGGCCTCCCAAGTGGTGGGATTAAAGGCGTGAGCCACCACTGCCTGGCAATAAGATTTTTTAAAATATTCGTTTATGCCGGGCGTGGTGGCGCACGCCTTTAATCCCAGCACTCGGGAGGCAGAGGCAGGCGGATTTCTGAGTTCGAGGCCAGCCTGGTCTACAAAGTGAGTTCCAGGACAGCCAGGGCTACACAGAGAAACCCTGTCTCGAAAAAACAAAAAAACAAAAAACAAAAAAAGAAAAGAAAATTCGTTTATTTTATTTATACGAGTACACTGTATTTGTCTTCAGACACACCAGAAGAGGGCATCAGATCCCATTACAGATGGCTGTGAGCCACCATGTGGTTGCTGGGATTTGAACTCAAGACCTCTAGAAGAACAGTCAGTGCTCTTAACCACTCAGCCATCTCTCCAGTCCAGCTTGTTTGTTTTTAACAAGATTCCATATAAATGTATATTTCATGTCTGGTAAGGCCAGAAAATGATCATCTGGAACTAGACTTATGAATGGTTCTGATCCACCACATGGGTGCTGGGAACAGAACCCAGGTCCTCTGCTACAGCAGCAGGTTCTCTTAACCACTAAGATGTCTCTCTGGCCCCAGTTTACACTCTTATTTAATGTACAGCCTATATCCTAATCCTGTTAGTAGTAGCAATGGTGTCCTTCAAAGCATTTCTCCTGGCACAGGGTTTAGTCCAGGTTGATATGCCACATTTAGTTGTAACTAGTTATTTAGTCTCCCCTGAGCCTGTTTCTTTTTTTTTTTTTTTTTTTTTTTTTTTTTTTTTTTTGGTTTTTCGAGACAGGGTTTCTCTGTGTAGCCCTGGCTGTCCTGGAACTCACTTTGTGACCAGGCTGGCCTTGAACTCAGAAATCCACCTGCCTCTGCCTCCCGAGTGCTGGGATTAAACTGAGCCTGTTTCTTATTCATTTTTCTTGTTATTCTAGACATGTGATCTTATAAAAGTTTTTTGTTTTGTTTTGTTTTGTTTTGGTTTTGTTTTTGTTTTTTCAAGACAGAGTTTCTCTGTGTAGCCCTGGCTGTCCTGGAACTCACTTTGTAGACCAGGCTGGCATCGAACTCAGAAGTCCGCCTGCCTCTGCCTCCCGAGTGCTGGGATTAAAGGGGTACGCCACCACGCCCAGCAAAATTTTTTTTAATTGTATGTGTATGGGTGTTTTGTCTGCATGTGTCTGTGGACTACATGTGTGCCTGGCACCTTAGGATCCCAGAGTTACAGATTGTGTGTGTGTATCTGTGCTCACCTGTATTCAGGTACCTGAAAAGACCTGAAGAAGAAATGGGATCCCCTGGAGCCAGAGTTACAGGCAGTTGTGAGTCACCCAGCCTGGGAACAGAATTCAGCTTCTCTGGAAAGGCAGCAGCTGTTTTTCACATCTGAACCATCTCTCTAGCCCTTCAACAGGGTTTCTCTGTGACCCCTGGCTGTCCTGAGATTCACTCTATAGACCAGGGTGGCCTGGAACGTAGAGAGATCTGTGTGTCACCACTGCTGGACAAACAAGGTGTCAGGGAGTGTAGGCTGGTCTCAGAGTCAACATGTAACAAAGGATGACCCTGAGCCTCCTTCCTGCTGCTCCTCACTTCCCAAACGCTGAGATTACAGACAAGTATGTAATCCTGGCTCACCGCTGATGTTGTAGTCAATTTAAAAAGTTATTTATGTGTGTGTGTGCAGGTATAAAGATCAGGGGATTATTTATAAGAGTTGGTCCTCTCGTAGCTTGTGAGTTCCAGGAATTGAAAGCAGGTCATCAGGCAGGGCAGCAAGCACCTTTTACCGGCTGAGCCAGCTCATTGGTCCTTTTGTTTTACTTTGTTCTGTTTTTGAGACAGAATCTTGCTATCTAGCTCTGTGTGGTCTGGCACCTACAGTGGTTCTGCCTGCCTCTGCCTTTCTCTTGCTGGGATCACGTGAAGGTGTGAACCTCCATGCCCAGCTAGATTACATTGTTGACTGAACTATTCAATAAGTAACAACATAGCCTGCATGAGATTCCACACACAGAGACACATAGTATCTTTTAATGAGACACTCTTTGTTCTGTCACCATCTTGCCCTGATCACACCCACTCTGCTCTGATCTTGGAAGCTAAGCAGGGTCCACACTGGATAGTATTCAAATGGGAGACATAGGTTTCCCTGGTTAAGATGTCTTATCTCTTTTCCCTGTTATTATCTGCCCTTTTGTGATTATGAGTAATTTGTGGCAAATTAGTTTGAGACTACATGAGTGTCCCATTTCTCACCTGGGCCCCCTCCCTGATTCTGCAATCAATGACCTGGATCAATTTTTCCTAAGATGTGTCTTTGTTGCTACTATTACCTGTGGCCCAAAGCTTTCATACCAACATATCTTATAAAATGTTTGCTATGAAAAATATGCAGCCTGGTCCTTTTAAAGCAGAACTCAAACGATGTTTTTTGCATCTTAAGTATGGCTAGGGAGGGGCTTGGCCCTCCACCTGGATGGTAGCATTAGCTGTGGCTTTCTTGCTGGCTGTGGGCCCGGGACCTTGTGACAGACAGGACTAGAACACACTGAGGATTCCCAGTGAAAAGCTTGGCACCCTCTGACGAACTGTTCTTTGTGTTCTCCCGTGTTCTAGCCCAGGCTTGTATGGCTCACCACCCTTTCTCACAGATTCCTGGATGTTTCCACCTGGACATCCTGTTGTCACCTCAAACTTAGCAGAAGCCACATCCCATTTTCTGTCTAGGTTGTCATAGTTACAATGGTTACAAAGGCTGGAAGCCTCAGCGATAACTTTTATATACCCACTGAGTCATCTCTCCAGCCTTCTTTTCTTTACTTTTTTTTTTTTTTTCAGCAGGATCTCACTGGATTCTGGTGTGGCTGGCCAGGAACTCTCAATCCTACTGCCTCAGCATCCCCAGTACTGGGATTGTCTGTTTTGTTTTAACAGCTTTTAGGAGATGGCTGATCTTCCCAAACACACTCAGCAGAGCCTTGATCTAGTGACTTTTTTTTTTTTTTTTTTTTTGAGACAGGGTTTCTCTGTATAGCCCTGGCTGTCCCGGAACTCACTTTGTAGACCAAGCTGGCCTCGAACTCAGAAATCTGCCTGCCTCTGCCTCCCGAGTGCTGGGATTAAAGGCGTGCACCACCATGCCCAGCTGATCTAGTGACTTTTAAACGTCCTTTTGTGTCCCACTCCCTATCTCATTGGTGACCATCCCTTCGGGACTCAGCGTCACTCCCAACTTCAAAGCAGCTCACAGCTCTGAAATCTATAAGATTTCCTTTCTTTTTTGGGGTTTTTCGAGACAGGGTTTCTCTGTGTAGCCCTGGCTGTACTGGAACTCACTCTGTAGACCAGGCTGGCCTCGAACTCAGAAATCCGCCTGCTTCTGCCTCCCGAGTGCTGGGATTAAAGGCATGTGCCGCCACGCCCGACAGGATTTCCTTTCAATGAAGGCACAATTATTTTCTGCTCACATGTCAGCTGACAATGCTATTCTACCACAAAGGTCAAAAAAAATGTGGACTCTGGGGCTGGGCATTATGTCTGTGATCCCAGCTCAGAAGGCTGAGGCAGGAGGATTGCCATGAGTTCAGGGCCAGCTTGAGCTACATAGTAAGTATCGGGCCAGCCAAGACATCTTCTTTAAATAAATAAATAAATAAATAAAAATAAAGAGAGCAGCCAGGCGTGGTGGTGCATGCCTTTAATCCCAGCATTTGGGAGGCAGAGGCAAGCAGATTTCTGAGTTCGAGGCCAGCCTGGTCTACAAAGTGAGTTCCAGGACAGCCAGGGCTATACAGAGAAACCCTGTCTTGGAAAAACAAAAACAAACAAACAAACAAACAAAAAATAATAATAATAAAAATAAAAATAAAGAGAGCGGTCTCTGGTATCAACATCCCTGACATCAATTCTGGTTTTGCTCTTTGTTACTCTGTGACTTCAGTGAATGACTAAATTCTCCGTACCTCATCCATAAAATGAGGATTAATATTATTCATCTTATCAAGTTTGATGTGATAACTAAGTGATTTAAAACAGAAGGTACTTGAGCACCTGACCTATAAATTCTGTTTTCAAGTATGTACCCAAAAGAATCGAATCCCTAGTTCTTGGGAGACCGAGGCAGGGTGATTGTGAGTTCGAGGCTAGCCTGAACTGCAGAGTGAGACCTTGTCTCTTAGGAACACTCAAACACGGTGAGACACCTCTACAAGTCTCAGAATTCAGGAGGTAGAGGAAGAAGGATCCGTTTAAGATCATCCTTGCCACACAGTAAATTGGAGACAGTTCTGTGTTAATAAAAGAAATGAAACAAATTTCGAGCCTGACGCAGACTAGGTAGGAAAACCTGCCAATCAAAAGAAGCCAGACATGATTTTTTTTTTTTCTTTTTTTTGAGACAGGGTCTCACTCTGGCTAGCCCTGGCTGGCCTGGAATTAAGAGAGGTCTGCCTGCCTTTGCCTCCTGAGTGCTAGCATTAAAGATGTGAGTGAATACAGGTAGCCCCACAAATGTCAATGTGTATGACTGTGATTCCATTTATTTGAAGGAAGGAGGAAGGAAGGGAGAGGGAGAGAGAGACAGAGAGTGAGGGACGAAGATTAGGAGGGAAAGAGGAAGGGAGGGAAGGTTGGATGGGTGGAGTGGAGAGAGAGAGAGAGAGAGAGAGAGAGAGAGAGAGAGAGAACTCCTGAAGGTGTAGGAGGTAAGTGAAGAATAAGTTTCTTCTTATTGAAGCAGTGAAACTTGTTGCAATGGGACTCAGAGCCAGTGCTGCTGCTGCTGCTGGACAGCAATGAGCAACACTGTGTATGTGCAAACATTACTTAATTTTACATGTAAAATGGTTACATTGGCAACATTTCTTTAGGTGTATTCTACCACAATTTAACAGTTCCTTCTGCAAGAAAGGAGTCCCTCGGCAGTGTAGGAGACGGTTAGTGCGGACCACGCACCATCTGTCACACTGCGGGGCTGTCCAGGCCCACACTTAATCGATGACCCATGGACCTTAATCCAAAGTCTGATGACCCATGGACTCACCTTGATCCAAAGCCTGGACCTCTAGATCCAGAGGCATGATCCTGTGTCAGCAGCTTCAGGGGACCAGCCCCAGAGGAAGTGACTCATAGAAGTCAAATTCCCTCACAGTGGCCAGCCAGTTCTCCAGATGTGTATTCTTGGAAAACTTTATGGAAAAACAATTGTGCTCTAAAGATTGCTTAAAGAGCGGCAGAAGGCAGGAGTAAGGGAACGTTGGCCACTGATAGCACTGGGCTGTAACTCTGGGCTCCCTTGCCCTCTGTAAGAATGACCCACCCTGGAGCTGGAGGCTCAGTGGTTAAGAGCACTGACTGCTCTTCTGGAGGTCCTGAGTTCAAATCCCAGCAACCCCATGGTAGCTCACAACCATCTGTAATGAAATCAGATGCCCTCTTCTGGTGTGTCTGAAGGCAGCTACAGTGTACTTACATATAATAAGTAAATTCAAAAAAAAAAAAATGACCCACCCCTTGGGGAATCAAACCCTGGAACTCACACTGACTAACATAGCTTTCTTTTCCATGTTACAGGTAGAAGAACCTCTGGAACATTTGTCCATTTATTTAAAATTTTCCAGTCCTAGGAATCAAACCCAGGGGCTTATATGCTAGTCATGTGTTCTACACTGAGCGAATAGTCACACTCCCCAACCTCCATATACCTTTATCTTGGTAAGACATTCATCTATTCATTTCAGATTTTTGTTTTGTTTTGTTTTTGAGGCAGGGCCTCATTTTGTAGCCCACACTGCCCTAGAACTCGGAATCGTCCTGCCTCAGCTTCCCAAGTGCTCGTATTGCAGGCATGTACCACCATGCTTTGCTGAGACATTTGTTAGTCAAATTCTAATACTACTGCTCACTTGTGAGTCCTCTGTATTCTAGATGTAGCTCTCCTCCTTGAAGTTCTAGAAGATTTTCCAAGCCTTCAGCGTTAGCAGCACAGTGATGGGCTGACTGTGTGTGTGTGTGTGTGTGTGTGTGTGTGTATGGAATCTCTACCCTAAGCCTTTTCCTTCACTAGGAAGGTAACCATGTACAAGTTGTGAGGGTACAACCCTAAAGCTATATGCTGGCTACAGTACTCCATTGCTGCTTACAGGCCTTGTTATTGCTTATTGTTTCCTGTCCATTCCTTCAACAAGCAGTGTTCCAGCAGCTGCTTAGGGGTGGCTGTATGCTAAGTACTAAGGATACAGCAGTGGACCAAATAGCCCCATCTTCAGAGCAGACTGCTGAGTGGACAAGGCGACCAGAAGCAGAACAGAAAGTTTGCAGGATTCGAGCTAACGTTCAGGTGGTAGACTGCTTGCCTAGTATGCACGAAGCCCTGGGGCCAGGTCCCAGTGTGGCAGCATAAATGGGAGTGGTGGCAAATGCCTGTAATCCCAGCATTGGGGACTTGGAGGCGAAAGGATCAGAAGTTTCAGAGCCATCTTCCTCAGCTACACAGCAAGTTTGAGGCCAGTCACAGCTATGGGAGATTCTGTCTCTAGTTAGTTGAGCTGTTTTTTATTTTGTTTTTGTTTTTGTTTAGTTTCACTGATCACGGTTTCTCTGTGTAGCCCTGGCTGTCCTGGAACTCACTCTGTAGTCCAGGCTGGCCTTAAACTCGGAGATCCACCTGCCTCTGCCTCCCAAATGCTGAGATTAAAGGTGTGTGCCACCACCGCCCATCTGAGATTCCGTCGTTAAATTTTTTAATTTAAAATTTAGAATTAAAGCTTACGAAGGATAAATTGCCTTTTACACAGGAGTTGGGGAGACAGTCAGCAAAATGCTTAAGAGTTCAGTTTGATCCCTAAGAGTCTATAAAGTGCAGGTCTTGGCAGCACATTTTAATAATCCTGGCTCTAGGGAGGTGGAGGCAGGAGGATCTTTGAGGCCCATTGGCTGGCTGGCCTTGCCTACCGAGGGAGCTCTAAACCACAAAAAGAGATTCTGTCTTGGAAAGCAAGATGGGTTGGGGCAGTGGTGTCACACGCCTTTAATCCCAGCACTTGGAGGCAGAGGCAGGCGGATGTCTGTCTGCCTCTTGAGCTGGCTTGGTCTACAGAGGTGAATGAAGGTGTACGTGCACACATACCAAATGTCGCTTGAAGTTAAACCTCTCCAGCCTCACTAACAAGGCTCCCTCTACTCAGAAGGTTTTATTTGTCTTGTAGTTCTCCCCAACATCAAGAACATTCTGGCACAGTCTTTTGAATATCCCCAGAGGTGACAAAGCTGACTGGTTGACTTTGGCTCTGATTTGCAGGAAAAGGTGTTCCTGGTTAAAGTCTGGCAAATCACCTCTGTGATAAAGCTGGGCAGTAACATCGCTGTAGTGGGTTGGCCTAATGCTGCTTGTATTCTAATGCTAATTTGGGGCCCCCAAGACTGGTTACCCCAAAGATGAAAGAGTCTGCATGGTTAAGACACGGAGTGACCCTGCCCCCAGTTCATTGTAATTGGTAAATAAAGATGCCAACAGCCAAAGCTGGGCAGAAGAAGGTGGGGTTGAGGTTTCTTGGGCTTGGGGAGAGAGGACCACAAGGAGGGGAGGAGGAAGGAAAAGCTGCCTCCATGGAATAAAAGAAAAATGTTCAGGAAAAAGGAGAAGCAGCCATAGGCTGGCTGAGCCATAAAAATGTAGTCCTGAGGACTGCCCAATAAGAGTTATGAGCCAGATGGAACATAGAAATTAGTAAGTAATAATTCTAGGTTGTCAATAGGAAAGTAGACTCTAACAGCATGGAGGGTAGGCAGCTGCCCAGCTATTGTGCTGGTAAGACATATTGTAAATATAAAGGCTATGTGTAAGATACAATTTGCTAAATGCATGAAACTCAAGAAGAACGAAGACCAAAGTGTGGACACTTAGCCCCTTCTTAGAAATGGGAACAAAACACCCATGGAAGGAGTTACAGAGACAAAATTTGGAGCTGTGATGAAAGGATGGACCATCTAGAGACTGCCATATCCAGGGATCCATCCCATAATCAGCTTCCAAGCGCTGACACCATTGCATACACTAGCAAGATTTTGCTGAAAGTACCCTGATATAGCTGTCTCTTGTGAGACTATGCTGGGGCCTAGCAAACACAGAAGTGGATGCTTACAGTCAGCTATTGGATGGATCACAGGGCCCCCAATGGAGGAGCTAGAGAAAGTACCCAAGGAGCTAAAGGGATCTGCAACCCTGTAGGTGGAACATTATGAACTAACCAGTACCCCGGAGCTCTTGACTCTAGCTGCATATGTATCAAAAGAAGGCCTAGTCAGTCATCACTGGAAAGAGAGGCCCATTGGACTGGCAAACTTTATATGCCCCAGTACAGGGGAACACCAGGGCCAAAAAGGGGGAGTGGGTGGGTAGGGGAGTGGGGGGATGGGCATGAGGGACTTTTGGGATAGCATTGGAAATGTAAACGAGGAAAATACCTAATAAAAATCTTTTTGTCAAAAAAAAAAAAAAAAAGGCTGTGTGTGTGTGTGTGTGTGTGTGATCTTTCTTTCGGACTTAATAACCAAAGGTGGGGTAGAAGCTCTAGGCTCAGGAATTTTTAATATTTACTACTACATATTGTGGGCAAACAAATACTAAAGAAGCCGCCCTCCGTGGGGGCTAATGATCATCTTGTATGAAAAGTGCTTCTGGAGTCAACTGTAGCCCTGGAGAGCCCAGAGCCCTTGGTGGGCCACCAGTTCACAAGACTGGTGCTGAGGGCGTGGGGCATGGCAGGCTCAACTCGGTTCGTAGCCAGGGACTTCCACGATCCTGCTTTTCATCTATAAAACACTCGGGCTTAGTGTTCCTGGCAGTATCCGTCAAATCACATTTAAGGATGGTGTAGTGCCAGGGTGATCAGCCCAGCTGTGGGTGCCCACATCTGGATTCAGATCCAAACTCTGTCCCTCAACAGTCAACCAAATACAACTGACTTAAGTGTCTGTGTGTGCAGTATACAGAAGCGCCTATGTCTGGAAGCCAGAGAGCAACTTGGGTGTTGTTCCTCAGGTACTAGTTACCTCGTTATTATTATTATTATTATTATTATTATTATTATTATTATGTGTGTATGTATAAGGTGGGCACATGTGTCAGGTTTGCATGACAAGCACCTTTACCCACTGAGCCATATCTCTGGCCCTACCATAGGTTTTATTGTTATTTTTGCTGTTTCTTTATTTTGACAGGGTCTTACCATGTAACTCTAGCTGTCCTGGAAATCACTATGTAGACCAGGCTGGCCTGGAACTCACAGAGATCTTCCTGCTTCTGCCTCCTGAATGCTGGGACTAGCTTAACTAATACATACATATACGTATACATACACATACACCTATACATATACAAAAACATACACATACATATACACAGGGTTTCTCAGTGGTTTGGGGTTCACTGATTCCATTAGGATAGCCAGTGGATCCCAGGGACCTACCTGCTTCTGCCTGCCAGTGTTGGGATTACAAGTGTACTTGGCAAGAATGTCCCCAGACTGTTCTGAACATGGACAATCTCAGGTGTGACTTCCTTGAGGCCCTTCAGCCGGGTGGGTGGTGGTGGTGCACACCTTTAGTCCTAGCACTCAGGAGGCAGAGGCAGATGAATCTCTGAGACCAGCCAGGAACTCACATTACAGAGGTGGGTTCTGGGACAGCCAGGGATACCTAGAGAAACTCTTGTCTTGAAAAAACGGGGGACAGGGGAAAGGGGAAAATTCAGTGTGTGAGAGAGGAACCATAACGTATGGCTCGCAGGGTTGCTCCAGAATGGAATGAGCAGTTCTTCAATCATGGCTTTGCTTCTTTTTTTTTTTTTTTTGGTTTTTCAAGACAGGGTTTCTCTGTGTAGCCCTGGCTGTCCTGGCACTCACTTTGTAGACCAGGCTGGCCTCGAACTCAGAAATCCGCCTGCCTCTGCCTCCCGAGTGCTGGGATTAAAGGCGTGCGCCACCACGCCCAGCTGGCTTTGCTTCTTTAGCAGGGATCCTAGATGCACTTCTGTTTGTTATGGTACCTGCCATGAGAAGCATGGCACATGCCCAAAACAAGTTGTTCTAGAACCTAGTACGGTGGTACATGCCTGTAATCCCAGCACTTGGGAACGTGAGGTAGAGGACTACATAGAGTGAATTCAAGGCCACTCTGAGCTAGATAGCACACAAAAAGATCCATTCATGAATAAAGCACACATGTATTCACACACACACACACACACACACACCAGTCCTTCCTTGGGAGTCACTCCCTGTAATAATGTCTGCCCTTCGGCCTTGTTCCCCACAGCTAAGACACTCAGAAGCTCTCTGCTCCCTGGCAGGCAGACAGCAGTGGGCAGCAGGGTGGGTGAGGGCTGGGTGAGGGCAGGAACAGAGGGCCCTCTATTTTAAGCACTTGCCTCAGCTGTTCCTTGAGAACTGTACACTAAGGATTTAAAATAGACGGGGCCCTTCTGGTGACCAGTGCAAGGTAGCAAACCAGCTGGTGCCAGGACCACCCAATCCTGAGAGGTCTTAGGCCAGCAGTGGCCTTGTTCTGGGGTCCTAAGTGGGGGCTGCCTTAAGTGTAGGAGCTCTGGGGATGGTGCTCAGAAGGACTGTAGTTCCTTCCGGGAGGGCAGCAGTACCTCAGAGGCCTATCACCAGAGAGAATCTCAACAGCCTGTGCAGCTAGCTTCTTGCAGGCTTGGGCCTATTTTTAGGCCCTGTGGTAAGTTGGGTTGTCTCTGTTCTCAACATGCTACCAAGTTGCCAGCAAGACTTTCAGCAATACAGCCATGTCGGTCTCCCTGGCAAAACTGTTGAAAGGACAGAAAGGGCTGTTGAGAGGCCCAGGCCCAGGTGCCTCTCAAAGGGAAGGATTTGGCCTGAGCCGGGAGCTCATTGGGTAATGCACCTCCCTGAGAGAGCATGAGAACTTGAGTTCTGCTCTCTAAGCAGGGAAAAGCCAGGGAGCTGGAGAGATGCCTTGGCCATTAAAAGCACCAGTCACTCTTCCAGAGGACCCAGATTTGACCCTTAGCACCCATATGGTGGCTCACAACCACCTTTAACTCTAGTACAAGATGATCCAACACTCTCTTCTGACCTGGTGCACAGACATACATTCATGCAAAGCAACCATTGACATAAAATAAAAAAAGCAGACATGACTGCACGAACTGTAATCCCAGAGACAGGAAAAGAACAGAGTCAGGTGGATCCCTGGAGCTTGCTGGCCGGCCAGCTTAGCAGAACAGATGAGCTAAGGTTCAGTGAGTCACCCTGTCTCAAGAAATGAGATGGCAGGCAACTGAGGAAGATATGACATCTTCTCCTGGCTTCTACATGAACACAAACCCACTGGAACAGGCACATATACTACACACACTATGCACTTACTACACATAGTACATACACACCACACACTACACATATACTACACACACACACACACACTGCACATATGTGCATACATGCTACATACACATACTATACACATGCATACACTGCACACACTGAATACACTCACATACATTGAATACACACACACAGTGAACACACACACATTGAATACACACACACACACTGAATACACACACACACTGAATACACACACACACTGAATACACACACACACACTGAATACACACACACACTGAATATACACAATGAATACACATACACACTGAATACACACACACACTGAATACACACACACACACACAGCAGCTCTTACCCCATCCTATTATGCCTACCCATGCATGATCTGGTGGTCTGATTCAGACAAGCCCACATGAGGTTCTGAGGTTCTGCCCATACAGAGGGGCTCTCTGTCTTCCCCACACAGGCTCAGAACAACTAACTCTGTCCTTCCTTCCTCGGCCTTCCTCAGGTCAGACTCTTCCGAGTCACCTGGTGGCTTGTTAAACACACAGGGGCCTGGGCCCCACTTTAAACCCATTACATCAGAGTCTATGAGGTGGATCCAGGCGTCTGAAAACTTTAAACAAGGTTCCAGATGATTCTGATTCACTCCAAACTCTGGAGTCCTGACTGGAGCCCTGAGCAGCGGTGCTCTCTTTGATCATTTTCTTGTTTGATTGAAACTGGAAACTCCAGAGGCTCAGACTGGAACCAACATAATGTGTTAATGTGTGCCTCTCTATAAAACAGACTCTAGAACATACACACACACACACACAGAGAGAGAGAGAGAGAGACTCTAGATCTGCAAAATAAAGACCTGGCTTCTCCTTTATCCAGGGACCAGAATTTCTTGTATTATCAGATTCTGCTTTTTAAATATAAATTCTAATCAAGATCAGCGAGGGAAGGTGCTCAGGAGAGGCGGCCCGCTGGCACTGCTGTTTATGTAAGTGTCTATTCTTAGGCACTGGGGCAAGGAATAGGCTAGACATTGCTGCCCTCATGCAGTTGATGTCTTGATGAGAGAGACAGTTAATAGGTGAGTATAGAACTAAGTCAATGATTTCTCTCTCTCTCTCTCTCTCTCTCTCTCTCTCTTTTTGGTTTTTCAAGACAAGGTTTCTCTCTATAGCTCTGGCTGTCCTAAGAACTCACTCTGTAGACCAGGTTGGCCTTGAACTCAGAAATCCGCCTGCCTCTGCTTCCCGAGTGCTGGGATTAAAGGCGAGCACCACCATGCATGCCCAGCCCAATTGATGTTCTTAAACTTAAGTAACAGACAGTCACAGTGCATTGGCTAAAGTTACAAGGGTATTTTTTTTTAACCCTATTTGTGGAGTGATTGTGTCTCTTCAATATTCATACATCACAATCCTAGCTCCTAGGACCTAAGGTGTGGCTGTCCTTGGAGTAGAGTGTGCTCACCCAGCACACATGGAGCGCTGGACTCAACCTGGGCACAGCATAAGCCAAAGGTGGTAGCACACAGGAGTCAGAGGCAGAAGAATTAGAAGTTCAAGGTCATTGACAATCCTCAGCTATATACTAAATTAAACTTCATCGTGGAATACACGAGCCCAGAAAGGGGGAGGGGAGGAAGGAAGGAAGGGAAGAGGAGGAGAGGGGAGGAGAAGGGAGAGCAGGGGTGGAGGGAAGGAGAACAGAAGGGAATGGAAGGGGAAGAGAGGGCAGGCTGGGGAGATGGCTCATCACATAAAAATGCTGGACACATTGCCTGCAACCTGAGTTTGGATTCCCAGAACCCATTTAAAAGCCAGAAGTGGCTTGTGTCTGTAAACTCAACCACCCTGGGCAAGATGGAGGCAGTACCAGGAGAATCACAGGAAGGTTCAGGCAGCTAGCCTGGGGTTAGAGGCCAAGCATCACAGAGCAAGAAAGACCCAACGACTGTCACCTGATGCTGTCTCTGCTGCATACACATGCCACACAAGTAAATAAGAAATATTTTAAAAGACAAGAAAGGTTTCTTGCTCTGTATCACCTTTCTAGGAAAATTAAAAATCTATAGAAAGTAATGCCCTCGAGGAGGGGGATAGAGTGAGATAGGTGGGAGGGCTAGGGGATTGGAAGGGTTGGAGACAGACAGACAGACAGACAGACAGATACACACACACACACACACACACACACACATCCCAGCACTCAGGAGACAGAGGCAGGTGCATCTCTGAGTTTGAGGTCAGCCTGGTCTACAGGGGGAGTTCCAGGACAGCAAGGACTACACAGAGAAACCCTGTCTCAGGAAGGAAGAGAGGAGAGAGAGAGAGAGAGAGAGAGAGAGAGAGAGAGAGAGTCAACCACTAGTGAAGAGGCTGCCAAACACCAATCAGAATTTATTCCCACGATGAGTGGGACTAGGAAGAGAAACCCAAACAAACTCTGAGTTGTACAGGCAGGAGGAAGGGGAAATGGCTGCTGGGAAGGCAGCCAGCAGAGTCTGCTAGAGTGTCCTGCCGAGAACCAAAACAGGCGGATGTGACAACATGAGGGGTGGTGACTGGAAGGGGCCAGTGTTCTCAAAGCGAGGGAAGGCTCTGGGAAACTGATGTTTTGGCTGCTGCCCAACTGAAGTTGAAGAGTCGGCAGGCAAATGTGGAACAAAGCATTCCAGACAATAGAGACCCTGAAGTAGGAGCAAACATAAGGATCCTAGTCTCAGAAGGGAGTGGCTCTGAGCTCTCTGTAATAACACCTTCCTTCCCTCCTTCTACCCATTCTCTGCCTCAGTCTGCCCACCTGAAAAATGGGGCCAAAGAGTAATTATCTCTCACCCCAGTGTAACTGAGTCACCAGCAGGGTAGATGCGAATCTGGCCCCTGTCATAAGCATGTCAACAAGTTTAGGAAAGTGTGGACTGATGGCACAGGCTTTCTCTTCCCTGAACAATGGGGGGACCCATATGAAGCCTGACCAGGAATCCTGGTGAGCATCCACAGAGACAGAGCATCGAGCTTTCCAATGAGAGACAACCTACAACGCCTGAAGGAGAATGCTAGCTCTCAAACCAGAGACAGAGTGGCTGTGTTGCCTGTTAACATATAAGTGGATGCTGGCTGCCTAGCATCCCTTGGTTACAAAGTCCTCCTGGTTAGCATACCCTGTCCTCTACCCTGAACTCTCCAGCCCAGGGGCTGGGCTGCCCTTCCCTATATAATCCAGCCATTTTGGCTATGCTGGCTTTTTTGTGGGTTCTTTGCCTGCCACTCTATGTCACCTCTCCACACATGGCCCTACTCAAAGTCATGTCGCTCTGGACTCTCCCAGATGTCTCTGCCTTTACCTGTTTTCTCCCTTATAATAAAAACCCTGAGCTGGGCAGTGGTGGTGCACGCCTTTAATCCCAGCACTTGGCAGGCAGAGGCAGGCAGATTTCTGAGTTCGAGGCCAGCCTGGTCTACAGAGTGAATTCCAGGACAGCCAGGGCTATACAGAGAAACCCTGTCTTGAAAAACAAAACAACAACAACAAAAAACCCTGAACCCTTACGAGCAGTCAGTCTTCCTCATTTATTTATTTGTTTTTATTTTGAAATTTGCACTTATTCACCTGGTCCTGAAACAGCTACAGAGACCCTTATCTCAGGAACGAGGAGAAGCACGTGCCAGGCCCTCTTGGAAGAGACATTGTGCTTGCGAGTCCACATCTGCTTCCCCCCACATCACTTCCACCTGGGCAAGGAGTGGGGGAGATGGTGGAAGCTGACACTGGTCTATTGACACAACTGAGGGGCGAGAGAGAGGGATGTGGCTTGCTCGGGTGGCATGCTGAACAAGCTGGTGGCAGTCATCTGTCTACTGCTCTTCTTTCTCCCCCTCCTTCCTCCCCTCCTTGCTCACTCATTCTTTGAGTGCTGGGTAATGCTGCTTAGGAGGGCTTCATGCTAAGCAAATGTCACCGCTAAGCCACACCAGCAGTCCTGGTTTTCTTTCTTACTGGATAATAGATCTTTAAGCCTTGCGTGGTGATGTGTGCCTATGATCCCAGCACCCAGGAAACAAGGCAAGATCCCGGGGCATGGGGAGGTCGCAAACTCAGAAGTCGTACTATGTGCTGATCTATCATCATTTGGCAGGCTGAGACGGGAGGCTCATTGCCAGCGCTGGCTTACAGAAGTGAGTTGTAGGACATCCAGGGCCGTGTAGTGAAACCCCAGCTCAAGTTTACTAACTAAATGGATGAAAATGTAAAGGTAGCTTGGGATGCAGCTCAGTGGTAGAGCACTTTAGCTGGCTGGCACAGGTCCTGGGTTCAATCCCCAACATCACACCTAGGCACACATCCAAATACATGCATATGTAAAAAGCATAAAGAAAGATGGGGGCTCTGGAGAGATGGCTCAATGGTTAAGAGCACTGGCTGCTCCTCTAGAGGTCCTGAGTTCAATTTCCGGTAACCATCTGTAATGGGATCTGATGCCCTCTTCTGGTGTGTCTGAAGACAGTGACAGTGTACTCATAGAATAAATAAATAATTCTTTTTTTAAAGACACATTTAAGTTAAAGGAAGGAAGGAAGAAAGGAAAGAAGGAAGGAAGGAAGGAAGGAAGGAAGGAAGGAAGGAAGGAAGGAAGAAGATGGATAGATGGAGTCAGGTGTGGCAGTGCATACTTGCAGCCCCAGAACTTGGGAAGGGTGAAGTCTGCTGAAAATTAGATCTAGGCTGCACAGTGAGGCCCTTTCTCACAAAAAAAGGAAAGAGGAAAGAAGAAAGGAGGGAAGGAAGAAACTGGAGGGGGAGTGGTTCTCACAGGGTCACAAGGTTGAGGAAAAAAAATACACCCGATTAAAGAGTATCCAAAACTGTCAAAAGCACAGGGGTCCATGCATTGAATGCAGAGGCAGGCAGATCTCTGTGAGTTCAAGGTCAGCCTTCTTCATAATGAATTCCAGGCCCTGCTTCAAAAATAAAAAGGCTTGCTATTTTGCTCTCTCTCAAGACAGCTCGTACACAGATATTTGTTTTGGTTTATTCTGCTGCTTAAACAAAACATGGAACACTGGGTGGGCATTTCTTTCTCGTGATTCTGGAAACTGGGGAGTTCCAAGGTGCTAGATCTGATGTCTGCTGAGAGCCTTTGTCTGTCTCTTCACATAGCAGAATGCATCAGGGCAAGAAGGGACAAACATTTCACTCAGTACCAGATGAGCAAGGACAGCTAACTCATACCTACCTGCAAGCCCTGCCATGGAGATGTTAATCCATTGATAAGGGCAGAGCCCTCACCACTCAGCCATTTCTCAACAGGACCCTACAAACCTCACCTAGTGGAAACAATTTCAGAAGGAAGAAAAACATTTAAACTATGCAAATTTCTCTGTGTATTCCTGGTTATAGACAAGGCTGGCCTTTAACTCAGAAATCTATCTGGCTCTGACTCCCTCCTGCCCCGCCCCCAGCCTACTTTAATTTTTAAAAGATTATCTGTGTATTTTTTATTTTTTTTTTCAAATCATGGTTTTTTTAAAGATTTATTTATTTATTATATGTAAGTACTGTAGCTGTCTTCAGACACACCAGAAGAGAGCATCAGATCTCATTACAGATGGTTGTGAGCCACCATGTGGTTTCTGGGATTTGAACTTAGGACCTCTGGAAGAGCAATCAGTGCCCTTGACTGCTGAGCCATCTCTCCAGCCCCCTGTGTATTTATTCAATGTGTCTGAGAGTTTCATCTGAACTCTTTGCAGTGCTTACATACTTACATCCAATGCCTGTGTAGGTCTTGGACTTGGAGGGGGAACTTCAGAGCCTCTGAAACGGGAGTCACAGGTGGTTGTGAGCCACCAGATCGGTACTGGGAACTGAACCCAGGTCCTCTAGAAGAGCTCTTACCCACTGAGCCATCTCTCCAGCCCATATTTTTTTTTAATTATTTCGAATTTATCTATGTCTTCTGAGAGCCTTTGTCAGTCTTATGTATTCTGAGGCAGGGTCCTTGAACTCAACATGTAGTTAAGGATGACCTTGAACTCCCAGTCCTCCTGCTTCCACCCCATCTATTGGGCTCAGTCCTCTTTATTTATTGACCTTTTTGATAGAGGGTCTCAGACTATAGAACTCAATCATTCTGTCTTAGCCTCTCAAATCTGTGACTGAAGTCTTGGACAACCAGATCTGGATCAAATGGCAGCTCTTTTTTTTTTTTTTTTTTTTTTTTTTTTGAGACAGGGTTAATTGTAGTGACAATTTTGGGATTTTGGTTTCTTTAGAGAATGCAGAACTATTATGAAGAATATGTTTTGTTTTAATTTCAGATGTGGGGGTGTGGGATGCTCCATATCCACGGCAGCTGACTATGATTTGCCTCATGCTCGCTCTAGCAGGGGCATGGCTTTGCCAGCTGCAGATAGTCTCCGCGACTGGGTGACATTTGGGAACTTTTCGGAGGTCTATAAACGCTAAGGCTCTGAACGGCAGGGTGGGTTGTTGGTTGGTTGTCTTGGTTTGTTAAGTATTGTATGTAAAGAAGAAATAAGGTAAGAAAAAATTAGATATCCTGATGGCCAAGATTAAAAATGCCCCAAGGGACCCAGCACTCCTAATCAGCAGGAAGTAGTCTAACGACAATGTCACCCCCTTTCTGAACTCCTAACCTCACTCAGGGATCTCTTTCCTTTCCTCTCCCTTTTTCTCTCTTATATAGTGTTAGGGAGATTGAAAGGGTAGAAAAGGGGTGAAAAGTAGAAGAAAAAAGAGCCCACAAAGTAGCTAAAGACAAGCTACAGCCAATGAAGGTCAAACTGGTCTCAGATTCAATGTGCAGCTGAAGCTAGTGTTGAACACCTACCTGCCCGCAGCCTCCGTTTTCTGTGTGCTGGGATTACAACTGTACCCTATCCTAGGATTACAGGTGTGCCCTATCATTCATAGGATTACAGATGATGGATTACAGGTGTGCCCTATCATGCCTAGCTGTTCTAACTCCTGAGTCAATCTTTCAGTTTCCGCCTCCAGGGCTAATTGGCTCAGTCTCTTCAGTCTGCCAGTTTCACATTCCCAGCAGAGAAATCTAACTGGCTCATTGTCCTGGCTTGATTTCTGATACTGTGATAAAACAAGGAACAAAACCAACTTGGTGGGTTGGGGAGGGTGTACTTCATCTGAGAGGTTACAGTTCAAAGGAACTCGGGCAGAAGCTTGAAGCAGAGAGCAAACATGGGGGGGCAGTGCTCACTGGTTTGCTCTGAGACTTATGTTTAACTAACTTCCTTCCTCCCTCTCCCTCCCCTTCCCCCTTTTCTCCCTCTTTTTTTCTTTCATTTGAGACAGGGTTTCTTTGTGTAGCTTTGGCTGTCCTAGAACTCATTCTGTAGACCAGGCTGGACTCAAACTCACAGAGATCTGCCTGCCTCTGCCTCTCAAGTGCTGTGATTGAAGTATGGGCTACCACCTGGCTCAAACTACCTTTCTTTTCTTTCTTTCTTTTTTCTTTTTTTCTTTTCTTTTCTTTTTTTTTTTTTCCTCTTGGTTTTTTCAAGACAGGGTTTCTCTGTATAGCCCTGGCTGTCCTGGAACTCACTTTGTAGACCAGGCTGGCCTCGAACTCAGAAATCCGCCTGCCTCTGCCTGCCAATTGCTGGGATTAAAGGTGTGCGCCACCATGCCCAGCACCTTTTCTTTCTTTCTTTCTTTTTTTTTTTTAAATGATTTATTTATTTATTTGATGTATATGAGTACACTGTAGCTGTACAGATGGTTGTGAGCCATCATGTGGTTTGTACAGATAGTTGTGAGCCATCATGTGGTTGTTGGCAATTGAATTTAGGACCTCTGCTCGCTCTAATCAACCCCACCCGCTCTGGTGGAGCCCTGCTTGCTCCGGCCCAAAGATTTATTTATTATTATAAATAAGTACACTGTAGCTGTCTTCTGACACACCAGAAGAGGACATCAGAAATCATTAGGGATGGTTGTGAGCCACCATGTGGTTGCTGGGATTTGAACCCAGGACCTTCAGAAGAGCAGTCAGTGTTCTTAACTGCTGAGCCATCTCACCAGCCTTCAAACTACCTTTTTTATACAGCCCAGGTCCACAGTGGACTGGACCCTCCTATATCAATCAGCAATCAAAAAAATACCCCAGTAGAAGTGCCCACAGGCCAGCCTGATAGTGGCCAGGCTTCAATGGAGGCTCCCTCTTCTTGGGTGTGTCAAGCTGACAACCAGGATTAGCCATCACATTCAATTTATCTTGGTGTGAAACAGCTAGTGTGGCAGTTGTCTGTGGATGGCTGAATTAGTTCTCTGTCCAGCTCTGGCCCAGTCACTTGTGAATAGAGGTAATAGGGTCTTGTTCTTCAGTGCAGGAAAAATAAGTGTTTTCCTCAGAAGAGACAGGGAAAGGGCTGACCCCTGAAATACACAAAATAGAAAGAGGGAAAAGGCAAATATATAAATGATACAGACTATAGTTAATACCAGACAATAAATCTAAGCCTAGAGGACTTTGGAATGTCCAGGGGAAGGTGGCCTTAAGGATGCTTGCTGGGAACTGTGGGAGGGAGGACTGTCCGGGAGGAGAAACAGTAGGGGCTGGCTGGCGGCAGCAACTGCAGCAGGTCATGGTCAGTTCAGAATGGAGGAGTTCAAAGACCCTGGAGACAGAGAACAGGGTGGAAATTAGAAGATAAGGTGAGCTCAGATTGCAAATGACCTCGTCTACTAAGGAGTGAGGCAAGGAGGAACCACATTACAATTCTTTTTTTTTTTTTTTGGTTTTTCGAGACAGGGTTTCTCTGTATAGCCCTGGCTGTCCTGGAACTCACTTTGTAGACCAGGTTGGCCTCGAACTCAGAAATCTGCCTGCCTCTGCCTCCTAAGTATTGGGATTAAAGGCATGTGCCACCACGCCTGGCCCCCACATTACAATTCTTAAGCTGGGAAACTACATGACCCAAGATTTTTTGGAATCAGGTGGTTCTGTGTACATCCAACCACCACTTCCTGCCATGGTAGGGGTCTGATACCGTGTCACAGCTATTGTGCTGGGCTTTGTTATTTTCTCATTTTATTTTATGTATATGAATATATGTCTGTACACCATGTGCATGAAATGTCCAAAGAGACCAGAAGCAGGCAGGCATCCAGTCCCCTTGGCACTGGAATTACAGGTGATAATGAACCACCCTGTGGGTGCTGGGAATCAAACCTGGGTCCTCTAGAGAAGCAGGTAGTGATCCTAACTGTTGAGCTACTAACTTCTGGGCTTTATTAGACATCAGGGTCTTTCATTTTGGGTGGGGACTTTTAATTTCCACCCTAAACCTACCATAAATATCTACATGTCTCCAGCTACAGATGGGACACACACGGGGGCTTGGCTTGAGATACTCAGGGGTTTTGATCTGAGAGATGGTGCCCCAGGTCTATGAAGGTAGGAACACAGGAGCTGTACAAACATTAAGGCAGAAGTGGCCCTGGAAGAAGAGGGGGCAACTAGGCAGTTCCTATGACAGACGAGAGCTGAGTCAGAAGTAAAGAGGGCCAGACTAATAAGAGTGAGAGGTAAGAGACTTTCTTCAGTGGAGCCCATGGTACTGGAGAGCTGATTTGGATGAGGGCAGGACAGAAAGCCTGTAACCCCAATGAGTCAAACACATGCAGGGACCTCAGGACAAGGAGCAAGCCTGGGAGGAGGATGTAGGCTGGAGAGTTTGTGTTGTTTTCATTGTCATGTGTGTGGTGTGTTATGTATGCTTGCATGTGTGTGGGCACATGTGCCCATGGACACCTGAGGTGGGTGTCTGGGATCATCTTCCACACTCATCCAGTTTCTTCACTGAGGTATTCTCAAACCCAGAGCTCCCTCAGGCAGCGACTCTTACCAGCCAGCTTGCTCTGGGGACCCTGTGTCTGCCTTCCAAGGCTGGAATTATACCTACTGGGCATCTATGTGGGAGGACTCAAATGCCATCCTCATGCTTGCTTAGCAAGCGCTGTTCTGATCCACCTCTCTAAGCCCTGGGCTGGCATTTTTAGGGTACTGAATTTGGAAATTTCCAAAGGGGAAACCTGCCCTGCCTCTGCTGTGCCTCAACCTTTCAGTTTCTTCCTCTAGGTCATCAGAACTGCTAGAATGCAGTCGTCCTTTCCCCAGAGAACCTGGACCGCAGGTATTCACAACTAACTCTGTATGCTTCCTTTAACACCCACCTCCATTTTTCATGTTTGTACTCACAATAATCATATCACCCCAAATTGCCCATGGGATTTTTATTTCTGAGTCCCTTTGCTTCACAAAGATCCGTGTATGTCTAAAATTAAAACAGGAGAAGAAGCAGGCATAGAGAGAGGGTAGACATGGGCAGGGATGGGGCATTCCTAGGAACCCCTCTTCCTGGCTGGCCTTGAAACCTGTAATGGGCTCTCCTTTGCCTCCTGAATATCCAGATTTCGGGGTGGAATATAGGAGCTTGAGCAGGGTAAGTTTTACTCTGTCACCTCTCTGTCTTCAGGACTTCTTTCCCTCTCTCACATCTACTTGGGACATGGAAGGGGGTTCCAGCAGCCCTTAAATCACATTCTCCAGAAAGCTAGGAGAGACAGCAATGGGCATTATCTCCACTGCTGCCCAGGCTAGCTACTGAGTCTCTGAGTGTATTATTCCACTCATTATTCCCCCTGTGCTGACACTCAGGGGGACAGTTCTGCCTTTGAGTCACCCTAGCACAGGCGTGCCCAAGATGATTCTGCCTGGCCCTTCCCAGCTAGCTTTAGTCTCTCTGCAGAGTCCCCAGACATTGTGTTGCAGAAACAAGCCATTCCCACAAGGATCCGAGTAAACTTTGACCCACAGAATCTATGCTCACAGTATAATGCTAGAAGGAAGGAAATTCCTTCAATAGATCAGTCTGGAGAGGGGGGAAAGAGGTCTGTTAGCGATGTAAAACTTGAGGACTGTTTGAATAGCCAGGCTTACAATCCAAGCACTGAGCCGCTCAAATAGAAGGAGACTGGGCTAGACGGCAAACCTCTGACTGAAAGAATGGAAGGAAGGAAGGAAGGAAGGAAGGAAGGAAGGAAGGAAGGAAGGAAGGAAGGAAGAGAGGGAGGAAGGAAGGAAGGAAGGAAGGAAGAGAGGGAGGAAGGAAGAGAGGGAGGAAGGAAGAGAGGGAGGAGGGGTGGGGTGGGGGTGGGGTCCAGAAAGCACAGTGAGTAAATCAGTTGGTGGCTTTGGGGTTAGTTGAGCAGCAGTGGTGTCCAAGATAGAGAATAGAGGGATCTGGGAAGACAGCAGAACAGATATTCCATCTGGACAGCAGAAGTGACCCACTAAGTCAATAGTTAGTGCTCTCAATGTTATATGCAGAATCTGTTCTGAAATCAGCAAGCAACAAAGCCTCTGGATACACTGTGAGGGACTAGTGAACCTCTGGGATGTGGATGAGGGATGCTGTTGATCGCTTAACTGCAGGCTGGAGCACCCACACTAGGGTCCTGAGCTGTATAAAAGGAGAAAGCTAGCTGGGGCTCCAGAATTCGTGCCCTTTGCTTCCTGTTTGTGGGTGCCAAGTAACCAGCTGCCTTGAGTTCCTGCTCCCCTGATGTCCCCACCTCAGTGAACAATAAATACCCTTGAATTAGGAGCCCAAATAAAGCCCTTCTCCTGTAAATTGCTTTTGTCAGAATGGTTTGTCACAGCAACAGGAAAATTAAGAGACTAGGATTCTGCATTTTCCTTCTTCAGCCACAAAACAGCTGAAAGATGTTTCCTGTGGCTGCTGTAATCAACTTGCACAAAACAGGGTGGCTTAAAGTGACAGGATGGACGGCCTCTTCTCAGCTTCTGTGGTTACCCCACTGCCACTTCTTTTTCTGTTGTCACAATGTCACAAAGTGTTTTTCCCAGCATGAGTGTCTCAATTTCCTTTTTTTTTTTTTTTTTTTTTTTTTGGTGTACATGGGCCAGATTGATATCAGGTGTTCCTCAACTGTGCCACGCCTTTTTTTTTTTTTTTTTTTTTTTGAGAGTTTCCCATAAACTCCAGGGATCCTACTCTATCTGCTCCACTAGCTCTGGGATTACATTCACTGCCCTGCCAATTGTTTGTTTCTCTGGTCCTCAGGTTGACACAGCAAGCACTTTACTGCCTGAGCCACCCCCAGTCATTTTCCTGCTCACAGTGCAGCCCTAGCTGGCCTGGAACTTGTAGACAATGCACAGAAATCCCTCTGCTTCTGTTTCCCAAGTGCTAGGATTGAAGACATGCGCCACCACATTCAGGTCTGACAGCCCAGGTCTTGTAAGGGGACCAGCCCCTGGATTCAGAGTCATCTTGGTCTGGTATGGCCTAAGCTTGAGGACCTCTGCAAACACTCTTCTTCCAAATAAGGCTACATTCACTTCAATGTCTTATTTCAATATATATATATATATATATATATATATATATACACCTGTAGTCTGTATGTATATATGTACTTGCACTGTTAGTGCTCCTTGTGCCTATCCGGGTCAGAAGAAGGTGTTCAATCCCCAGGAACTGGAGTTAGAGATGGTTGCAACCCAACATGTAGATTCTGGAAATTAGACCCAGGTCTTCTGCAAGAGCAATGAGTTCTCTAAACTGCTGGGTGATCTCTTTAGCTCCTACTATCAATATTATTCAGGGTATTGAACCCAGGGCTTCTTGTATGCTAGCTAAGTACTCCACCCTGACCTATATATATCCCCAGCCCTTTTCTTCCTTTTATTTTGAGACAAGGTCTCATGTAGCTACTCAGGCTACCCTTGAACTCACTCTGTATCTCCGAGTAGCATACTTTCAAAATTTGGTCATCCTGTCTCAGGCTCCTGAGAGGATGGGATCCCAGGCCTGAGATAAGTCGCCAGGCTCAGCTTAACATAACTTTCAGTGGTGCACAACTCAACCCATGTAAGGAGGATATGAGCCAGGGCTGGATTTTATTGATGAACTCCACAGTGAGGAGCTGCAAAGGAGTTTCCAGTGGAGAGTAACAATAGGCAGTGTAGTGAGTGGACCTATGCCCCACCTCCACACCAACCATATGTGGTCTTATTTGAAGATACTTTGTTGTTGTTGTTGCTTGATACAGAGTTTCTCTATGTGACCCTGGCTGTCCTCTAACCTGTTCTGTAGTCTAGGCTGGCCTCAAACTCAGAGATCTAACCACCTGTCTCTGCCTCCTAAGTGCTGGTATCAAAGACATATACCACTTCTGCTCAGCAGAATCAAAATTCTTGTTTTGTTTTGTTTTTTCAATACAGGGTTTTCTCTGTAGAGCCTCAGCACTAAAGTAGAAGCAAGAAAATTGCAATTTCAAGGTCATCCTCAAATATGGAACAAGTTTGAGGCTAGCCTGGGCTACTTGAGAGAGACCCTGATTCAAAACATAAAGTTAGCCGGGCGTTGGTGGCGCACGCCTACACAGGCATTGGATGTAAGTATGTAAGCGCTGCAAAGAGTTCAGATGAAACTCTCAGACACATTGAATAAATACACAGGGGGCTGGAGAGATGGCTCAGCAGTCTCAAAAAAACAAAAAACAAAAATAATAATAATAAAGTTAATAATTTCACGAATACAGAAAAAGCATTGGAAGGCATGTGGTTAGATGGGTTATTGATTGTTGGTCCCTTTGCTTGTGGATATGGGGTTTTTTGGAGGATCTGGGAGAAGGGACAGTCTTTTGGTTTTGTTTTGCCTTGTTTTGTGTTTGCCCCATCAAACCCTGGCTTTAACGTGTTAATAAAACTGACTAAATATGACCAGCTGATCTCCACAGCCTCTGACTTCTAGCTGCCTTCCAATGCCTGGACTAAAAAGCGCCTGTTTTGCCTAGGTGACAACAGGGAGGGTTGCTCTCAGCAGGACACAGCCTGAGGAGGGCTCCTCAGGCAGATCTCCCTCAGGACTGGGGACCAAGTTCATCATCCCATTCCTGGGACACAGACTACTGCTTCACAAGGTATTCAGTGATCTCATAACAGACAGTTGGGCTTGCTCTTGAGTGAGAGGAATTTAATGCCAGCCATCTCAAGGGCTCCCAAATCAAACCAGCAGGGTTTGAGAGAAAGCTACCTAATAACCAACACGCGCATTTCTGAAAACCAAGGCCTACCAATAAGGATATTAATTCTCCACACCCCCACTTGCCTTATATCATTTGAGAAAGCATCTCATGTAGCCCAGGCTAGCCTCAAAATCATGACATAACTGAAGATAACCTTGAGCTTTGGCTCTCTGGAGTGCTGGGATGTTAAGAATTTGCTACCATACCTGACTTTATATCTTTCTGGAGATAAAAACCCAGAGCTTTGAGCATGCTCAAATGCTCCACCAACTGAGCCACATCCCCGGCCCTCCTTGACTTACTTATTGATCACCATTGGAAGCAAATCCTTGAACGCTAATTGGAAAGAGTCCCTATCAATGCTAAACAAAGACACAGCTATGTACGACTTAGACATAAAATTGTCCCACCTGGGTGAATTTCGGGCAAGGGGAGAGCTCTATCATCCAGTCAGAGGCAGACTTCTCAGAGAAGGGAACTATCAAGGAAATGCATTTACCTGTCAAAGGCAGAGTCAGTCCCATAGTGAGGGGAGAGAGCGGGAGTGGGAACAAATGTTATTGAGTTGAATTCCTCAAGCACGGGAAACTCCAGCACTGCATAGGAGATGAGGGAAGGCAGGGGGAATTATATATATTTAGCCGAGTGTGGTAGCATATACCTTTAATCTTTTCTTTTTTCTTTTTTTTTTTGGTGGTTTTATCGAGACAGGGTTTCTCTGTGTAGCTCTGGCTGTCCTGGAACTCACTTTGTAGACCAGGCTGGCCTCGAACTCAGAAATCCGCCTGCCTCTGCCTCCCGAGTGCTGGGATTAAAGGCGTGCGCCACCACGCCCGGCTCTTTAATCTTACACTTGGGATGCAGAGGCAGGCAGATATCTGTGAGTTTGGGGCCAGCCTGGTCTACAGAGTGAGTTCTAGGACAACCAAGGCTACACAGAGAAACCCTGTCTTGAAAAAAAAAAATAAATAAATAGAAATTTAAAATAAGAAAGAAAAGAAAAAATTAAAAGCAGTTGTAGTTGGGTTTGTTGTTGTTGTTTGTTTGTCTGTCTGTCTGGTTTTGTTTTGTTTTGTTTTTTTGTATTGTGTTGCTTTTGAGACAGGATCTCACTCTGTAGTCCAGACAAGCCCGGAATTCACTTTGTAGCCCAGGGTAGCCCACGGTGATCCTCCTGCCTCAGCTCAAGTGCTGGGCTTACAGGGACAGTATCACACTGAGCTGTTTTTCTTTCAGAGTCTGGCTTTGCCCCCAGCAGTGATCTTTTCTCTGTCTCAGGGTTAGGAAGGAAGGACAAAGGCTCTGTAAAGTAGGGCCCTGCATGCCCTAGCGCTGGTAAGTTTGGAGGGCCATCTTGGAGTCCCTCTGAAATAGCTTTTAAAACACTTCCTCCAGTTTGTTGGCCTTGTAAGGGTGTGGCAGGCATGCAGATGAATGTCACACAATGCTCCCAAGGCTAAGGGAGGAGTATGGCCATTCCAGGACCTCAGGAGGAAGCGAGTCACTCCAAGAGCAGTGAAAGATGTCAAAGGGGAGGTGGGACTGGGGTAAAAGTGCCCTGGAGACAGGCATTCACAGCAACCACTGCAACCCTCTCTCCTCCCTACGAGGATTTGCAGTAGAAATCAGAAGTGTAACAGAGAAGCACAGACACAAGGGGATATGGGGCAGGCAGGAGTTTTAACTGGCTGATAATTATGGGGAACCAATACCAGCTTTGCCAGGAGGGAGAGGACGCCTGGGGTCCTGAGCACCCCTCTCCCTCGAGTGTTGGGTAAGAAGTTTGGAAGGTTATCCCTCACCAAAGGCACTGGGCAATGCCCCGGCCAAATGAAGCCCAGGCCACCCAGCATGTGTTGGAATCCCTCCTCACTGTAAAATCCTTCCATCCCAGAAGACTTCCCTCTCAGGAAATCAAAATCCAAGCCACGCCTTGGGGAACAGAGCCTCCAACGAAGGCAGAGAATCACTGGACCCTGAAAACCAGTCTCCCAGGGGAGGAGGTAGCATCCCAGGGGAGGAGGCAGACCCGGGGCCCCAGGTGTCTTTCCAGAAAACAAGGACCATCTAGAGGGTCTGAGGTGGCAGGGGAGCAGGCCCGAGGGAAAGTTAGCAGGTAATTTAGGGAAGGGCTTCCCAGTCTCCATGCTGCTTCTGAGGCAAGGAGACATCAACAACGAAGGGAAAAGGAAACGGCTTGGGATTTATTTTTCACAGGCACATAATACTTGTACATATTTATGGGGCATGGTACACGCCTACAGTGCATTGGTCACACTGGGAAGATCATTTCCATTTCCTCAAACCTTGTTTTTAATTTGTTTACTTATTTATTTTTTCTTTTGGGGCTTTGTTTGTTTGTTTGTCTGTCCTAGCTTGTGTTGAGACAGGGTCTCATGTAGCTCAGGCTGGCCTCAAACGAGTTAAATGGCAGAGGATGATCTTGGACTCCTGCTCCTCTGCTCCCCCACCTCCTAACTGCGGAGATTACAGGCCACCAGTCTACTTCCGGTTTATCGGGAAGTTCTCAACAACTGAGAAAAGTCCCCAGCCCATTTTTTACTTTTTATTTTGAAATAGGGCATCATTAACTGGCCCAAGCTTGCCTTGAACTGTCTCTGTATCTGAATCCCAGGCAGCCCTTGAATTTGAATCTTCCTGAATAGCTTGGAGTGTCATGCCTGGCTCTTTTGATTTTTATTTATTTGTTTGTCTTTGACACAAAGAAGCATGTAACACAGACTGATTTTGAACTAGGTTGCAGAGACTAGTTTTTAATTCCTTAAGCCTCAGGCCTTTGAACCTCAGCCTCCTACATGATGGGATTACACATGAGCATCACCAGCCACCAGATCTGGTTCTTAGCTTCTTTTCTTTTTTTTTTTTTTCTTTTCCTTCTTTTCTTTTCTTTTCTTTTCTTTTCTTTTCTTTTCTTTTCTTTTCTTTTCTTTTCTCTCTTCCTTTCTTCCTTTCTTCCTTTCTTCCTTCCTTCCTTCCTTCCTTCCTTCCTTCCTTCCTTCCTTCCTTTCTTCCTCTCTCTCTCTCTCTTTGTTTTTTCAAGACAGGGTTTCTCTGTGTAGTCCTGGCTGTCCTAGAACTCACTCTGTAGCCCAGACTGGCCTCGAACTCAGAAATCTGCCTGCCTCTGCCTCCCAAGTGCTGGGATTAAAGGCATGTGCCACCACTGCCACCACTGCCTGGCTGTTATTTTTTTTTTTTTTTTTTTTAAATAGAGGTTCTAATTCACTGTAAAGGATTACATATTAAACTGTTCTGTCTCGGTAGTCTACTCAGAGGAAGTGAGCAGGTAGGTCCTCTACATGCTCTGGGATAGAGCTGGGATTGGAAATTCAGGTCAACGACCTCCTTAATTCCTCTTCTTAGAGTTCAGCCAGACTGCAGTGTGGAAGCCCTGATTCCACACATTCTGCCTTTTAAGCACAGACTGCTACTTTTTGGGTTTTTTGTTTTGTTTTGTTTTTTTTTGTTTTTTCGAGACAGGGTTTCTCTGTATAGCCCTAGCTGTCCTGGCACTCACTTTGTAGACCAGGCTGGCCTCGAACTCAGAAATCCGCCTGCCTCTGCCTCCCTAGTGCTGGGATTAAAGGCGTGCGCCACCACGCCCGGCTTCAGACTGCTACTTTTGACACAGAACACATGGGGAGGAATGTAGTGTAGAAGGGACCTGGAGCCAATTCAACTGCCCAATACCAGTAAGACAAGGGATGCTAAATTCACTCACAAGCTGGAAATGGACCCTTGGCCGCAATTGGTGGCCTCAGATGCTTATAGGGGACCTTGACCTGCAATAGCTACAGGCTGGGAGGAAAGGGCTAGGTATAGATTTGATGGGAGATACCGGCAGAAAAGGCACAGCAGTATGCTCCCCCAAAGGAGGCTTTGGTTCTTCGTAGAAAATGAAGTGATAAAGGCCCTGTGAGGCCTCAGTCCCTGTCAACCTTTGTCCCTGATGGAGCAAGGAAGATGGCTTAGTTAGAGTTTCTATTGATGCAACAAAACACCATGACCAAAGCAACTTGGGGAGGAAAGGGTTTATTTCTGCTTGCACTTCCATATAAATGCTCATCATCAACGGAAATCAGGACACCAACAGGGAAGGAACCTGGAAGCAGGAGCTGACTCAGAGGCTATGGAGAGGGGCTGCTTACTGCTTTCTCCTTATGGCTTGCTCAGCCTGCTTTCTTATAAAACCCAGGACCACCAGCCCAGGGATGACACCACCTATGGACTGGGCCCTCCCTTACTGATCACTAATTGAGAAAACGCCTTACAGCTGGATCTCATGGAGGCATTTCCTTAACTGAGACTCCTTCTCCGATGACTCTAGCTTGTGTCAAGTTGACCCAAAGTAGACAGTACAGGAGAGGAAGCTGCATTATTGTTTATTTATTTAATTAGTTTGTTTGTTGCAACAAGGGCTCACTCTGTAACCATCTAGTCTGGAACTCACTATGTACATAATGACATCACACTTTTGATAATCTTCCTGCAGTAGTTGATATTATAAGCATAAACTACCTGTTTTATTTTCTTTCTTCTTCCTTCCTTCCTTTTAGACACAGGGTTTCTCTGTGTAGCCCTGGAACTCACTCTGTAGACCAGCTGTCCTCAAACTCACAGAGATCTGCCTGCCTCTGCCTCCTGAGTGCTGGAATTTAAAGGAGTGGGACATCACTGCTTAGGGCCCTTTTCTGTTTTGTTTTGTTTCTTTATTATTATTAGTTTTGTAAGGAGGGCAATGTCTCACTATGAAGTTCTGACTGGTCTAGAACTGGCCTTGAGGCAATCCTCCTGCCTTTGCCTCCTGAGGGCCAAGAATGTTCTATTATGTCTAACTCCTGACCTGAACTTCTAGCCTCGTGCATGCCAGGCAAACACTATACCATGAAGAAGCATTTCTTTTCTTTCTTTTCTTTTTATTTTTTAAAAGTAACATCTCTAAGCTAAGCAAGCTGATGGGTGCCTGCAGTTCTGTCTACTTCAGAGACTTAAGTAGAGCTATCATTTGAGCCCAGGAGTTGAAGGCCAGCCTGGGCAACATAGTGAGACTTCGTTTCAAAGAAAAATAAACTCTGTGTGTGTGTGTGTGTGTGTGTGTGTGTGTGGTGTCTGTCGTCTGTCTGTGTCTGTGTGTGTAGGGGTTCAGGTGCCCAAAGAGTCCAGGAGGAATTGGATCCCATGGAGTTGGAGTTACAAGCAATTGAGAAATAACCATGTGGGTGCTGAGAACTAAACTCAGGTCCACTGCAAGCACAAAAAGTATTTATTTATTTATTTATTTATTTATTTAGGTTTTTCCACACAGGGTTTCTCTGTGTAGCCCTGGCTGTCCTGGAACTCACTCTGTAGACCAGGCTGGCCTTGAACTCAGAAATCCGCCTGACTCTGCCTCCCAAGGGCTGGAATTAAAGGCGTGCGGCACCACGCCCGGCTAAGAAGTACTCTTAAGTGCTTAACCATCTTCCCGGTACCTAGAGGACAACTTTCCAGAGTAGGTTCTTGCCTTTCACCATGAGTCCTATGGATTAAACTCAGCTTGATAATTTCCTTGTAAGGCAAGTGCTGAACCACTTCATCAGTGCAGAAATAACTTTTTAAGGAGGGTGGTGTGACTCAGTAGTTAAAGGCACTGCATTTGACCCCAGAGAGGTCGATCAGATGGCTCAGTGGGTAAGGTGCTTCATCTAATCCTGATGGATGACTTGAGTTCTATCCCTAGGACCCACTAAGTAGAAGGAGAGAACTAACTCCTCCAAGCCGTCCTCTGATCTCCACATGTGTGCCGTGGCACTCATATACCCTTTACACACAAAACAAATACATAAAAATATAATGATTAGAGCTGGGTGGTGGTGGCCACATCTTTAAATCCCAGCACTTGGGAGGCAGAGACAGGTGAATTCAAGGCCAGAGTAAGTTCCAGGATAGCCAGGGAGACATAAAGAAACCCTGCCTCAAAAAAAAAAAAAATGTAATAATTAAAAAGCAACATCAAACATAACAAACCTCTTGTACCCATTAGGTGTTTGTTACCCCTGGCCTTAGACACCTTTTTTGGACATTTCATGGAAATACAGTCACACACTGTGCCGGCTGTTTGTGACTGACTTCTTTCACTTTACACAAAGTTTTCAGTGGTCATCTATGCTGTAGCATGTGTTTGTGCTTTTTATTGCTCAATAATATTCCAGTGTGTGGACATACCATGTTTATTTCATTCATTCAGCAATTTGGACATTTAAGTTTTTCTACTTTATGGCTATTCTGAATAGCCTGAATATTCTGCATAGTTGCTTTATCAGCAAGATAAAGATGTGTGCAAGTTTTTGTGTGTCAGGGTGGAATTTCTTAGTTAACTACTAACAAACATTTATTAACTGCCTGTTGTGCACATAGCATGGGATTAAAGGGAAGTTGAATATACTCAGTATTAAAGTAAACACAAATACATTTTTAAACTAAATAGCTAGAGGACTGGCAAGATGAGGCAGTGGGGGAACGTTTGTGGCACTAACACAACACGAGACACAAGGGACTGACTTTGGATTCTAGCACCTATGTTAGCTTACAGGTGATTCCGGGAGGATCCTCCCAGGGACCTAGCAATGGTTTATGTCATCATCAGATGCCATTACCTGAGGCCTAGTGAGGGTGGCCTATAAAAGAACTGCTTACAATCCCAGTCTCCCCTCCCCCCTTTTCTGTTCCCATGTGTTCCTGGCTGGTCTCTCTCTCCCCATTTCTGTCCTCTGTCCCCAAGGCTCTGCTCCCATCTGTCCACCTCTACCCCTTCTCCAGCCCCTCACACCCTCCTTTCTTCAGTAAACCCCCTTTATACCAGATCTGTTGCATGAGTGGGCCAGATAAACCACCCACAACCCCACCTCTCTCACATTCTATTTTATAACAACTTATGTAAAGGTAGGCACGGCCTCCTGTTACCCCAGTGCTGTGCTGGGCAGAGAATAAGGATTAGTGACCTATGCTGGTTGGTCTAGTCCCCAAAACAGCAAGCTCTAGGCTCAGTGACAGACCTTGTCTGAAGATAATGGGCAAAGTTGTAGTATTGTATGTATTATATGCAAGTAAACATGCCATGCAATTGGCTTTCTTTTTTTTTTTGTTTTGTTTTGTTTTTTTGTTTTTGTTTTTTCGAGACAGGGTTTCTCTGTATAGCCCTGGCTGTCCTGGCACTCACTTTGTAGACCAGGCTGGCCTCGAACTCAGAAATCCGCCTGCCTCTGCCTCCCGAGTGCTGGGATTAAAGGCGTGCGCCACCACGCCCGGCATGCAATTGGCTTTCTTGTATCTGTGGGTTCTGAATCTATGATTCAGGAACCATGGATTGAAATTAATAAATTATTTAATTTAATTTTATTTATTTTATTTTATTTTTATTATTATTATTATTATTTGGTTTTTCGAGTGCTGGGATTAAAGGTGTGCGTCACCACGCCCAGCTTTATTTTATTTTATGTTCATTGGTGTTTTGCTTGCATGTATGGCATGTCTATGTGAGCATGTCAGATTCCCTGGAACAGGAGTTACAGACAGTTGTGGGTGCTAGGATTTGAACCCAGGTCCTCTGGAAGAGCAGCCAGTACTCTTAACCACTGAGTCATCTCTCCAGTCCTGATTGAAAATACTTTTAGCTTTTTTTCTTTTTGGAGACAAATGTCAGCCTTATCATGTCCCTCTCCCTGGCTGGCCTTGAAATTATAGTGTCCTTCTTCTTCTATCTCTTGAGCACTGAGATATCATGTTTTCCCATGACCAGTTTGAATTTTAAAATTTTTTTCTTAACTTTGTCTGTGTGTGCTGCCATGCCTGAATGTGAAGGTTAGAGAACAACTTCTCCTTCCACCATATATATCTCTGTCTCCCATCCCTTCCTAGACATTCTGGGGTTAGTTAGAGATGCATATCACCACATCTGGCTTTCCAACTGGGTTCTGGAGAGACAGACCCATATTGTTAGGCTTATACCTATGGGGGCATCTTGAAAAATCTATCTATCTATCTATCTATCTATCAAATCATGTCTTGAAGGTTAGTAAGATGACTCATAAGGTAAAGGTATTTATTACTAAGCCTGATAGCTTTATTTCAAACCCAGGGTTGGTATAATAGAAGGAATAATCTACTGCACACATGCATGTGTGCACACATGAGCACTCACACACACATACACACACAAACACACAGAGCTATTTACTTACTTTTATTTATTTGTTCATTTATTATTTTGAGCCAGGGTCTTGCTATGTAGCCCTGGTTGTCCTGAAACTATGTAGAACAACCTGGCCTTAAATTCACAGAGATTCTCCTACCTCTGCTGTTCTGGGATTGAAGATTTGTGCCACCACTCTGGGTTTAGAAGTAATTTGAAATAATCATGTCTCTACCCTGGAGGTAGCTTGCCAGGTACTGCATATGCCTGACAACCTGAGTTATCAGCCCCAGATCCCACAGTAGAATGAGAGAATAGATTCTCAAAAGTTGTCCTCTGACACTGATGCTCAAGTTGTGGCAAGAGAGAGAGAGAGAGAGAGAGAGAGAGCAGAGAGCACACACACAGAGAATAAAAATTTAATGCTTATCTCTATTGAACATGTAAGGTTTCCTTTGTTGCCATTATTCCCTAACAATACTCTGGTGAGCACTTATATAATACTACATGGAATGAGTTATTAAAACAAATCTAGAGATGACTGAAGGTTTGGGAAGGTGAGGGCCTATTGAGCTCATGGTCTTAGCAACTCAGGACATTGAAGCAGACTGGCATAGCAAGGCCAGGTCTTAAAAAATAAAACAGTAGATAAAATTTGGGGGTGGCTATGCAAGTTACATGTCACTTTATATCAGTGTACATTCTGTATCTTTAAGGGTCTTGGAACCACTTAATAGATGGGTGAAGAATGGACAATTTTATTAGAATTTTTAGGGTGAGGGTGGGGGTCTTGGTGGGCAAAAATAAGACCAGAAAGGCGAGATGGGGTTACTGTAGAGATGGGAGGCTCAGGGTAGGTGGAAGGTGTTAATGTAACTTTATTTGCCTGATATAATTGTTGTCTTGGAAGCTTACTGCCTCCATCTGCTAACCTAGGCCTAGCCATGGAGGCTTCTTCCCTCTGTACATTCTAATTCTAGGCCTACAGTGTTTTCAGCCTCTGAGATTTGCTGCTGTATAAGCTCACTCCTTCCTAGTTCTTTCTGTTTTGTTTTGGTTTTTGGTTTTTTGAGACAGGGTTTCTCTGTATTACCCTGGCTGTCCTGGAACTCACTTTGTAGACCAGGCTGGCCTTAAACTCAGAAATCTACCTGCCTCTGCCTCCTGAGTGCACTACCACACCTGGCTCCTAGTTCTTTCTGATCTCTGGCTGGCTGTTCAACTCAGCTGTCCTGGCTCAAACTCCTCTCCGAGCTGACTGATTCAATCTGGCTTCTCTCAGTTTCTGACTGAATTGCTCTGTTTGGCCTCATACTAACTTTGGCAATATGTTCTAATCTTCTGGATCCTTCTCGTTTCCTGGTTCCGTCTGCCTACACCTGTGTCTAGCTTGTTCTCTCTCTGCAACCTGTCTCTGTATCACAGTCCCAGTAAAACTGCCTCCTCTGTCTGTACTGCTCCTCAGACAGCTCCCCTTTCCTCTCTTCTTGTGAGAATTAGGCATATCCTATTCTATAAAATGTTTCTCTCTCTTTTGGGGGCCTGGGGGTGGGGTTTGGTTTTTTGTTTTGTTTTGTCACTTTCTCTACCACTTAGTTAGACATCACTTTCAAACATGGGTGTTTCTTTCTATAACTAATTGTACCTCCATTATTTGGCATTAAAGGTGTGTACTAAGGCTGAGCCATACCACAACTAAAAACAGGTTTGTTTTTTTTCCCAGTAAACAACACAGTCTCAGGGTTCACAGTGTGATCAAATATCCTGCAACAGAAAGATGTTGGGGGTAACTTGGAATTGATGAATATATAGGTAAGGGTATCGGCTTGCTGGTGGTCTATAGGTGTGAATAAAAATAGTCAGGGGCCGGGCAGTGGTGGTGCACGCCTTTAATCCCAGTACTTGGTGGAGGCGGAGGCAGGCAGATTTCTGAGTCTGAGGCCAGCCTGGTCTACAGAGTGAATTCCAGGACAGCCAGGGCTATACAGAGAAACCCTGTCTGGAAAAACCAACAAAACAAAACAAAACACCCAAACAACCAAAAAACTAAAACAAAACAAAATAGTCAGAGGTTTTAGAGCTACGGGTAGAATTGTCATGTTGTTATATGGGAACATCAGAGGAGGCATTTCTTCTTCTGAATACATTAATTTGGTTTACAATGGTCTGGAAATCTTTTTCTCTTTTTTCTTTATTTGTGTATGTGTGTATGTCCACAGAGGTCAGAAGTGGACACCAGATCCTCTTGAACTGAAGTGCTTAACATGGATACTGGGAACAGAACTCTGGTCGTTTGGAAGAGCAGTGAGCGCTCTTGGCCACTGGCCTCCTCTCCAGTCCCAGCTGAGGTTAGGAGTGTCTTCAGTGTCATGAAGAAAGTGGAATTTGGATGGAATATGAGAGAGAATGAGTTCTTCAACATCTACAAATGAGGTTTTCTTTATTGGAGTTAGCAGTGTGGTAACCCTAGAACCAATGACTTGATATCCTCTGATGTTTCCACTTCCTTCCTGTGTGGCCCCGGACAAGTTGTTTAACTTCTGGGAACACGCATCCATCCTGCAGGCTGTTAGGTTGTAAATACCACACCTTGGCCCCGTGCCTGATTCAGGGGAGACACTCAGTACATATAAAACTTCCTGCTACTTTGAAGAGAACTTTGGGAAGAACCATTAAACAAAAATTTCCTTACATTTTAATCAGTTTATTGGGGGGAATTGCTGCATAGGTCACCATACCTATATGCAGGCCAGGGGACAACCATGGTAGTTGCTGTTCTCTTAACACCACTGGGGCCCAAAGCTAGAACTCAGGTCTCCAAGTTTGGTTGCAAATGCCTTTACTCACTGAGGCAACTCCTTTTAAATGTTATTTATTGTGTTTGTTTTTTGTTTTTTTGTTTGTGTTTGTTTTGTTTTTTCTATATATAGAAAGCCGCCAGGGTTTCTATATATAGCCTTGGCAGTCCTAAAACTCTCTCTGTAGACCAGTCTGGCCTTAAATTCAGAGATCTGCCTGCTTCTGCCTCCCAAGTGTTGGGGTAAAAGGCCTGTGTCACCACTTCCTGGCCTGGTTTATGTGTGTGTGTGTATGTGTGTGTGTATGATATAGAGGGGAGAATGTATGAGTGCAGGAACATACGTGCCTGGTGCACATGTTAGAGTAGAAAAAAAAATGTATGGCCAAGAGAATAGAGGGGCTGGAAAGATGGCTCAGTAGTTAAGAGCACTTGCTGCTCTTCCAGAGGACCTGGGTTTGATGCTCAGCATGCACGTGGTGGCTCACAACTATCTGTAACTCCAGTTCCAGAGATGCAGTGCCTTCTTCTGACATTTGATGGTCCTAAACATGCATGTGGTATAATCACAGCCACTCAAGCAAAAAACTCACACATGAAATAAATATTAAAATATTGAGAGAGAAAGATAATGGACACTCTGGCCTTGGCAGATGATATGGATATAGATATAGATATGGATGTAGATATGGATGTGGATATGGACATAGATGATACAGATATAGATATAGACATAGATAGATAGATAGATAGATAGATAGATACTCAATACTCAAGATGGGCTGGAATTACTTGGCCCAGGGCCTTCCTCTAAGAGGCAGGCTCACTCTAAGCCGGGCTAAGGAGAGAGGGGGAGTAACTGGTACTTTTTTTGTTTGTTTGTTTTTTTGAGACAGGGTTTCTCTGTATAGCCCTGGCTGTCCTGGAACTCACTTTGTAGACCAGGCTGGCCTCAAACTCAAAAATCTGCCTGCCTCTGCCTCCCAAAGTACTGGGATTAAAGGCATGTGCCACCACCACCCAGCTAACTGGTACTTTAATGAGGTACTGTACTGGTTCTACCCATAGTCTCACTCCTAGTGCAGTAGCCTCCTGGGCTATGGGTCTATAGCATCTCAGCCATTTTGCTTATATATCTATCTCTCTGTTCTTTTTCAATTATTCAGAAAATCATACCTTTTCTTTTCTTTTCATCTCTTTTGCTAGCCTGCTTTCCTAACACATTGGACTACCCCCCCTTCCTTCCTACCCTATCCTCCCATTCAGTTATGCCTTCTGTCTAAGTCTTCCTCCCCATGGTGTGGCTGCTTGTCAGTCTGCCCTGTGTCTGACCTCCATGCTAGCGTAAATAGCGTGGCTTTCCCCCTTCTTTCTTCCATTGCCCTGATGTTTAAAGTTAGCCTGCACTGGGGCTTAAAAAAAGAAAAAATCTAATAAAATCATCCTTGCATTTCTTTTTGAGTCCATTCTTAAATTCTTTTTTTTGTTTTTGTTTTTTATTTTGAGACAGGGTTTCTGTGTGTAGCCCTGGCTGTCCTGGAACTCACTCTGTAGACCAGGCTGGCCTCAAACTCAGAAATCTGCCTGCCTCTGCCTCCCAAGTGCTGGGATTAAAGCCATGCGCCACCACGCCCGGCTTTAAATTCTTTTATTAGTGAGACTAACAACTCCAAGCGGTATCAATATGACTGTCAGGATAAAACTTGCAAGTAGTCAAGTAGTCTCTGCTTCCACTATGGGTTCTTGGGTTGGAACTCAGGTCACCAGGTTTGTGTGGTTTTTTCCCCTGGAGTCACCTCAGCAACCCAGCACTGACTGAGAGAAGTGACTGGTGGAAGCTGTTAGTTGTTTGTTGCCAGTTCGTCCTCTCTCTCTCTCTCTCTCTCTCTCTCTCTCTCTGTGTGTGTGTGTGTGAGTTTGTGTGTAGGGCATATGTATGTACACTCCTATGGAGATACAGGACAACCTTAAGTGTTATTCTTCTTAGGTGCCATCTACCTTATTTTTGAGATGGATCTCTGACTGGGACCCAGAGTCCACTGATTAACCTCAGGGCCAGCCTCTGTCTCTCTAGGGATTACAAACTTGAGCTACTTTACATGGCTCTTCTCTGTGGCTTCTGAGGGCCACGCTCATGTTCTTGAGCTGATGCAGTGAGCATTCTACCAAATACATTACCTCCCCAACCCCTGTTTTGAGATAGGGCTCATGTAGCTGAGGATGGCTTTTGAGCTACCACCCCTCCTGCCAATCTCAGAACTCTGTCTCCCACTTCCTTCTTCCACAGGACTTAACAGCATCCCCTGCTCTCTGTCCTCTCCCACCACCAGAGCCCATGCGCTATGGACAGAGAAGTTTCATCTGTGTCACTTATTCCTACCTATCAAGTACCTAGATCAATATGTGGAACACAAATTGGTCATATTAACCAGGCCTGGTGTGACTCATACCTATAGTGCCATCCCAGCAGTCATGAGGTTGACACAGGAAGATTGTCAAGCGTTCAAAATTAGTTTGGGCTACAGGGTAATGATCTGTTTCAAAAAAAATTAAATAAATAAATAAAATTTTTAAAAAATCACAAACCAATTCAGTAGGATGGCTGGCGTACCCCTGTGACTTGGGAAAGCAGAGGCAGGAGGAGGAGTTGCCATTTACCTAGATGAAGAAACCAAGGAAAGCCGGGCGTGGTGGTGCACACCTTTAGTCCCAGCACTCGGGAGGCAGAGGCAGGCAGATTTTAGAGTTTGAGGCCAGCCTGGTCTACAAAGTGAGTTCCAGGACAGCCAGGGCTACACAGAGAAACCCTGTCTCAAAAACAAAAACAAAAACAAACAAACAAACAAAAGAAACCAAGGAAAAGGAGGAAAGAATGTTGCATCTGAACTGTATTCTGGGTCTGTGTACTGGTCTGGAGTTGAGGGGGAAGGGCCTGCATCACAGGCCTGTCTTCTCAGGCATCAGCAGGGATACTAAAGAAAGCCCGGAGGCTGGATGAGGTCACATGGGGGATTAGAGCTCTCAGGCATCCACAGCTCCAGAACAGGGAGGTGACACAGTGAAAAAGAAAAGACAGGGCACCAGCAGTGGACTGCACAAGGGCTCTAGCCAGGACACCTTGCCCAGGAGAGCACTCCCTAGATATAGGATATAGCACCCTCCAGTTTGGTGCTGGGGAGTATGTGTGAGGTTGCTGGTGGCCCTGTGTGTAGACAAAACATGTCACACATGACTGGTGCTATAGAGGTTGCAACATCTCTCTGAACCAAACCGAAGCTGCTACTGAGTTGTGCTGCACGGTCGTTGATGAGGACCAGGCCATGACCAGGTCTATGTAACCAGACAATGACCAGGTTACATAGAGATCACGTGAAGTGAGCACGGAGGGTCGTTGTTGTTGTTGTTTGTGTATGTGTGTGAGTGCGCAAACATTCATGGTGTCAGTTCAGACATACAGCCATGGACACCAGTCCTTGCCTTTCACCTCGTTTGTGGTACTGTCTCTTCTTTACTTCCCACTTGGAATGCCAGACCACCTGGCCCTTGAGCTTCTGCGGATTCTCTTGCTTTCTGGCTCCCCTTTATTTCGCTGGAAGAGCACTGAGATTTCGGGCACAGGATATACTCCACAGGGATCTGCACTCCGGCCGGCCGCAGGCTTACATGGCAAGCATTCTACCTACAGAGCCATGTCTCCAGGGCAGGGTTTTACAGTTTTAGGTCCAAGGTAGACTGCAGATATGATGACCTCCTGAAGAGATCAGACCTGCGATGTGACATTAGAGTGAGCTAGCTCAGAGTGAACTGTTTTCTCTGAGAAACAATCCAGTGGGAACAGGAGACTGTTGGGGGCGTGGGGGTGGGGCTATTTTAAGACTGGGTAAGGACAACCATAAATTCCTGTTAAGGATTAATAGGCCATGTCAGAAACGGTTTTAGTTTCTTGTTGGCCTCTTCCACTCACTCTGCCAAAAACTTGGCTTCATCTTAGTGTCTCATTGGAAGCACTATATTCTCTCAAGCTTATTTTCTTGCCTTGTAGAAGCTGTGTATGAGATCAGAGGCCCCTCCGGTCAAGCCTGGCCCTGCCCCGGGGCAGAGATAAATAGGCCCAGAATCCATTTCTCAGATTGCAACACTGGTGAGTCAGGCAGGGTCGGACAGCTGCTCCCTCCCAGGCGCCCCTTGGCTGTACCTGATAAGGAAGCTCATCGCTCATTCCAGAACACCGTCTTGCGAGTGCACAAGTATAAACAGACACTCCCAGGCCCTGGTGTTGTCTTAGGGTAAATTATTGACATTCTGAACTGCTGAAACTTGGGAGAAAGGAGAAAGCAAACGAACAGACTCAATAGTAACTTCAGTTTTCTTTAGCAAAGCTGTGGAAAAAATTTTGAACTTATTCAGCCAAGGGCAGGCTCAGGAGTTCCTTGAAGCTATGGAAGCAGGAAGGAAGGTTATTCTAGGGGAGGCACATTCACGAAAGAACAAATGGCAAAAATACCCAGAGGGAAATGTGTGCCTGCCTACCTTTGCCACAAACAGAGACAATGGATGTTGTAGCATCCTCAAAAGCAAGTAAACAAAACCAATTTCCCCAAAGCGAATGACCTCCTCCTATAACTGATGTATAAGGAGTGGGGAAATGGGGTGCTAAGAGCATAGTAACAGTTACATAAGACCAGAACTGGTGCCAGACTATACCTGGTCATCAGTATTTCCCATAGTGTACCTGGTCATCAGTATTTCCCATAGTGCACCTGGTCATCAGTATTTCCCATTCCCCCTGTGGAAAGCAGTTCATAACATCTAAGGCTTTCACATTGATCTTTTCCATTGAACTCCATCAAGCCACTCAATCTGGGTAGGGCATCAGAGCCCATACTTTACAGATGAGGAAATCTGAGGTTCAGGAAGGATATAAGTAACTTGCTGAGGCATAATGAAGAGCAGGGAGGGGTAGATCAGTCCCAAGTAGCCAAGAGCTAAAGTACTTCCTAGGACTGGAGAGATGGCTCTGCAGTTAAGATGCAGTGCGGCTCTTGTAGAGGATTTAAGTTTGGTCCCCAGTACCTACAAAGGGGCTCACAACTGTCTGTAACCTGTAACAACAGTTCCAGGGAAAATGACTCTCTCTCTTCTAGCCTCTAAGGGCACCAGGCACATAATACACATGGATTCATGCAAGCAGACAGTCATACGTATTAAACAGAAATAAATTCCTCCAAAAAAAAAGACAGAGGGCGTGGAAAAAACCCACCACCAACAACAACCTCCAAAGGACATACATCATGGTTCTCTTTTGCTAAGACTGCTTGCAGGGCTCACCCTCCGATACCTGTGGAGGGAGCAGGCTTGCCACTATCAGCGTGGTCTGCAAGTTTCTGTTACGAAACACTTCTCTGGTTATTCTCCCAAGTTTTTTTTTGCTCACAGCAGTTGTATCAGTGAGGAGGAAGAGACCACGTAGAATTTTTAAGCCCTAACTCCAGGCCTTTCTTCCTCTAGTGTCCTTTCCTTGACTGTTCTGTATATATGCTGTGGTTTTAGAGACAATGACCACAGGTCCTCTAGGTGCCACTGTGTGGGTGGTGGAGGAGCAGAGAGCACACAGCTCCTGCCTTTTGGGCATAGGACTTTATAAATGCACTTAATAGTCAGATAGGTGCCTCGAAATTGAGACATCTTTTGGAATCTTGAATGCAGAGCTTTTCTGACTTTGGCCAGCATCAGAAAAATCCGGGGTACTTGTTAAAGACAAGGCTATTTAGGCTTCACCCCAGATCTTCTGAATTCCCAGCAGCAGTTCCTGGACTCCTGTGAGCTTAACAAGCTCCCCAGGTGATTCTGAGGTGTTGGGCCAAGCTTGAAAACCACCATCTTAGCACAGGGTTGGGAGGCAATCAGGCAAAGGAGGCTGGGGGAGCCACTCTAGGAAAGCTGGTAGGGGCAATAAAACCCTAGGGAGTCTGGTGCAGACAGTGAGAAAGACAAATCTTGTTTTGTTTTGTTTTCTTCCTTCAATGAAGTGATCAGATAAAGGTGGTTAGAAGTCTTTTCATACACATCTGCTGACAAGATTTCTCCTAGGAGAAAGCAATGGGTTGTCTTTTTTCTCCCCAGAACATAGAGTGGAAGTTACCAGGGGCTGGTGGGATGGGGAGGGGGAGGGTCATTCTTTTAAGGGCACACGATTTCTGTCTGGATTGATGAAAAGGTTCAGGAAATGAGCACCAGTCAGACTTGCACAATATTTATTGTTTTTTTTTTTTTTTTTTTTGCTGTTGCATTGAATATTTAAATATGGTTAACATTGTAATATTTTATATGTATGTTACAACTAAAAAAAAATAGCTGGCATATTGAAGGGTAGAATGATAGGAGCAAATGATCTTCAGTTTAGCCCTCAGTACCTGACCTGACAAAGTCCAAGTGTGCGTCATAGAGAAAAGACAATAGATAAAGCTTTTGAGGATACTTGGCACTATTCTGCCTCTTTTACCTTGTTGCTCCTTAGGTTGACGGTACTTTTGAGCCCTGTAGAGAGCAGTATCCCTCAGACTTCACTGTTCAGGGAACTGTCTGAGAACTTAGTTCAACTGCATATGTTAATTGAGTAGGCCTAAGGCCCTTCTAGAGGCATTTCTTCCTAGTTCTCAAATGATGCTGACACTCTGGTCCATTCTGGGAGAGCTGTGTAAATTTCATCTTCATCTACACTGTATTCTCAGAGTCATGAACTGATATAGGAGTTCAGAGGGCAGAACTGTGTCTTTGTTCTGCATTATAACTTTTTTAGGGCGCTTCTATCAGTCACCTTTGTGATTTTTAAAATGACCTTAACTTACCTCAAATTCTGTAGAATGAGGATGTTAGTATCAAATTATTTCTTGTTCTTTGCTGCTTCTACTGCAGTCCTGGAGTTGCTGACCTTGTTTGCATAGAGGGTAAATGAACCCTGTTTGCAAGCTCTGGGGAAGCCTTACTGTAGTCTAAATCCCTGCAAACCAATTCCCTCTGAAGAGGGAGCAGAGTGGAGAGAACATGCTGCTGTGGGAATTTCCAGATTTGGACGCCAGTCTGAGTAATTGCCACTTTGGCCTCCTCCATATCCAAACAGCCTTTGCAGCACTGTTGAGAGGGTGGTACATAAAGTATGAATGTAATCATACTGCCATTATTTACTACCGTCGTTTATGTTGATGGTAACGACACTGGCAGTTGAGCGATGAAGTGTGTGAGGAGGTTGGGGGAGGGGGCGGAGGGAATGCACGATGGCAGGAGAAAGAGGAACTACATCTCCCAGAACTCCCCTGACCAGCTTACACCGCGACGACGAAGCTCCTCCCCTCCCACCGGCGCCCCGCCCCTCAGATGACGTCACAGAGGTGACATCACGGCGCCTAGAGCGAGGCTAGGGTAGAGAGGCCGACCGAGCTGGAGTCGTCGGCTTGTGGAGGAAGCAGCTGGGAGCTGGCGAGAGCGTGAGCGAGCGGGCGGGCAGGCGAACGAGCTAGCGCAGGCGGGAGGGAGCGGCGCACGGCGCGGAGCAGCGGCAGCCCGGGCCGCGGCGGAGCCTCAGTCGGAGGGCAGCCCGAGCGGGCGCCTCGGTCCCCGCCCCCACTCGGCGGGGCAGTGCCCGGTGTTCCCCCGTGCGGGGGGCGGCGGCTGAGCGGACCCCACGGGACCGCGCGGGTGTTGCCACCTCGGCCGAGGAGCCGGCGAGGCCGCGGGGCCCTGCGAGCTGGGCCCGGAGCCCGTGACAGACGGGCCAAGGAGGGGAGAGAGGCGGCGGCGCAGGCGACGGGGAGGCAGCGGCAGCGGCGACACCATGTCATCCCCCAGTCCCGGCAAGAGGCGGATGGACACGGACGTAGTCAAGCTGTATCCTTCATGGAGGGGAATTCGGACTGCGTGTGGGGCGGGTGGGGGTGCCCACTCGAGGGCTCCGGGGCACTCCAGGCCACTGGCCGCGCCTCCCCTCCCTCCCCCGGTGCCTACGACGGCCCCTTGGCACCTCCCCGGAGCCGAGGGCTTTTTCACTCCCCCTTTATCTGCAGCCCCCCGAGATGTGCGTTGTTCTTCGCCTTCCCTGCATTCCCCCCCACCCCCCAGCCCCTGACTTTCCCTCTACGACGTTTGGATTCCTATGACGGCCCTTTCTTAGGGGTGTGTGTGTGGGGGGGTATAACTAGACGCCTCCTTCGTCACCGGGAGCTCATCTTCAGGGTCTTTGCTTCCTGTTTGCTCTCTTTGGGTTTATGGGCTCATTATAGAAATTCCTGAGAGGGAAGCCTGTCTCTCTCTCTCTCTCTCTCTCTCTCTCTCTCTCTCTCTCTCTCTCTCTCTCGGTGTCCCGGTTCCTTCCACTCACAGTGCTGCTTAAACTGGGGTAACTCAAGCAACCTTCTTTATCCCTAATTCCTTTCTATATTAGGAAGAGAGTAGCCTGCCCAGGGCCCCCTCTTGTAATAAAGAGCTCCGTGTGTTTTAAATCAGACACTCCTGTTAAGCCTTCTGGTCTGGAGAACCTTCCTGTTTTTCTACTCACAAAGCCTATCCCACTCATAGTGCATGCAGTGAGGACCCCCAGGCCCTCTTAGCAGGCAGGCCACCCTCCATATTGTGGAACTGACAGCTGGGAGGAAGGAGAGAAAGGAGCTCCCCGAAAAAAATAGCCACTTGAGCAAAACTCCCTCTGTGAGGGTACGGTTCTTGGGGACTGCTTGCCCTGATCTGGGCCAAGTGACACCTTTTATTTTCTACCCCTTCCCCCAGCTTTATATACACCCGAGGTTGCAGTGGGAGAGCTGTAACAGATAAGAGTCCTCCAGGCAGTGGTTTTGGTTGGAATCCAGGCTGATTTTTTTTGCATGACCAGTAGAGAAATTCGCGAAGGTTCCTAAGGCAAATCGAGTATTTAAAAAATGGTTTTATTTTTTGAGGGCTAATTTTGAGGGTGGGGGCGAGAGCCCAGTGTTGTAAATAGCTGATCCCCAGGGAGAGGGTGAGGGGGGGCGGTAGTGTGTGAAAGGCTGTTAACAAGTCTTGTCTCCTGTTTCTCTTTTCTGCCTCGCCCCCATCCCCCAACCATTTCCCCCGTTGCAGGATTTTGTTTATATAACTCAAGTTGTTTGTCTAGATTTTTCAGGTAATTCCTTCTTTTATTTGTTGCTGTTTTTTATTTTTTTATTTTTCCTAAACATCAGTGGTGGTTGACAAAAACTCAGTTATGGAATTTGCTGAAGTTTTTAAAAGTAGTTTTTGCGTAGGATTTTAACTTGGGGGATGGGAGGAAAGTTGCCTAGGCAAGAGTTTTCTTATTTTTTTTTTTTGTTTGTTTGTTTGTTTGTTTGTTTTGACTAATCCATCTTTTCAAGAATAAGGTGTTTTTTCTCTTTGCCCAGGGGAGAACTGGCTAGAAATGAAGAATAGTGGTTAAACTCGCAAGTTTTAGGGTTTGAAATCTAGAATTTGGGGGAAGGGCAGTGGGAAGGACTAGAGTGAAGCCAGTAAGAAAGGGTATTAGGCTAGATACACACCTAGGCAAATGTGAAATCAACTCTTTTATGGGCTGTTTGTGGCTGTGATTGTTTTGTAAATGCATGAATGATACAGGAATGCTGGCTTTTCATACCGCAGGAAAACTTGTAACCATGGCTCTGTACATTCTACACAAAGCAGTTGGGGGGGGGGTTATTTTTGTTTAGAAACTAGGAAATGACATGGTGCTGGACTTAGGAGTTATTTTTGTCTTGAATTGAGAGTTTGAGAGTTACCATCACACCTAATGCAAATTTCACCCTAATGTATAATTGGGATGGAGTGGGGGAGAGAATTCCAGCTGTTTTTGATCGATGTCAGATCCACAAATTACGTTCATACATAGATTTCTGAAAGATTGAGGATAAGGAGCGAGGCCTAACTTGACTGATGCCTTTTCCATACAGTGCCTTTTGTTCACGTAGTAGTTGTGGCATCTAGAATGATTGCCGCATTTAGGAGTCCGGGTGTGTGGGGGGGTGACTAGTGGTGGGGGGCGGCGAGGGAGAGGGAAACAAAGAACAGCAGGGTGTCTCTCTTCCCCCCTCTCCCTAAGTGGCTTATTTCATAGCTTATTTTTAGTAGAAGATGAAGAAAGGCAAAGAGGCATTGGCTTCTGTTCTTTCCCCACCTCCCTTGCTGACAAAAGAAAGCAGGGCTCTTTAAAATTGTAGATCTCTGAGATAAGAGGATAACAGTTTTGATTTGAAAGCTAGAGGCTATCTCTACTTCAAGTTTATTTTCTGGTTTAATGTAGTTTGGGAGTGAAAATTTTTCAGATTTCCTTTTGTGTGTGCATGTTTGTGTGTATTGTGGAGGTGAGAGATTTTATGGTCTCCTTTCTCAGTTGAATTCACATCAGTAGGCCCAAGTGGAGTTTACAATTTTGGGGTAAGGTATACTTAGTGAAAAATTTAAGAGTAAATTCTCCAGTGTGCTGGTAAGATGGGTACAATCACCTGTCAGTGCTGAGGGTTAAAAATGAAAGATGGTGGTAAGGAAGTAGAAAGAAAAGGTCTGAAGGAATGTCTGGTACTTGTCGTCGTCCCTCCGTGGTTTCTTTGGTAGAGGCTGATAGCCAGTTTCATCAATGTCTCCTGTTTCAGCCCATTTTTGGCTGTCTTCTGGGCATAATTACACTACAAGGGTTTATAGCTTGGCAGCAACCTATATGGTAGGAAAGTAGCGGTGTGGGGGTAGGGAGAGAAGAGGCTGTGTTACTAATTGTTCACTGCTTTCCTGCACCTTGTCAGACACGGTCTCTTTCAGAGCCAGTGGTATTTCTTTTGTGACGGGTTGGTAGGATAGCCGACTCCCAAGTTATGCAGGGAGTGAGTGTTTTGCACCAATGCACTTAATCTGCTGGGCGATTATGCTCTGAAACTCTGACTCATTCATTGTTTCTCTTCTGATCCTCAGCTGAGGGTTGTGCAAACCTCCACAGGAGCCTAGAAACTGATTTACATGACTTTCTGGTGCTGTGGGATAAAAACCACTTGTCTTTAGCCTAGGTCCTGTAAAATGGTCTTGGATCGTGCAGCCATTTGCTTGCCAGAGCCAGGTAGATTGCTAGCCTTGAGAGCCACACAGGACCAGCCACCTTTGAGGTTTCCATCGGCAACCACTGATTATTTAGATTGTCTGAGAACTGGGACTCTGGTGACCTTAAGCGTGATTTGCCCTAAAGGAATATTGGTTGAAGTTGTCCCTGGTGGAGGAACAAACAGCTCAGGTTACATGGGTTTCCTTGTTGGTGGGGGTGACTGTCTCGCCCTGTTGCACAGCTCTGGTGAGCCTTTTATCTGTGAACCAGTGCCCCTGCTGAAGGCTAGAGCTGCTTGTTTTGGAAAAGCGTATGCAGGCAAAAGGCCGCAGGCACAGCTTCTTGCAGCTCATTGGCTGCTCTGTTACTACCCGGAAAAGGAGGAGGGGTGGAGCTACCAAACAGCTGATGGGAGTGTGTGACAAGAGTGTGTTTACATACAAAGGAGGTGGGGGCTGGGGAGGCCTTGAGCTGCTGACAGAACCAAGGGTATTTTCAAGGGGTAAAAAAAAAGGAAAACCTGTACTCAGACTCAAGAAATGTTCAAAAAATTAAACTAGAAAACTGAATCTTATCATAATGAGGACTTGGCACACCTCTCGTTGCTGTAATACTTGGAAATTTTAGAATACTATGACTTTTCAGAGACTGTCTTTTCCAGGAGATCTCAGTAACAAAACAGGATATGACGTTTTAAATGTCCTTAAGTGACTTATAGTTGGGGTTAAACCTGTAGTGGGAATGGGCCCCCAGAGCTCTAAGCTTGCTAGAATTTAAAGAAAAGCTGGTGTCTGCTGTAAGGGCTTCAGAAATTTTCTGGAACAAGTTCAAACCTCTAAATATTTGTGCACCCTCTTTGTGTCAGGCACAGTGTGTCTATGTGGAGGGGATAGTGAGAAGTTCTCTGTGGTGGACGGAGTACTTGTGGAATTAGGCTTTTTTTTTTTGGGGGGGGGCGTTTCAAGACAGGGTTTCTCTGTGTAGCCCTGGCTGTCCTGGAACTCACTTTGTAGACCAGGCTGGCCTCGAACTCGGAAATCCACCTGCTTCTGCCTCTGCCTCCCAAGTGCTGGGATTAAAGGCGTGCACCACCACCGCCCACTACCACCCGGTGTGGAATTAGTTTTTGGGTTGTTTCTTTAAACCAGAATGTGGGATCAGCATTGTGTGTTACATCTTGCTTTTTTGAATACTTAGTATTTTCAAGATTGAATACTCCCCCCCCCCTTTGCCAGCTGTGGTGTCTCACACCTTTAGTATCATTAATTGGAAGGCAAAGGGCAGGTGGATCTCATGGCCTGGGCTACATAGAGACCCTGTCTCAAACAACAACAAAACCTGATTTTTTTTTTAATGAAAAGTTAAAAATTAATTTTATGTGATGAGGATATATATGGGCATCCAAATGCCTTTATTTTTTATTTTTATCTTTAAAACATTAAAATAAAAGCATTGAAATGTGGAGCCATTTATCTCAGACTTTAGCTTTGGCGTGTTTGCTGTTAATCAGCAGTTATTCCTAAGTTATTCATTGTTTAATTTGTGTTCAAAGTGTAGGCAGTCTTTTAACCAACCCTTGTCCATTGGCAACCTGTGGTTGACCCCTCATTTCCTGTGGCTTCTCTCTTGAGTTGGTGAGATGAAAGAATAAGTTTATGGTCTCAAAGCTAAAAGTTGAAAACTTGGCAACTCCCAGTGTTTTGAGTTTGTCTTCCCTGCATAGATTTTGGTGACATAGGGATTATTATAGCACTTATTTTGGTAAACCAAGAACCTCTGTGAGTTTTGCAGTGAAGCTTACAAAGCTTACAAATTCAGCTTATATGAGGGAAAAATCTTGGGTAGGTGTAAGAGCCCCTTTCTCTCTGGGTATGCAGTAAGGCAACCTGGTTTGTTAGTTTGGGCAGTGCTGTGACTTTCCTGGCACTCTGACGGGTATTTACACACACATGCAGTTGGGATCTCATCTTATGGTTCTAAGAACCATTGAATTTCTTTAGACATGTAATTCAGATCCTATAATGCTTACAGTGTAGTGCTTTTTACCTGGAGACCCAGAGAATCTGTGTTTTAATGAAACACTTTAATGAAAGACATAGTAGGGTTTTGAAAGTATAATAAAGTAATTGGGAAAAATATAGGTTACAAAAAGTGAAAGAAAACAGCCACTCATAATCTTATCCTTTAAATAATAGTTTTCAAACTTGAGTGTGATCTTACTTGCTTGGAGGGTTTGTGAAAACTGGTTCTGGATCCCACCGTCGACTTCCTGCTTCAGGAGGTCTTAGAGTGGGGTCTGGGAGTGAGAGACTGTGGAAGACGTCTTCCTCAAACCCTAGCCTGTAGCTGTCTCTCTGCGGCATGTATTCTTGCCAGGAGTTCTTGTTTCCAACTTCATGACCATGTTATATGGACCTGCTCAGTAACTGCTTTTCCCCTGTTAAAAATACTGGGAATAAGCCCGGCAGTGGTGGCGCACGCCTTTAATCCCAGCACTCGGGAGGCAGAGGCAGGTGGATTTCTGAGGCCAGCCTGGACTACAGAGTCAATTCTAGGACAGCCAGGGCTACACAGAGAAACCCTGTCTTGAAAAAAACAAACAAACAAACAAAAAATACTGGAAATAGGGCTGGAGAGATGACTCAGTGGGTAAGCATTGACAGGCGTTCAATTCCCAGCAACCACATGGTGGCACATAACCATCTGTCATGGGATCTGATGCCCTCTTCTGGTGTGTCTGAAGGCAGCAACAATTTATATATAGATATATATTTATATCCATCCATCCATCCATCCATCCAGGGACAGAAATCAGACCAAAGGCTGAGAAGAAGGAAGGACTATAAATTGATAAAAGAAATTTGTGCCACTTAGGCAATGGAAGCAGGAAGATGAGGAGTTGAAGACTAACCTGAACTGTGTGAGATAGAGACAGCAGAAGCTCTACCAGGAGTCAGTCCTAAGCTGTACAGCAAGACTGTGTGTGAAAAGACCAAAGGCTATAGAGATGGCTTAGTGATTAAAAACACTTGAAGCTTTTGCAGAGGTCTGAAACACCTACATGGTGTTTCACAGTCACCCATAACTCCCATTCCAGGAGATCTAAAGTTTTGTTGATTTCAGTGTGTGTTGGGGGCGGGGGTGGAGTGGGGTGGTAGCTTGTATGTATTGCGCGCGCGTACACACACACACACACACACACACGCACGCAGATTTGTACATATAAAAAGTGTTTTTTGTTTTCCAAATGGTGGAAAGAGAGAACTCAAAAAAGCTATCTTTTGACCTACACACACATATACACAGAAATAAATTTGGGAGTGGGGAGTTGTGTCTCACTGTTTAGCCCTGGCTACCTTAGAACAGGCTGGCCTCAAATTCACCCTACCCCTAAGTGCTGAGATAAAAGGTATGCAACCCACACCCCAATACAGGGTCTCCTTATGTAGCCCTGGCTGTTCTGGAACACCATCTGTAGACCAGGCTGGCCTTGAGACCTGAAAGCCTCTGCCTCACGTGCTGGGATTAAAGGTTTGTGTCACTAAACCCAGCTGAAAAGTAGGTTTTAAAACTCAGTGGCATTGCTGGGCGTGGTGACGCACACCTTTAATCCCAGCACTCGGGAGGCAGAGGCAGGTGGATTTCTGAGTTCGAGCCCAGCCTGGCCTACAAAGTGAGTTCCAGGATAGCCAGGGCTATACAGAGAAACCCTGTCTCAAAAAAACCCACAAAAACGAAAAAGCCTCAATGGCACAAATCACTTCATAGCATCTGAGTTGAGGCTAGCCTGGTCTGCATAACAAGTTTTGGCTACCCAGAGTACCCAGAGCTACATTGTGATAAACCAACAAAAAAGGACAACTATGGGTGAGATAATACAGTCACTACTCATTATCTTCTACTTCTTCCTTTTAGATTCTTTTTGGAACTTTTTTGTGTTTTTTTGTTTTGTTTTGTTTTTTGAGACAGGGTTTCTCTATGTGGCCCTGGCTGTCCTGGAATTCACTTTGTAGACCAGGCTGGCCTTGAACTCAGAAATCCAACTGCCTCTGCCTCCCAAGTGCTGGGATCACAGGTGTGCGCCACCACCGCCCGGCTTTCCTTTTAGATTCTTATGGTGCTTGTAGATCATGGTAGCGTGTGTGGTCGAGTGTGCACTTGCGCTGGTCAGTCAGTCTACCTACGACTCTACAGCCTCAGACATTGCTCTTGTCTCTATTTTTAAGGGAAGGTTGAGCTTAAAACAAGATCTTACTATTAGTATACAGCCCAGGCCTCAAATTTCTGAGATCCACCTGTCTTGGTGCCTGGAATTCTGGTGTTACAGGTGTGTATCATTACACCAGCTATTTCATTCATTCATTCATATGTATATGTGTTTATGTGTGTGTATATATGTGTGTGTAGTATGTTAGCTTCCATACTATATGGAATCATATAGTATGTGTTGGGGTCTAGGAGTCATCCACAAACCACACGAGCACTTAGTTAGATAGGGATGGTTTATTGAATGCACACCCTAAGACTGATCAATCAGGGCAGTAGCTCAGAATTCAGGGGCTGAGGCTGTGACCTCTTAACATTTTTCTATGTCAGCTTATAAAGGCAAACTCCACAAAAATCATAATGAGCTCATACAAAAACACAAGGTGTGTGTGTGTAAGGGGGGCGTAGGGCAGTCAGTCCTTTTTTCATGTTTAACAGTTTAAGCTGATCACTATTGTGCTAGATCCTGAGTGAAGGCTGCAGCTGGATTCTTTTCCAAGGTGAGCTTTTCTCAAAATACAATAATAAATCTTAGCATAGCATGATATATGGTCATTGACCTTTAATTTGATGGGTCCTATGTGAAGCTTATAGTTGCAGAATTTAAGATTAACAAAAATCAAAACATACAGAACATAACATAGTATGTGACCAGCACGAACCTGCTCTGAGTTTAGTTACTTCTCTGTGTCAGTGACTGGCAGGCTGATTACAGCAACAGTATGAAATAGCTGGTGGGCAGAAACAAAATGGATACAGCTATGCTACAGGGGGCACGTATGTCCTTTTTACATGAATTTTACACTGGTCTTAATTTTGAAGTTCATTGTATAGTTGTAGGTCTCTGAGTGATACTCTACTGTTTGGATGTACTGTACTTTAGAAGTTTGTGTCTTCATATGTGTGTACAGAACTAGGCACTGCGCTTAGGGTCTTGTGCATGCCATGCAAGGTCTGAAGCACTACATTGTTCTTCAGACCTTTTTGTTTTTTATGTTTAGATGGATACATTTTTGGTTTTTTGAAACAGGGTTTCTCTGTGCAGTTTGGCTGTCCTGGAACTCACTCTGTAGACAGGCTGGCCTCGAACTCAGAAATTCACCTGCCTCTGCCTCCCAAGTGCTGGCGTGCACCACCACTGCCCGGCCTAGATGGATACTTTTTTTTGAAAATTGCATTTACTTGTATGTGTGTAAATCACATTTACAGTTACCAAATCTTCACACATACAGAGACCATTTGTGGGAGTCAGCTCTTTATTCTTCTACCAGGTGGTAGGATTTGATCTCAGGTGGTCAGTCTTGGTAGCAAGTGCCTTTACCTATCAAGCCATCTTGAAGGCCTGTTTGTTTTATTTTAAAATTTAAGACAGTCTCACTAAGTTATCTAGTCTGGCTTTGAACCTGCTCTGTAGCCTAAGCAGTCCTTGACCTTAAAAGATGTTTCTGCCTCAGCTTACTGAGATGGTCTTTCAGGTATGTCCCTCTAAGCCTGGTCAAATGTACATCTTGATCTTTAGTATGCTTGAGTTAGTTACAGTGGCTGTGAACATTTGTATGGTTGTGTACTTCTGTTGGACTCGGAAATAACCTGCACCACGTGGTGTGTATGTGGCTAAGCTTTTGCTTGAGACCTGTTCAGCATATATCCCAGGCTGGACTTGACCTCTCCATCCCCCTGCCTTAACCTTTCTAATTCTGGGGTTAAAAACCTTGCAAGGGTTTATGTCTTACTTTTTAGAAGTTAATTCAAATATAACATATAGGTAAAACTCTAATGTTAAACTTTTGTTTCAGTTGGGTATTTTAAATGACTCACATTGAATGTCACCCCCACCCCCACCCCCAGTACTGATTACTAGCCCTCCTGTGCCAGCCGGTGTTACAGCAGCTCTCTCCCAGTTGAAATGAGTGCTAAGCAGATGGCTGGGGTAAAGCATGTGAGACTCGCCATGCTGATCCTTAGAACCAATTCAAAGCTGAGGCTGTAGCCTGAGTGTGGAATCCCTGTGCCCATGTGACAAGATGGGAAGTGAGGACAGAAGAATCTTGGAGACCTGTGGTTTAGGTAGCCTGGTATGGATGCACGGGCACATACAAACACACACATACACACACACACACACACACACACACACACACACACACACACGAGCACTTACATAAAGTTTAAAAATTTGTGATTATAATTTTTTATGAAGTATTTTGTTTTGTGGCTCATTAGGAAGTACAGTCATAACTTTTGCTGGCAGTATCTTTACAAAGGTCAGCCACTGTCTGCTGGGATTAAAGGCCCATGCCACCACTGGCCAGCTAAAGGAGGTTTGGTTTTTATGTTTGTTTTTTGAGATCTTAATATTTTACTGTTACAATAATGTAAATGCCATCACTTTGGAGGGATATAATGAAACCTATTACTTACTAACTTAAAAATATTAATAAAATACTTTTTTTCCTTTTTTTTTTTTTTTGGTATTGTGGTGTACTTTGTAATCCCAGCACTTAAGCCTAAAGCAGGGGGGATGGGAGTTTGAGGCTATCCTGGGCTGTTCATAGGAAGATCTTGCCTACAAAAAATGAAAGTGGTTTTGGACTCTGTACGAGTAGACACTGACTTAACAAAAGATGCTACTTTGTGCGGGGCAGTGGTGGCACATGCCTTTAATCCCAGCACTCTGGAGGCAGAGGCAGGCAGATTTCTGAGTTTGAGGCCAGCCTGGTCTACAGAGTGAGTTCCAGGACAGCCAGGGCTACACAGAGAAACCTTGTCTCAAAAAAATAAAAAAATAAAGGAAAAAGAGAGATACTATTTTGTGATACTGTTATTTTTTCTTGTAAGTCACAAACAGTTGTGTTTATATGTGTTACTTACATGTGTGTTGCTTAACAAATTAACAGCTTATTAACATGAGCTGAACTCTTAGACTGGATAACAAGAAAAGGGCAACCTGGTTTTAAGGCTGTTGTTTTTTGTTTGTTCTTTTTTTAGGAGACAAGGTTTTTCTTTATAGCCCTGGTGGATGTCCTGAAACTTGCTCTGTAGACCAGACTGGTCAAACTCAGAGATCCACCTGCCTCTGCCTCCCAAATGCTCTGTGTGTGTGTGTGTGTGTGTGTGTGTGTGTTAAAGGCATGGTCCACCCCTCCCCCCCCCCCCCGCCCCCCGCCCCCAGCAGGCTTTAGGTTGGAGTCCGTGATGGAGCCAGTGAGTAGACTTTGTCTCCTTGTTCAGGGTCCTGGAGCAGCATTAAGTCAGCAAGTGTTTTCTCAGGAAGACTTACCTCAAGTGCGCTGTGAAAACCTTTGCAGACAGAGGCCTTCTCATGCTTTTGTGAGTTCTAAGTGAATAGCAGACTTGAAGAATTGCCTGTTTTCTGTTTTTTGAAACAGGGTCTCATTATATAGCACTGGCACCTGCCTATACTTCCCAAGTGCTTCACTGTCTTATGTTCATGGGAGAGTTATTGCATCAAACCATATACTTGAGAAACATGGCTATTTGTTTGTAAGCTGGTTCTTATGCTTATCTTTAAGCCCAGCAGAGCCCAGAATCTCAGGAGCCACATGGGGAAAGCTTCACCGAGTAATATGCTCGTGGAAGCTGAAGGATCCATTTGCTCCCGCTAGGTTAGGGTGCTGGGTGTGGGCAGTTTGAGTAAATGGTTCTCTTTAGATCCTCCTTGCTGAGAGAGAAGCCTGGAAGTAGTCCCAAATCTGCATAAGGGAGGGCAGTTCCTTTTCACTCTGAGGAAGACATGCTGCTGGGTGGGTGCCACTGGAAGGCGCACCATGGCAGCATAGAACATTACTGGTTTGGAAGTGGGATAGTTGGCTTTTGTCCCACCTCCTGATTTCTAAATTGTAAATAATTTTTAGAATGGTATACATGAAAATAGGTAACCCCAACATACTGATGTACGTTTCTTCGTTCAGTATCAAAATGCCTTTTAAAAAAAAAGAAACAACTGTGTGCACACGGTGTACATGTGCGCACAGGCTTTCGTGCACACATAAGGTCAGAGGACAACTTTGTGAAGTATTTCTCTCCATTCACCTTTATGGGTTCTAGGGATCAAACTCAGGTTGTCAGGCTTGCGAGGCAGGTGTGTTTTAGCTGCTCAGCCATCTTGCTGGCCCAGAAAATTTCTCGTCTATGTGTCATGTTTTAAGTATGTATGCTTTTTAAGTTTTCTTGGCGTGTTCTGAGTTGTGGTACTTTGAAGAGAAACTAGACCTAGAGTGGACTTACTCCTGCTTCCTCAGAAGCAGCCGGGCTGAAACTGAGCTCCTGAAAATGCAGTTTAGCTAGACAAGGCATTGCATGTCTTTAATCCCAGGACCTGGGAGCTGGGCAGATGGATCTCTTGAGTTCCAGGCCTGCCAGCGCTACATAGTGAGGTCTTGCCTCAGAGTCAACCAACCCACCAAACACACAAAAGCTGGGCTCGGTGTTTTGCTCCTTTCCGTCCAGCTCTCGGGAGGCAGAGGCAGGATCTCAGTGAGTTCAAGGCCAGCCTGGTCTACATAAGTTCTAGGACAGCTAGGGCTACATAGAGAGACCCTGCCTCAATAATAAATACGTTTTGTCTAAATGGTGCCAGTATAATTTTGAATTTATGATATTTGTTAGTATGTTGACTTTAGAATAGACATTTTATAAAAGATTGGTTAATTTTAAAAACTAAAGATTTAGGTAAACGTTTTGATAAGTCTTTCCTCTAACAAATATTGTTAGGTTTGTGTCCATAAGAGAACAATAGTTTTGGCATGGGTAAGGTATATGGCCTTATACTGCTAAAAGTTTAGGATCCTTTGGCCAATCTTTTACAAATTATTTTATGCGTGTAAGTGTTTTTGCCTGCATGGAAGCACGCACAGCAGGTTGTGCATAGCTTGTGACCAAGGAGGTCAGAAGAGGGCATTGGATCTCCTGGAACTGAAGTTGCAGATGGTTGTGAGCCTATATGTGTGGGTGCTGGGAACTGAACCCTCTGTAGGAGCCACCTTTTCAGGGTCCCTATCCCCCCCCCCCCCCCCGCGTCAATCTTTTATTCTAGATCTACAAATAAATTTCTAAGTTTTCTTGGTAACAGAGCTTGGAAAATCAAAATTTGCAAAGGAAGAAATTAAATTTGGGTTTTATTTTTTTTTTCATTAATAAGTGGTCATTCTTTTTCTTTTTTTGCATGGCCTTATAGGTTCTCACAACTGTAAATTGATAGCTAGTCAGATCACTAATCCAAAGCAGGGGAATTTACTCAGAAATCATTCCTTAGTGCAGACTGGACACTCTATATTATGAATTAAATTTATATTAAAGTGGATGAACATAGGAAAATGTGTCATTTTATGACAAGAGTTTTAGCTTTAAATTGGTGGTAATACTGTGTTGTGCCCTCCAGTTCCCTGTGTAGCCTTGGCTGTCTTGGAACTCACTTTGTAGAACAGGCTGGCTTCAAGTTCCACCATCCACGTGTCTCTGCCTCCTTAGTGCAGGAGTTAAATGTGTGCTGCCACCACCCAGCAGTGCAGTGTTGCTCTATGTGTACTTAGTGCAATATATATATATATATTTTTTTTTTTTTTGGTTTTACGAGATAGGGTTTCTCTGTGTAGCCCTGGCTGTCCTGGAACTCACTCTGTAGACCAGGCTGGCCTCAAACTCAGAGATCCACCTGCCTGCCTCAGCCTCTGCCTCTGCCTCCCGAGTGCTGGGATTAAAGGCGTGCACCACCACACCCGGCTGTGGAGAGAAACTGCAGGTGTAAACCTTCCTTCACCTTAGCTATATCAAAGTCCGTGGAAAGGAGCTTAACACCTTCATTTTGGTGTGTCTTGTTGAGACAGTGTTGAGTTGAGGCTGTTGTCCGTCCTGGCCTGGAGCTCTGTGGTTCCCACGAGTTTATAGTTCTCAGTAATCTTCTTGCCTCGGCCGTCCGAGTGCTTGGATTACAAATGTGAGCTATGCAGGCTGCTGCTGGTTATGTCTATTTTTTTTTTAAAGATTGATTTATTTTATGTATGTGAGTACACGGTCACTATCTTCAGACACACCAGAAGAGGGCATCAGATCCTATTACGGATGGTTGTAAGCCAGCATGTGATTGCTGGGAATTGAACTCAGGACCTCAGGAAGAGCAGACACCCACCGAGCCATCTCTCCAGCCCAGTTGTGTCTTTTCTTCCTCTTGTCATTTTGGGGTAGTAGTTCACCTTAGCCCAGACTGACCTGGAACTTGCTCTGCATGCTGGCTGACCTTGACTTCATAGCCATTCTCTCTCTGGCCTGGTGTGATAGGCTGACTCTTTTGAACCAGTTTATATTAATTTAAAGGCATATGAATGCTGTTCTGTTCTTCTTAATGGGAAGTAGAATTACAAATTCTTTTTTTGAAAGGGAAACTAGTGTGTGACTTATATGGTTTGAATAGGGGACTATTTCATGCCTGATGGAATTGGATAAAATGCAGTCAGTGTTTTTACTCCGCCAGTTTGGCTATTTATTTTTTCAGTGTTTAAGTGTTTTGTCAGCGCTGATGACATCTGATTATAGTCAGTTTCAGTTAATGATGCTCATGTGGTTAAGCATGTTTTTATACTTGGCCTATAAGAGCACTATACAGCACACTGATCCTTCTACAAGGAAGAGTTTTTTGAGTAGGAATTAATAATTATATCCTCAAGGTGATGCTGTTTGGGCCTCGGGAACAGGTTAAGGCAGTACCAGTGCTTGGGTACATGGCTTCGGATTAGTGACGTCAGCTCTGGTCATTTGTTGTTGCTGTTATTTTTCCTCCTTTTTTGAAACAGAATATTTTATGTGAGTATATACTGTCACTCTCTTGAGGCACACCAGATGAAGGCATCAGATCCCATTACAGATGGTTGTGAGCCACCATGTGGTTGCTGGAAATCTAACTTGGGACCTCTGGAAGAGCAGTCAGTGCTATTAACTGCTGAGCCGTGTCTCCAGCCCCTCAAGGAATTTTGTTTTTGTTTGTTTGTGTGTGTGCGTGCATGCGTGCATGCCTAGTATTTTTCACAGTATAATTTTTCTTAAAGATTTGTTGATGTATATGAGGACACTGTAGCTGTCTTCAGACACCCCAGAAGAGGGCATCAGATCCCATTACAGATGGTTGTGAGCCACCAAGTGGTTGCTGGGAATTGAACTCAGGACCATTGAACAGAGGAGCCGGTGCTTTTAACTCCTGAGCCATCTCTCTAGCCCCAAGAGGTTTTTAATCAGAGTTTTAAACCAGGAACCGAATATAAGTATATTCTATATACTTTTTTTAAACTTCTTATAGATTTGTGTGTGCGTATGTGTGTGTAAATTTTCCATCATGTACTCCAATCTCATTCATTCCCATCCCTCCACAGCTGCCCTATAACCTTGCAACCTCCCTTCCCTAAATAAACAAATAAACAAATGGAAAGCCATCTCACTGTGGAAGGAAGCTGCTGTGTGTCCCACAGTACACCGTTCTGTCCAGACGGCTTTACTTGCAGATGTTGACTGCACTGAGTCAAGGCCTCTGGCTTCTGCTGCACCATCAATTTTGTATCCTCACTGGGATTCCTCTCAGATATCCTGTTATGGACATCCTGCAACTTTGGTTTTATAGGACCTGCCTCTTCATGTGCTCTCGTAGTTGATAAATGAACTCGATGTTGGGGTGGGCGAACTCAGTGCTGGATCTGGGCCTGGGTAGTAGCTGAGTCGGGTCAGTCCCCCAGCTCTCCTGTGCCATTGCCACCAAGGCCAGCTCACAGCCCACAACGGGAGGGACTGGCTCTCCTGCACCAGCATCCCTCCCCGTGAGGAGTGAGGCCAATTCACAAGCACCCATTCCCAGGGCCAGCTCCTCAGCACTGCGCTGCCAGCTTACCCAGGTGTCACAGCTGCCAGGAGACAGGCATTGTGCACTTCCTGCCTGGGTGAAGGGTGGGACCAGCTCTCCCTTGCCCACACCACCAGGGTCATTCTGGAGATATTTTTGTTAACTAGTTTTAGTTCACTTGCTAATTTTAGTGGTGCTTCATCTTCATAGAAAATCTTAAAGGTGGTTTTGTTTTTTATTTCTTTTTTTTCCCCTCTTAAACGATTACACTTGTAGTTTTAGTCAAAATTCTGATTTAAACTGTAGCTGGGAGTTTTAGTCAGAAATTATTATGAAATAGCTAGGTAGACCCTCACCTTTTTTGTTGTTCAGATGGGGTTTCATTGTTTTACCCAGGCTGGCCTTGCACAGCTCATTGCCGTTAATTTTCCTCAGCCTAATGAGAATCTAAGCCTTGATTTGTATGTACCATAGCATCTAGATCTCTTTCTTGATTTCAGATTTTTTAATTGGAATTATTCCTTTGAAAAAACTTTTAATAGCTTTGGGCATCTTCCTTCCTATCTATCTATCTATCTATCTATCTATCTATCTATCTATCTATCTATCTATCTATCTATCTAAGACAGTGTCTCCCTATATAGTTTTTCCAGCTATCTTGGAACTTGCTATGTAGACCACACTGGTCTTAGACTTGGAGATGTCTACCTGCCTGTGCCTCTTGTGCACCAGCATCAAAGGCGCGCCACTATGCCCAATGCTTGGCTATGTTTTTTGCTATTTTGTGAATGTTTTGTTGTTGTTGTTTTCCTTCCTAGGAAGCAAGTGGTTTTATTGCATGATTGAATTCTTCATATATGCATTATTGAGCTGACTATTATTGAATACATGAAACTGTTGGAATAGTAGCAGGACATTAAAGTGTGCTCAGCTCTGTTTGATTTTTGCCTAAAAAGTTGTATTCAGCATCTTGCAGGGTAGAAAAGGAACATTGTGGCAACACCTTACTAGTTATGAACAGCATGTCAGATTCTCTAATTTGAGACTAAAAACAGCTTAGAACTCACTCTTAAGGACACCTGTGTTTTTGTGCCTTCTGTGGGTCAGAAGTGTAACCAGTGGCTTATTGGCTCAGTAACTCTGCTGGTGTATTTTTAGACCTTTGTATTTAAAAATACAAGCACCTGGCTGTCACATAGGTGCCTAGTGTCAACTGTGTGACATTTAGGCTCTCTTGCTGGCTTTTTGACCCTGTGCTTCAATCAGTTTATTGTTGTGTGCTGTGAGCTGTGGGCCACCTTTGATGAACAGACATGGCATTTTTCTTTTTCTTTCTTTTTTTTTTTTTTTCCATCTGTAGCCCAGGATGTCTTGGGAAGTTTACTGTGTGGACAGCTGTCTTTGTTTAGAGTAGACTGACTTCAAGCTATCTGCCTGCGGTAACCTCCTGAGTGCTGGAATATAGGCACCACTGTGCCTGGCAAAGTACTAACTTCTAAAAGAAAAGCATAAAACATGAAAGCACAATTAATTGGTTGGTTTTTCAAGACAGGGTCTCCTTCTGTAACCCTGTTGTCCTGGAACTCCCTCTCTAAATCACAGCCTTGAAATCAGAGAGACCCACTTGCCTCTGCCTCCTGAGTGCTGGGATTAGCAATATATGCCCCTACTCCTAGTTTGAAAGTACTATTTCATAAAACATTTTGTACATGTTTTAAGTTTTGAAATTCTGCTTTGTTGCTGTTATTTTGAGACCGGGTCTCTTGTAGCCCAGGCTGGCCTGGAATTCCTTATTGTTACGGTTAGCTTTGAATGTCAGATTTTTTTGCTTCTGCCTCCCAAGCACTGAGATAACTATGGCTGCCAAGCCTGCCCTAGAATTCAAATTTCTACTGCCTTAGCTTCCTGAGTGCTAGGATTATAGGTGTGTACCAGCATACTGGGTATAAACTACAGCTTTTCCAGATCAGTTTTTGTGCTTCGAAGAATTCTTAGTGTAACAAGTAACTAAATTCTATACTGTTGTCTTCTTTTTCTATCTTCTTTTTCTTTTCTTCTCCTTCTCCTTCTTTTTTAAAGATTTTTCAAGACACTGTGTAGCTCTAGCTGTCCTGAAACTCCATCTGTAGACCAGGGTGACCTGGAATTCAGAGATCTACCTCCCGAGTGCTGTGGTTCAAGGTGTGCACCATTGTCACCTGGCTGCCCTTTCTATCATTTTGGCCTTTATTTTATGTAACAATATATCTGTTTTGTTTTATTCTCAGTTTTAAAGGTGTATGGGTGCTTTCCCAGCATGTGTGTCTGCAGCCTATGCACGCAGTGCCTGCAGAGTCGAGGAGAGTGTGGGAGCTTCTGGAACTGGAGATAACAAGTAGCTGTGAGCTAGCTACCATTTGGTGGCTGGAAGTCGGACCCCTGGTCCATGTCTCTGCCCCACCCAGTATTCCTGCAGCAGCATTGTTTTCAGATGTTATACTTTTTGTACACCAAAAACTGGACCACTTGGGTTTAAGAGCTAATATCATCCCTGTTATTGCCAGATTTACTACAGGAGTTTGTTTTTCCTTTTTGAGACAGGTTTCTCACTATGTAGCTGGGCTGATATGAAACTCATTATGTACACTAGGCTGCCTTTGAACACAAAAGATGTGTCTGTCTCTGCCATCCAAGTGCTGGGATCAAAGGTATTCGCCTCTATACCCAGCCCAACTGCTAGCATTTCTTACACTTTTGTCTGTCAGAGCACACGGTGAGCTTTTGTGTGTTCTAGGAATTCAGGAAGCATCTGTTAAATCAATTAGTATAGATAATATACTTCTGGGATTCCCCAAGCCAAATCAGTATTATTATTCTGAATTTTTGGCGTGTGTAAGAGAAATAGTATGGAAATGGGCAAATTTTCAAAAAGTAGGACTTCTTTTAGCCAGGTGTGGTGGAGCTTGTGGATCTCGGCCTGGTCTACAGAGCAAGTTCCAGAATAGCCAGGGCTACAGAGAAACTGTCTCCAAAAAACACAACAAAACAGAAACCTAAACCAAACCAAACCAAGCCAAACTAAACCAAACCAAAAATGAACAAAACCAAAAATATAGGACTGTTTTTCTTTGCAAATTCCACTTGTTGGTTTTTGTTTTGTTTGTTTTTTTGAAACAGGGCCTCTCTGTAGTCCTGGCTGTCTTGGAACTTTTTATATTTATCAGGCTAACTTTGAACTCAGACATCTACCTTCTTCTGTTCTTGGGTGCTGGGATTAAAGGCATGAGCTACATATGTACACCACTCAATCCCATTGCTGTTTTATGCATAGCATTTGTGACTTTACACATGTGATGTGTATTTGCATATGAGCTCCCTTGAGTCTGACACTTTAGCCAATGGTTTCTGTTTTAGGATTTAATTGCTAGGTATTTGTTTTGGTATTGGCAGTTAACCTGTGGTCGTATGCATGCTAACTGATAACATTCTCTCCTCCTGAGGTATGTCCCAGCCCATAGGTACAGTGCCCTTCCCCATCTCTGTATGTGTGCATGTGTGCTCAGTTAGAGAAACACAGTTGTGTGCCTAAGGTCATGGATAATTCCCTTCTGTTTTGAGTTTTTCTGTGTGTTTTTGTCGGGCCAAAAACTAGCCTTCAACTTCTGATCCTCCTGTCTTCCACCTTGCAAGAGCTGGGGTTATATTGGTAAATGTCTCATCAGTTACTCTTCTGGGGTTCCATTACACACGTCACCTGAAATGAATAGGAATGGTCATTCATTATTTGTCTTTGTGCTTTATTCAATAACATTTATACTGAGGGTACAAAAGCAATGGCAGGAGTCTGTGTACCTCAGTGTGCCCGATCACCTTAGTAGTTCTCTTTGCCAGCATGTGCCGCAGCGGGGTTAGGAGGGCACTTCTGCTGGGCCTGCTGTGCAGATTCCAGGTCACAGCTTCTTACTAGGGGAGACAGGAGGGTCTCTGTGTGTTCCATTTGCTCTTCAGCCTGTCTCTCCCATCTACCACCCACTCAGGGTGAAGATAGCCCAATGCTAGAACACTTGGTTAACATGCACAGTATCTTAGGTTTAACTTTTCTATTGCTAAAAAGAAAAAGGCAGGCATTACAAATACAAAGAGCTCTGTGAGGTTTCTCTTAAAAGACAAGGCATCCAGTATCCCAGGCTGCCTCAAACACATCTTCTGCCTTCACTTCCCTAATGCTGTATGATTAACAGACAGCATCACCGGGGCTGGTTTATGTGGTGTTGGGATCTAGGCAAGGATGGTACCAACTGAGCCACATCTCAATTCCTCCTCAGTGTGTGTTGTGTGTATGTGCAGTGTGTGTATGAATATGGACACGTGTTTCATCCAGCACATGTATGGATGCAGAGGACAACTTTGGGAGTCCTCTGCTTCTGTCATGGGTTCGAGAGATTTAGCCAGGTTGCCAGGCTTGATGGCAAGCTCTTCATCTGCTGAGCCATCTCTCCAACCGTATATCTCATTTTTTTTTTTTTAAGACAAGGTTCCTCACTGAGTCTGGAGTTCATTTAATTATCAAGTCTCTGGAATCTTCCTGTTTCTGCCTCCCCAGAGCTAGGATTACAAGTGTGCGCTGCAATCTTGCCCGTTCTTAGGTGGGTCTTCAGGGGGATCTAGCTCAAGACTCATTCATGGTTATTTGGTAATTGCTTTTCCAGTGGGGCAGTCTCTGCAGTCCTCCCAAGCGTAAAGAGACGTGACTGGTAGTAAAGGGCATTGGCTGCTCTTGGAGAGGGCCTAGATTCTGTTGTCAGCACCCACGTGGTGGCTCACAACCATCCAAATTCATAAACACGTTCTGTTCCGGCGAGATGCTCATGCACATAAAATTCAATAGGTCTGTAAAATTTAAGTGTAAGGAGTCCTGAGAACACAAAGTTTGAGAACTAATACTCTTACAAATATATGTTGAAAGAGAAGTTGTCAGTTTGTGATAATGTGTTGGGCGTACTTAATTGTATCCAGCACAGTGCCAGGCAGATTAGTAGGTTCTTTATAAAATGTATGAATCATATCGAACTTAATTATACAGCAAGTCATAAAATACACATTGAGCCCAGAAGGAAAATTGGTGTGTGAAGATGGCAAGTGATTTTATGTTAGTAAACAATGTCAGGTTTACATCATATTTTCTAAATTCTAACACAAATTTTTTTTCCACATCTCAGCATCATTGAAATTGAGATGTCTTAAAATGGGTGGTGAGTCACTTGAATGCAGCTTTTTTCTTTCTTGGTGTGTCATAACATAATGATGTGTTGTACATGTGATGAAATATGGTAGTAACTTGGTGTGGAGAGAGCCATAGGGTTGCAGTTTGGTTCCTAAGATACAGCTTATGCTGCATTAGACGTTCTTGTCAGGCATTGAGTTGACTCTGGGCAGTTGGTAATGTTTCTGTTGTTGGAGTGGTCCACAAAGACTAGATATCAGTGCTACAGTGGAAATTTTTAAAAATAAATCACAAGAGCCAGGCATCCTGACCCACACCTCTAATCTTAGTACTGTGAAGACTAAAGAAGGCAGGGGAGGGTCAAAAGTTTGAGGGTGACCTGGGCCACTAGCCAGTTCGATCTGGTTTATGGAGTGAGATGCTGTCTTGAAACACTTGAGGCCATGTCTGTAGTTCAGTGGCAGGCATGCAGGAAGTCCTGAGCGTGATCCTTGACCTCCACAAATAAGCATAGAAGGTAAAACTTGTGTAAGTCTTTTTTTTTTTTTTTTTTTTTTTATGCAAAGCCATTTGCCTTTTGTTTAGTATTTATTCTCCCACTTTATAATGGCATTGTGTCACCTCTTCCTTTTCCTACTGCTTTTTCTTCTTCTTCTTCTTCTTCTTCTTCTTCTTCTTCTTCTTCTTCTTCTTCTTCTTCTTCTTCTTCTTCTTCTTCTTCTTCTTTTGTTTTTTTGATACAAAGTTTCACTGTAGCCTCTGCTGGCCTTGAGCTCTCAGAGGTCTGCCTGTCTGCCTCATGTGTGCTTGAATTAAAGGTACATACTAAGTGCTTATTTATATCATGGGTTTGCTCTGTGGCCCAGTTTGGTCCTCCTGCTTCCCCTGAGAATACCGGGGTTATAAGTGCGCCTTGAGTAGTGTAGTAGTTACTTTCTCATTTCTATAAGTAGACTTTAATTTACTTATGGTTTGAGGGGGACTGTGGCCTATGGGGCAGGGAAGGCCTGGTTTGGAGAGAGAGAGAGAGAGAGAGAGAGAGAGAGAGAGAGAGAGAGAGAGAGAGAACTGTGCTACTAGTTAGGGATCAAACATGAGCTTGTGTGGAGTATTTCATGTTCTGCATCTTTCTTTCCCTTCTTTACCTGGTCTTAGTTATATATCTATCTAAAGATGACTTTGATCGGGAGGCTGAAGGAGGAGGATGAGGGAGTAAAAGGTCAATCCTGGGCTATAGCAAGACTTCATTTCAAAACAAATGAAACCAGAAAGATAAAACAGGCACAGTGACCGCTGCCTTTACTCCCTGCTCCTCAGGAGGGTTGGGATTGGGGTACGTGGGTTTCACTTTGAACTTAGATGTTCCATTTTTGGGATGTAGTGTATAGTAACTTCTTGTCCAGTCTGGGCTGTATAGCAAGTCTGTTTCTTAAGGGGATAGGTGGTAGTGGAGAGATGATTCCATTCGCTGTACTTGCAGAGTACCCACATTCCATTCCCAGCACCCATACAAGACACTTTACAATGACCTGTAACTTAACCCCAGGGGGGTTGGGTGCCCTTTTTTGGCTTCTGCAGGCACCTGTACACATGAGTACAAGACACAAATATTTTTTTAAAAGCAAAGTTAATGCATTGTTACTAATATTGTTCCTGTTTTATGATCATAACATCTGAATAAGTAGCATATGTAGTTTGCCATTTTATTTTTTACTTTGTTTCATTACTATGTAGCTCTTGCTGACATGGAACTTGTTGTGTAGATCATGCTACCTTGAACTTGAGATTTGCCTGTCTGTGTCTTCTAGTATGGGAATTAGAGGTGTGTGCCACCATGGCCCAGTTCCTCAGGGCACTTTAGCCATAAGCACAGAGCAGGGACCAAGCTTTGGAAATGTGCACAGTTGATTCTTTGTTGTTTCTTGTAATAGAGTCTTATACTGTAATCTAGTGGAATTTATTTTGTAGCCCAGGCTGGCCTTAAACTTTGGCACTCCTTGTCTCAGTTCCCCCAAGTGCTAGGATTACAGACATGAGACCACACCAGAGAATGTTTCCCTAAAGAAGCTGAGTGTCATAGTGAAAAGAGTCAAACAAGAAAGCATGGAAGGCGGTTGGTGGATATAAGTGTGTATGTACTTGAGTGCAGGTGTGTCTGACCAACTGTGGGTTTCTGTTGGTAGACAGGCTGATCTGGGCCTACTACTCTGGAATCTGTAGAATTTCACTTCATACTTCTCTGGTGTCTTCCCATCAGTCAACGAAAGGAGGACCCTTGGAAAAAAATAAGTATCTATGGAGGTTTGAAACTTCACCATGGGCTGTCAGGGGGCATCCTTCTACTTCAGGAATAAACCTAAGGCTTTGGACATGACAGGCAAGCACTGTACCACTGGAAAGATTAAGCCAGTGATGAGATGCTGTTTCCCCTTCATTTCTAGAAATGGATCCTGGAATTAGCTAAAGTGTTGTGAAAGGCTGTTCCTGCAGTGCTAGCCTGAGTCAGTGCATCACCTGCTTACCCAAGCATGTCTACAGTTTTCCTGTTTAGGGCAAACTTGTCCACTGTAGGACTAGTGTTACAGGTGTAAGATTAAGGCAGGATAGTAGTCGCCCTTGTCTGATGGGATGCAGGCCAGGCTAAAACATCTTTTCGCTGTGTCCTGGGCAGCAGGTAAATCTGTTATATGTATATGTTAGGAGTGGGAAACTTGTGGTCCTTATCTTGTTTCAGTTTTGTTTTTCAGGGCCATCTGAAAAAGCAGGATGGATGATTCAGTAGATGAGACAAAGATCTGGCCAAGTTTTTTTCAAATAATATATAAATACAAGCAGTAAATTTCTTTTTTCTCTTTGTTTCTGTAGTCTTGTTTTGTTGTTGTTGTAAAGAACAACAGGCATTAACTTGGTGTGGCTGTGCATACCTATAGTTGCAGCACTTGGGATCTATGGGTAAGTAGGGTCCAGGGTTCAGCTGTGACCAGCCCTGTCACTGCTGGGAATCTGAGTCTTCTGGTACAACAGCCAGCCTCGTAACTATTGAGCCATCTCTCCAGGACCAAATCCTGTATTATTATAGATCTTTTAACTTTTAACTTTAATCTGGCTCATTATAGACCAAGTGTTTGTAATCTGGAATTCTCAGGATTGCAAGTGTTTTGGGTTCTGGACATTTCAAATGTTTACATATTCTAGATAAGGTATTTGGGGGAATGGGCTCAAATTTAAACACAACATTTTTGTTTTATACACACTTTGCACAAAGTTTGAAGGTAATTTTACATGTGTATTTTAGTAGTTTTTGTACATGAAACTTTTTCTTTCGTTCATTCTTTTGTTTGAGAGAGGGTTTCTCTACGTATCCCTCAGTGTCTTGGAACTCACCTCTGTAGACCGGCCTGGCTTTGAACTCAGAGCGATCTGTCTGCCTCTCTCTGGGATTACTGATGTTTGCCACCATCATTGGTCATACTCCTTTGTAATCAGATACTGTTTAGTGCTTTTCTTTCAGACTCTTTGCAAAGTGGTCATGCCAAGAGGAGCAGAAACATGGCTCCTCTCCATCCTGGATTCTAGGAAGCTTGAATCAGGAGGGTGAGTTAGATATTTTCCTGAAGATAATTTATATATATGGGTGTTTGGTTTGCTTCTGCATCTGCACACCAGATGAAGGCATCAGACCCCATGGAGCACAATTACAGATGGTTGTGAGCTGCCACGGGATGCTGGGAATTAACTCAGGACCTCTGAAAGAGCAGTCGGTGCTCTTACCCACTAAGCCATCTCTCCAGTCTTGACTGTGTCAGGTACACAGAGGAGAGAGACATATCTCAGCTCACTTAGGCAAAGGAAGCTGTTGGGAGATAGCACTCAGTCTTGGTCATGAAAGGGCTTTTTGAAAGGAGCACTGGAGTTGAAAAGTTGGGAGAAAAGAGAGGGCTGGTCAGAAGCGGAGACTGTAAACCGGCACGAAAGGACTAGGACTTTTAAGTGACTGCTTGGGATTTGTAATACCCCGGGATGAGCACAAGGGGACAGCCTGTAGACATGGAGCTGGAAAATGAGTGTCATCTTGCAAGCACTCAGAGGCAGGATATAAAACAGTAGTGTTTTGTTTTATTTTTGCCTAAAATTGTAGTGTTTAAAAATAAGAGCCATGCTCAGTGTGGTTGGGCCTGCTCATAGGCTCAGCAGCACCAAGAAGGCTGAAGTGAAAGGTGAGTGCAGCCCGGGCCAGCTAGCATTAGACTCTCTTCAGACTAACTAATGTGACGGCGGTCAGCCCACTTGGTTTTGAGACAGGGTCTTGGTCTGTTGCATACAGTGACCTGGAACTGGTGATCACCCTACTTCAGACTCTGTAAAGGTGGGAATTATTGATTGGCATGTGTCCTACATCTTGCTGAGTTTTACATTTTAGTTTCAAACTTGTAAGTTTCTCTATCTGCTTTTTACCTTTTGAAGCAGTAGGGATGGTTTTTCTTTTAAGCTGATCTCAGGTTGGTAATTGGCTATCCTAGTGTGAAAATATTTATAGCCTGGTACATGGTGTATTGAATCTCATCCAGGCTTTTCTGTTTTAAGTGGCTTAACAGCTGAACGTCACAGGTGTTCTTTGTTGTCAAATAGGATAGGTATAGTTTTGTGTTGGGTTGGTAATTCTTAAGAATTTGTATTTTTGGAAAGTGCCTTTCATGAGGCTATTTTAACTTTGTTTTAAGTAATCACTATGGTTCTATTTCTAAAATTTGTATTTTATAGTATGGATGTTCTGCCTGCACGTCTGTCTGTGTACCACTTGCATGCCTGCAAAAGCCCGAGGAGAGCATTAGATCCACTGGAGCTGAAGTTGCAGACAGTTGTGAGCCACTGTGTGGTTGCTGGGAGCCAAACTCCTTCATCCTCTGTAGGGCATTCGGTGCTATTAACCACTCGGCCAGCTCTCCAGCTTCAACTGTGTTTTTAAATTTGATCTTTGTCTTTTGGCGACAGGGTCTGTAGACCAGGCTGCCTTGAACTCGTACCACTCCTGCCCTTGCCTCCTGAGAGCTGGGCGGCAGGTGTGCACTACCACACTGGGCTTGGTTTGCTATGTTTAATTGAGAGAATCCTGTGCATGTAGAGTCATTTTCCTGGATCTTAGTTTAAGTTTTAACTATATTTCTTAAATTAGATACTTTCCTTCATGCTATCTCTAAAATAAAGCCCTTTTATTAGTGTATACTTAATCTGTGAAGAGTTTTCTAAGGGAACCATACTGGAAATATAAAGTGCTGAACAGGAGGAGTGTGCATCACACCATATCCCTGCCTGGGCTTGCTTCTCGGGACCGTTAGGGACATGCAGATCCTGTCAGCCTTACTCTGTCACCTTCTCCAACTCAGCATGTATACCCTTAAAGCACAAATGTGTATGCGCACAGTTTGACAGTGGGAAGGATGTTCCTGGCTAGGGCTGGTGCTCTGATTGACTTCTGCACTTAGCAGATGTGAATTCATGTTTACAGTTGGCACAGAGTGGAGCAGTTGGATGGAAGGTGACCATTCTAAAATAAACAGAACAGAACAATGTAATCTTGAGTTTGTAGGTATCGTGTGAGACTGAACAAATGGGACTCCTCCTGTATAGGTGGTTTGGCCACTATTAAGCAAGTGAACAGGATGGTCTATGTACTGTGTAACCGTGAAGCCTCTTACCTCCATTGTCAGAAATGGAGTCTATAGTAGAAGAGCGGTTTTCTTTTTCTTAGTTTTCAAAATGAAGTGTGACTTGTACATCCGAAGTCAGTGCTGCAGCCTGGATAGAGTGGCTCCGATTGGTCCTGGGTTTGTTGTTAGTTTAAGGGTTTTTAGTTTTTTCTTTTTCTTTGTTTGGGTATTTTTGTATATGTTTGTGTTTTCTTCTCTCTCTCTCTTTTTTTTTTTTTTTTTCATTTTTTAAAATTTCAGTTAGAAGTCAGACATAGGAAAATGTTTTTAAAGTGAGAGATTGTGGCTGGCAGGGTGCCCAGTGGATGGAGGCTGGCTGCTGTGTCTGGTTCCCTGCATTTGACCCTCTTGACCCACGTGGTAGGGGGAGAAGACCTACTCTACACACTGCCCTCTGGCCTTTGGCGTGTGCTCCCACACATGGGCCCTTCCATCAGAGTAAATGTGACGAAAAGTAAGAGAAAAGAGAACACAAAATTACCAACCACTTGTACATCTTCTGTTTCAAACAACTGAAAAATTTAGGACAAAAATTGGTCAAACTGTGGAAACCCAAGTGTGTTGGCTTCTGTGGTGGAGAAAGCTAAGGTCAAGATTATTCTCCTGTTTCTGCTTGACTTCTCCTTAAGTTGAGGATCTGCATGGAGAACTGAAATGTTTTTGAGCTACATAACCCAGCCTGACCCTTAAACCCACGGCAGTTTTCCTATCCCGGCTTCTGAGGTGCTAGGATTATAGGAATAAGTCACTATATCCAGATGAATTTCATACCTTTATTGGAAGATTATGCCAGTTATAATGCCCATTAAAATTTTGTTTCTAGAGTCCTGAAACAGATGTAATTATCTGCTTAGGGAAACCAACAGTTACTGTCTTGCTACTGTTGTGGTCATGGGTATAAGCAAGCAGCTCTGGGGGTTCATGTCCCACTGTTGAGTGGATGCTGCTTTGCCTCAGTCTTCTTCCTAGTGCTCCTAGCTGCGTGCTCTGAGAGCCATAGAGAGGGGTTTCCAGGGTAAGGGTATTATCTGCCTGCCTGCAGGCACTAGCAGTGGAATACTGCATAGATTAAAGACTGGAGCACATCAAGAACTCTTCCTTTAACCGAAGGGAGGCAAGTCAGTGGTTTTATGAAATGTGTTTCTTTCATTCCTGTAAAGCTATAAAAGTTACTTTCACAACCTCAGGGAAAGACGCAGCTTCCCCTAAAGACCACGCCTCGTGGCGGCGGTGGAGGAGGTTGCTTGTCGTTATCCTGAGGCTTACACCAGTGGCAAAGGCTCTGAATGCCTCCTCTAAGCCAAGCCATGCTCTCAGTAGCAGTACCCACTGACGTGGCTGTGTGTCCTGTGCCAAGCATGCACTTGTTTTTTTAGTACTCTGCATGGCTTCCTTGGTCCTCAAAATGACTGTAGGGGATAACTAATGGTGTCTTACAGAGGAGAAACTCAGGCTTAGGTTAAGTAAAATTGCAGACACTGGTAGTCAGCTTAGGCTTCCTTCGTCTGGAGCTTTGACTTTGAACTAAATTCTGTGTCATCATACTGATAACTCTGACCAGGGGGCAGGGTGTGGCCTACTACCAGGGGGCTCAGAGATAAAGGCACTTTCTTTTCTTTTTTTCTTTTTTTTTGGTCTTTTTTTGGTTTTTGAGACAGGGTTTCTCTGTGTAGCTCTGGCTGTCCTGGAACTCTGTAGACCAGGTTGGTCTTGAACTCAGAAATCCTCTTGTCTCTGCCTTCCAAGTGCTGGGATTAAAGGCATGTACCACTGCCCGCCTTAAAGTTACTTTCATAAGGCTCCTGTTGAAACCTGGGTCAGTGAGAGCTTGTGCTTTTCCACACTGTATCATGTGATGTGACCTCAGAGTATATTGATGCAATATCTGAGTGTCAAGGATCTTTTCATTTCTGTATGGGCTGTTCTGTTCTCAGACCTGCTGTTTAAAAGTTGATCTGTGAGCTAGTATTTGGCATTGTAAACTCATCGTCTCCTGGCAGTAGGTGTCATACCTAGTGGATGCTTAGTTGATAACTTTCTCTCCTTAAGCCAGTGACCCACCTGGGTTCTAAGATCTGAACTGAGTTCCAAGGAGAAAGGAAAGCAAGTATGTGTTCCTACTAGTATGCATGGTACACTCTTGCATGTCCTCCTTCAGATGTTACCTCGGTGTAAGTATAAAGTCTGGGAGTGCGGGCAAGAACAGGACCGGCCAAGTCAGACTTGATTCTCTGTCCACTCTGCAGGGGTCTGGAGGTAAGGCTTTTAATTTTAACTTAATTTGTAAAATGTATTGGTGTCCTTATGAGACAGCAGTGGGGCGTAGATGAGACAAACAGGCCACATATGCTTAGAATAGTAGCTGGATATTGGAAATAAGGGCAGTGGTGGGGTAGCTGTGGATGCTTCATGATTTGTAACAATAAAAAATAAACAAAAAATTATAAACAATAAACACTTAGGCTTTTTTTAATTTTATAATGATGCTGATTGACTTAAATACTGTGTTTTCCAATCAGTTATGGGGGGTGGGCTGTTGAGGCGTGGTCTCTCTGGATAGCCTTGGATGTCCTGGAACTCACTGTGTAGACCCAGGTGGCCTTAAACTCGAGATATGCCTGCCTCTACCTCTCAAGTGCTGAGATTAAATATGTGTACCACTGTGCTTGGCCTTGCGTTTCCCAACTTTGAAAGTTTGAGCTCTAAAACTTCAACTTTATATGGAAGTATACTTGGTTTATATTGAGTAATTTTAAAAATTATGTGTGGGGTAGGTGGTGTGTGTCCCCCTATAGCAAAAGGACAGAGAACAGCATTGTGAAGTTGGTTCCTTCTGCACACCCTTATGGAATCCAGGGCAGCCAGGCTTTGCAGGCAAGCGTTTATTCCACAGTTGGTACTCTTCTTCATGCTCCTGTTGTAGCAGCCTCACGGCTGGAGGGCTCTCTCTGCCTTGTTTGCTTCCTTCAGTCTTCCTCTGCTTTTTGCTACCAGGGCAATACTGTTTTGGGTCTATGTCTGTCTGTCTGTCTGTCTCTCTCTCTCCCTCTCTCCCTGCCTCTTCCTGCTTTTAAAGCTTTGAACTTAAGGGCATTGCAAAGATTAAATATATATGCCACCCACACTGGGGTCGGTCTGTCTCTCTCTTTCTCTCTCTCTCGTTCTCTCTTCTCCTTCCTTCTTTCTTCCCCTTCCTCTTCCCCTTCTCTCCTCCCTTTCTTTCCTTGACAATCCTACTATGTAGGCCAGATTAACCTAGAACCTGGTGTGATTCCAGGCTGGTGTCAAACTCACTGAAACATTCTTGTGTCTGGTCTCCCCAGTGCTAGGGTTAGAGGCTTGCACCAGCACACCCAGCTTGGAGCTACTCTTTATACAAGGCTTATCTATCAGCTTCTCCCCAAAATTCATTTTCCTCCCAAACAAAGATAAGCTTGTGCTTCCTCTGTACTGGAATCAGAAGTGAGTCAGATGTTTTTCTGAGGGTGCCTAGGGATCTGGACTCCGGACCTCTTGTTGCCAGACTGAGCATCTCCCCAGCCCTGTATACCCTACCCTCCTTTTTGAGACAGGGTCTCGTGTAGCCCAGACTGCTCTTGAAGATGACCTTGAACTGCTGCCTTCACTTCCCACATACCGGGATCCAAGTCATGCCACTACCAAGTCATGCGAGTGCCACAGTTATTTTTGTACGTAGATCGGTCTTCCCCCTTCCAAGCCATTTGCCCCCTGACCTTTTCTCCCTGTGCCACGTATTACATAGTTCTTCTGATCTTTCTTCCTTTGTCTTCGGATCTGAAAGAGAAGGGCTTCATTTGCATAGAGGTTCCAGTGATAGAGGGAGGCATGAGTGTCTCAGTTCAGAACTCTGAGTACATTGGTTTTCTAGCAGAGAGAGTGATGTGGGTGAGGGTTAATATCTCAGAACGAGAAAGTGCATGCCAGATACATGCCAGCATCAGTTTACATTGACTTTTGTTACGGAGAATTCTGAGTTCTAAACAAGGGACTTCACTTTTGAAATAAACTTGTTGGGGAAGGACTGGGGGACTCGGACCTCTGTAGCCCACACCTCAGGAGTACTCTAATGGAGATCTTGCCTTGACTGTGGGCTGGAAAGAGGGCATGCCCTGCCCTTCTCAGGAGGCAGCTGAGCCAGAGGCAGTCCAGTAGTTCTTTTGTATTTGGAAATACTCCTTGGTTTGGAGACTGGGCTTGTGCAGATACTTAAGCTGGTGCCTCCAACAAAGAAACACGATTATTCTTCAGTGATTATGCCGTAATCTGCATAACAAGAGAACTATTTTACTTTAGAAATGTTGAAGCTGTTAAGACAGAGTTGATCTTTTCAGAGCAGGGTTCCTACAGAAAACCTTCTGAACTCTACTTTGGTGCAGCTGGCGTAAAAGGCGAACAAACATTCCTGTAATAGGCTCATGTAATTTCCTTTTAGTTTTTGTTTTCGAGACAGGGTCTATGTAGTCCTGGCTATTCTGGAACCCCATGTGTAAACCAGGCCGGCTTTGAACTTAGAACCACCTGCCTTTGTCTCCCCTAGTATTGGAATTAAAGGTATGTGCCACCATGCCCAGCCTTGCAATTTACTTCTAATGCAGAGAAAGTAGGAGTTTTTGGACATAATCATCTCTGGTTGGTACTCTAGAAAAATGATATAACAGCTGGATCGAAAGACTTATAAGTTTCCTTTTTTTTTTTTTTTTTTTTGGTTTTTTTTTTTGGTTTTTTTCGAGACAGGGTTTCTCTGTATAGCTCTGGCTGTCCTGGAACTCACTTTGTAGACCAGGCTGGCCTCGAACTCAGAAATCCGCCTGCCTCTGCCTCCCGAGTGCTGGGATTAAAGGCGTGCGCCACCACGCCCGGCTCATAAGTTTCCTTCTTATTCAATGACTTTCCCCTTCTTTCTTTTTCCAAGACTGGGTCTCTCTGCATTATCCCACTGGACTGAAACTTGCTATTTAGACCAGGCTGCCCTGGACAGAGATCTGTCTCTTGAGTGCTGGGATTAAAGACATATTACCACCCTTCTGTAATTCTTTCTGAGAACTATAAAATAAGCTTTTACATCTTAGGTTTAAAAAATTTTTTTAAGTATTTTATGTGTAAGGGTGTTTTGCCTGTGTGTGTTTGTCTAAGTGTCACTTGAGTGCCTAGTGCCCTGAAAGGCCAGAAGTTGGCATTTGTATCCCTTAAGACTGAAGTTATGGAGTGTTGTGGGCTACCCTGTGGATGCTAGGAATTGAAGCAGGGTCCTCTGGAAGAACAGTTTGTGCTATGTACCCCTGAGCCATCTCTCCAGCCCCCATCTCACAGTGTTTAGATTACCATCTACTGATGGTAAAAGAATGCTTCAGAACTCTGGTTTTCTGGAGCTAGAAGAAAATATCAAAGGACATTTTCATTTAGTGCCATCTTCATGGCAGACTTTGTGCAGTAGTAACACGGACAGTGTGTAAATGATGCCCTGGAGCAAGCGAAACCCTGGTTTGTAGTGGTTTCTAAGGTGTAAATACTGTACTGAAGCAAGCCTGTCTACATGGTGCGATCTATCAGGAAGAAATGGATATAGTCATCTGATTTGGATTAACCTCAAATGATTCTTTGATTCTTAAGCTCTTTTCTTCCTTCCTTCCCCTTGTGTGTATATTTGTACACACACACACACACACACACAGACACACACACCCCAACCTCCCACTGTGCCACAGTGTGCCTGAGGTGGTCAGAGGACAACTTGTGGAGTCAGTTCTCTTTTTCTACCATGTTGGTCCCAGGTATTGAACTTGGGTCTTACATGCTGACCTCTCATGCTAACTATCCTTTATTTTCCTTATCTCTTACATAAGTATGTAATTTGAACTAAGGGCAAGGTAATTTCTTTGGCCTTAGATGAACTAATCTCACAAATCTGAAAGTTAAAACTGGAAAGGCAGTATTTGTCAGTTGGACAAGTGTCTTGTGTCTCTGTGGGTAGACATAGCAGGGAGTCAGATGCCACAGCCAGGGGGTTATTTGAGAAAGAGTTGGCACAGAAGCTTCGGAAGATGATCTCATTAATCCGTGCTGTGTCCAGCACTCTTCTCCTCTCGGGGGTCTTGGTGGCCATGGCCCCTGGCAGCCCTCCTTCCTGACGTCTCCTTTGATGCCAGTAGTTCTTCCTTTTCTGGCAGACACCTGTTCCTTGGCACATATGAATACACTTAGCCTGGCCGCACTTGAGCCTTGCTATGGAGGAAAGCCCTCTCTCTCTCCTTCAGGTGGACGCTCTGTCAGTGTTTTCTGGTAGGCTTCTTGTGAGTGCTTTTATGAGTACATCTGACTTTATCTCAAATCTTCTTTCAAGTTTCAAAGGGTTAGAACGATTCCTGACTTTCTCTTTACTCTGCTCCCAGAAAGTATCCCTTTCCTCACAGACATTGTGTTGGCTTTAAGTTTAGCACTCAGAAGCTATCTTACTTCCTACGCAAGCACCGTTGGGGTACTCAGCATCAGCACCTGTGGAAAACTCCCTTTGCCTCCTCAGCCTCCTGGGCTAGGAGGAGAGTGTGCATACAAGTACCTGTTTTCCTTAGACATTCACTTCCTGATCCCACTGTCTAGCAAAACTGTTCTCAGTATTCATTTAGTCAGTTTTTCTTTAGTTCCCATGTAGGGCACTCTCTTCCATGTGCCTAGATTAAAGAATGAATGAATTGGATAGGTTTCTTGCCCTTTAAAACCTGAATTTTATTGATGGCAAAAGAGAATGTAATCAGAAGAAAAATAAAAACAAAAACAAAACAATTCCCATAGGGCCGAGTAGGAGGTGGACGTGAGGCCTGGGCAGAGAGGAATTGGGGAGCTATAATACTCTACAATAACAAAAACAGAATAAATTGACAGTTTGTTTGGATGGGTACTTTAGGTGCCCAGGAGGGTCTTTGAGGAAGTGGCATTTAAAACCTTGCACCAAGAATAAGAAGCAGCAGCTATCTGTAGAAACAGGGAAGTCAGGCTGAGGCAGAAGAGACAGGCGACACAGCCCCTGAGGAGGAGTGTGCTCACTTGTGGTTCAGGAAATGAAAGTCAGCAGAGCTGAAAGAGGCAAGGGAAAATGTGGCCTCGGTGTCAGACCCACTGTGGGTTGGATGAGTGAATCTAGATGTGATTCGTGTAGGTTAAGATCTAATCCAAACTAGTAGTGTTAGAATTTGAAATTATAAATGTATGTTTTTGTATTTGCTTTTCTGAGATGTTAGTAATCAAAAGTGATTTAAAGCTATAGCTCTGTCTCATGTGAGATGTGTCCTGTAATTTCAGGAAAATGGGGAAGGAATTAAGGCCTAAATACTTCATGTGTTGAGGTTGTTCCAGTCTCAGCAGACCCAGTGGTCTGTCCTGCCCTCCTCGTGCCCCAGTCTCCTTGACTTCGGAGGTGACAGGCCTGAGCCATTTGTGTTCTGCTTTCTGTTTAGATGTCTCAGACACTCAAGCCTGCATACCTTTTTGTTCCTAACAGACAGGAAGCAGGAAACCCAGGAGTGTAGCCAGCTTTTCCAGGTCAAATCTTCCTACCATATCTACAGCCACTCTTGTGCATGTTGCTAGGTTGGTTTTCTCCTGATTCACTACATGATTTTGGGTTGTTTTCCCCTTGAATTATTTAAGTAGTATTCCTTGTGGACAACTTGAGTCTTCATTTCCTGTCTGTATCTCTCAATGGTTCAACCTTATTTACTGTCTATGCATACTTAAACCTCACACTTCTGTTACTTACCAGGTTAGCATCCACAGAGCATAGCCACTTTCATATTGTAATTGTACCAAGCAGCCTGTTTCTTGCTGTGTTAATCACCTCTGTTGGTCCTCTTCACATGGAGCATTCCCTGTTTCTTGTATGGTGCCGAAAATAGCTCTGCAGCCCCTTGTATCACATTGCATATCTAGTTCCAATTTCCTTTCTTGTCACTGCTCCTGACTTCCAGGGTTTTGTGCTCATTTATTGAAATGATTTGTAATAAATTACTCCTTTTTAAAATTTTGTTTATTATTGTGGGTATGAACAGCCACAAGACAACTTTGTGGAGTTAGTTTTCTCCTTGCACGTTTATGTAGGTTCCAGGGATTGAACTCGGACTCTGTGCTTGTGCTGCACACACTTTTAACTGCTTACACCATCTCACCAGTCCAGGTATTTCTTTACTTGTTTGTATAGGCACGTGTGTACCACCATGTCTGGTCTCGGGGATTCCGGACATTGAACCTGGCTGAGTTTAGGCTTGCTACACAGCATTGTTACCAACCAAACTACTATCGCCTGTCACAGAAAGGTTTCTTTTCCTTTGCTTATTTTCACTGTGTGTGGATTTTTAGAAAAAAAAAATCAATGTTATAGTTGAGCTTTTTCTTCCCTTTTTTCCAATCCTAATCATAAATATAAATCGTACAGCTTCAAATATTGATTTGCTTGTGTATGTGACCAGTATGTGGAGATCAGAGGAAACTTGGCAAGATTCCGCTTGTCATTCTGTAACACAGGTTCCTGGATTGAACTCAGGTCTTTAGTCTTAGTCGTCTTCCTAGTTTTTGTTTTGAGACACAGTCTGTTTGCCAGGATGGACTTGATCTCTCTCTCTGTAACTTGAGTTCAGAAGCCTTGGTCTCTGGAGTACCTGGATAATGAACCTGCACGACCAGACCTGGCTCCAGTGAGTTCTAAGCAGACTTTGATTCAAGAAGAAGCTGCTGTTCTCGACATCACTTTAGACTGTTTCTTAAAATAAACTTATGACAGTAATTACTATTTCCTCCTAAAAGTCTTCCAAGAGGGCAGTAGAAACTGGGCTCAGCTGAATGAAAGCATACTAGTTTGTTTTGGAACATAGAATCCTTTATTCAGTAGATCACAAGAAGATCACACTTAACACACCAGCTAGTATATTTATTTGTACTTTGCTTTCCTCAACTTAAATTTTGGCTGTGAGTGGTCTTGAAGCTATCACTTTTTTGTGCATGTTGCTTTAAACAGGCCTCAGTGTGTGCTGTTCTCTGGCCCCTTCTAATTTTGATGAAAGCAGCACTGACTTGCTGTTGATGTCACTTAGTAACTGACGCCTGCTCTGCCTGGTGCACGTGGAGTAGTAAAGAGAACAGCAGGTATCAGCCATTTGTGTTGTGGAAAACACCTAGCAGGCATGGCTGACTTGCATTTGGGTCACATGAATCCCAAGATAGCTGTGAACATGGTCCAGAATGTTTGCAGATGACAGCAGACATTACAGTGTCAAAAAGGTTGGACAGTCTGAGGGTATGAGGCTGTATTGTCTGTGGTCAGATCCTCTAGAGAAGTTATTCCAGCCTGTCCATAAGGGTCTCCTTAGCTGTGTGCAGATGTGTGGTGGTCTTCCTTTTGTTCTCTGGATTTGCAAAGATATTTAATGTTTAAAAAGTTTGTCTTAAGCCAGGCAGTGGTGGCACTCGCCTTTAATCCTAGCACTTGGGAGGCAGAGGCAGGTGGATTTCTGAGTTTGAGGCCAGCCTGGTCTACAAAGTGAGTTCTAGGACAGCCAGATCTATACAGATAAACCCTGTCTCGAAAAAACCGGAAAAAAAAAAAAGTTTGTTTTAAGACATATTCCTTTTTGTTGGATTATTGGAGTCATACAAGTCAGGAGGGAATTAGTGATCTCTGGACATCCACACCAATCAATCAGCTAGCTAGTCTAGGAGAGGACAGGAAGGAGGGCCAGCCACAGTAAGTTGAAGACCTTGGTCTCCCCCCCCCCCCGCCCCAGACAGGGTTTCTCTGTGTAGCCCTGGCTGTCGTGAACTCACTCTGTAGATCTCATAAATCTGCCTGCCTCTGCCTCCCAAGTGCTGAGATTAAAGGCGTGCACCACCACTGCCCAGTGGTCTTTTTCTAGGTAGCTCTGTGACTTAAAGGTACGTTAAGTGTTCCACAGAGAGATGACAGCATATCTAAGATCTTTCTCTTCGTTTCTGCATCCATTGTTGTTACCACTTTGATAATGTTCATCTGTTGGGTGGATAACAATACTTACTAAAATTATTAAAGGAATTATTAATTCTTTAATCCAGCACTTTAACACTCTTGGCCATGCTCCTTTCCTCTTACTCATTACTTTGTAGATAGAGTATATATGTTACCATGAAAAATGCCAAAGAGAATATTTCTTTGACTGCTTTCTAGAAATGACTCCCATGTGCCTTGATGACAGCATCTGAGTAGTGCTTGTAAACACTTGGCTTAACGCTGTCTTCAGGGACTGCGTTGGCATTGCTATCTGCACGTCAGGGCCCGCACAAAGCTGGGCTGGCTGCTCTCTTAAGGTTGATGTGGTTTGACAGGAAGTAATGGTCAAGATTAATTAGTGGTGGCATGCCTCTACTCATTCAGATGGACGATGGGAGAATCATGAGTTTGAGGCCAGTCAGATTTACAAAGGGATACTCTTACTCTAAAAATATAAAGAGTCACTCACCAGGAAGCTGGGAGATGGTAGGGTTGGGTATGGTGCACCTCTAACCCTAGTAGACTGACTTAGAGCTGATTTAGGAAGATGGACAGTTCAAGGCCAGCATGGGCTACATAGTGAGCTCCATGCCGGGCTGTGCATAGAAGACTCTTTTTCTGGAAGGAAAAGAGAGGGAATTAGGAGATTAATTAGAAGTTAGGAAATAGGTGTTGAAATTTAGAATGTTTTTTTTTTTTTTAAGATTTATTTATTTATTATATGTAAGTACACTGTAGCTGTGTTCAGACACTCCAGAAGAGGGCATCAGATCTCATTATGGACGGTTGTGAGCCACCATGTAGTTGCTGGGATTTGAACTCAGGACCTTCAGAAGAGCAGTCGGCGCTCTTAACCACTGAGCCATCTCACCAGCCCTAGAATTTTTTTTTTTTTTTTTTTTAAATCTGGAGTGGTAATTTATACTTTAACTGAGATACTTGGAAAAGTTCAGGGTCTTCCCTGGCTGCCTAATGAGTTGATCTGACCTGGGACACATGAAACCTGTTTCCAAGAAAATTAATAATAATAATAATAATAATAATAATAATAATAAAGTGAAATGGGCTGGATGTGGTAGTTCATGCTTTTTATCCCAGCACTTGGGAGGCAGAGGCCAGCCTGGTCTTCATAGCGAGCTCCAGACCAGCCAGGGCAGCACAGTAAGACCCTGGCTCTCAGTGAAATGGCCTTTTAGCAACATTGGAGCTTCTTAGTGTCTGTGTCCTGTTTAGTCAACTGCAGGGTCTACTAAATCTTGTCAGTTCTGCAGTCATTATATTCATTGAGATTTTGCATATCCCGCTCTTGCTTTTAGTGTTTGGCCTGTCCTCGCCCTGTTCTGCACACAGCTGGGTGTCTGGCAGGAACTTTGCATGGAGATTCTGGGCCTGCTTGCTGCATCTGCTCCCTGGAGGCCCGCTGTCTGCTCGTTCTTGCCCAGGCTTTCCTTACTTTCTAGCATCTCCCTGATCTAGCATCAAAATTATGCTGTGTTTTGTTTTATTACTTTAATTTTTACTGCTCCGTTTTTTTGGGACTAGATTTCAGCCTCACTGTGACCTGAAGATGACCTTACACTCCATTCCTTCACACCTGCATCTCTGAAATGCTGGGATTATAGGTGTACCTACCACTTCTGTCTCAAACCTTCACTTTTAATGTTTGTTCCTACCTCTTCATGTCCAAATAACATTGTTTTTAAGATATTGTGGCCTCAGACTGTAGTCCTCAAAGACTGAAGGTCTCGGGAATTAAACTCAAGGCCATCAGGGTGGTAGTAAGTACCGTTACCTGGAAGCCACCTTGCTGGCCTTAGAAGAAGTCTGACTCCAAATTTTAATTGTTTTTGCTTTTACTACTTTTGTTTGTTTGTTTGTTTGGGTTTTAGTGTTTGGTCTTTGAAACAAGATCTCACACTTTAGCTAAGGCTTGTCTTCTAAAACTCACATTTAGCCCATGTTAGTCTCAAACTCTTGTCAGTTCTCCTGCCTTGCCTTCTTGAGTGCCAGGATTATAGGCATGAGTCACCATGCCTGGACTGTGCTTTCTACTTAGCATGTCTTATGTTCCTGTGTAGACAGACACTGTTTAAGAGTCGTTTTGTTTGGCATATGGTGCTTATGTAGAAGATTAGTATTTTAGTAGAATTTTATTAGTATATTAGTATTCCGGTAGGATTTTAGTAAACAGATTCTGATAGAACTGTGATCTTACGCCTTTAATCCCAGCACTCGGGAAGCAGAGGCAGGTGGATTTCTGAGTTTGAGGCCAGCCTGGTCTACAGAGTGAGTTCCAGGACAGCCAGGGCTACACAGAGAAACCCTGTCTCAAAAAACAAAACTAAACACCAGACACACTATCTATTCATTTGTTGATTGCGCTGTAGTGCTTCCTTCCAGATTCAAAGAAACATGATTTGCCCTAGTTCTTTCTTTACATTGGGGATTTCATCACTTCACAGCTTTTCTGTGTGCCAGTGCCTCCTTTTCCCCTCCCTTTTTTTTGGGGGGGGAGGTTGTTTGTTTTTTTTGTTTTTTGTTTTATTCCCCCATAGTACGTCTTAAATACTAAATATCTCCATAAAAAGTTTTATATACAAGCATTACTGCGTGTGGTAATTTTCATATTTATAGACAGGTCGTTGAGAACTGCTCGGTGTTTTGCAGCTTTCCTTTGTGGTCACTTTAAAAGAGAGTTGGAAACAGCCTGGTCTCAATATGGAAAGAAGCAGCCATGAATCTTGAGCCTCTAAACAAAAGCACATTCTCACCCTGTGCATCCTTGGGACACAGCTCTTAGGGCCACTTGCTTGTTAAAGCATTATCAGCAAGCTAAGGACCCAGTGATGTTTTTGCTCCTAAGCCCTTGACCTGGTAATGTCATTCTTATGGAATAGGCTTAGTCCTTTTCTCTCTTGCTGGAAAATTTCTGAACTATATAAAAATCACTTAAAATCTTGATAGACACATTTTGCCAAGAATGTCAGTTGTCTCTTGTCAGTTTGGCATTCGCCTTTAAATATTATATTGTGTAACCATAATGCCATTTGGGGAAATAAGGTGGTGGGTGGCTGGTATTTTAAAAGTGAAATGGACTTAAGTTCTTCAGTGCTAATCATTGTTCTGGTAAAAACAGAACCCTTAAGGTGAAATGCTAGGTATGTAAAATCTAGGAAGGAAGGAGGGCTTGTTTCAGTGTTGTGTTTGTCCTTGAACTAAATTTGAATCCCTTTCTTCTCTCTGATTTAGTGTCTGTAAAGTTCCACCACAGTATAAATTTAGCAGTTTCTTACTATAAACTTGTACTTTTTATACTTTTAATTCCGTTGGTCTTTTAGATTCTCATACAAAATGGACTCTGCTGAGGTTTCAGCATGTAGTTAGAGACCTGTTGGATCTGGCATGTGAGTTATACTAAAGGCAGAGGAACATTGACCTAATCTTGTTTTAACATGATTTAGGAGAGAGAATCTTTGTCAAGTAGATGCAGGCAGATTAAATGGTAAACGTCATAATGAAAATGGTTTGCTGTTTTATTGCAGCCTTTTGACTTAGGACAGAAAAGATGCCTTTAGTTGACACCCACAAGTATAAGTCACAGTTGTAAATATTTAAGATTCCCAGCCAGCCCTTGCTACATGCTTTACCATAGCCCCAGCTCCTCCGGTGTAGTGTAGTGTGTTGTGTTAAGATTGTTCCTGGCCTTTGAATGTTACACACTACAGATAGGAGCTTTGGTGAACATAGCTGTAAATACCTATCGGCATGTATTTAGGAGGGACTTTTAACTGCATAGGGTATGTGTGTGTGCAGATTGAGGCCATCAATTTTCTTTCTCTAGATATGGGTGTTTTGGCCCCCAGAGGCTGGAAGGGAGAGTCAGATCCCCTGGAACTGGAGTTACAGATGCTTTGGGGCACTGAGAATCGAACCTGTGTTCCCTAGAAGAGCAGCACTCCATCTGTCTTGCAGGTCAGTTTCCAGAAGAGAATGAAATCAGATCTCATTCATACCAGCAGGGACTGGCTTTAAAAAACAAACAAAGGGCTAGTGAGATGGCTCAGCTGTTAAGAGCACCGACTGCTCTTCCGAAGGTCCTGAGTTCAAATCCCAGCAACCACATGGTGGCTCACAACCATCCATAATGAAATCTGATGCCCTCTTCTGGGGTGTCTGAAGACAGCTACAGTGTACTCACATATAATAAAAACAAAAACAAACAAAGCTGTGCAGCACTAGGGCAGCAGCCGCAAGAGGGGTCTCTGAATTCAAGGCCTGCTTGGTCTACATATAGGGAGTTCAGGAGAGCTAGGGCTACATACTGAGACCCTGTCTCAAATAAAGAAAGCGAAACAAAAACTTGAATAGCGGTACGTTTTATTCTAGGCTCGGATGGTGGTGGTGGGCTTGTTCTCTCATCAGCCTGCGCCACACCACACTGCTGCTGCTTTTTCTTCTCTGTCACTTGGTAGCAGGGAAATAGCATTTTAAAAGCTTTTAGATACCTCAAACCCTTTATATATTATCTTTTTCATTTTTAGTTTCTTTTTAAAACTTTAATTATTGTGTGTGTGTGGGGGGGGGGAGGGTTATAGAGCCTCAGGAGGCCAGGAGGCATCAGATCAAATCCCCTGGAGTGGGAGTTCCAGGCCTTTGTGAGCAACCTGTCTTGGTGCTGGGTCCTGGGTCATTTGCAAGAGCAGTGTGTCCTTAATCACTGAGCCACTTCTCTAGTCTCCCTGTTTTCTTTTTTGACTTAACTGTTTGGACCTTTTCTTTGTTAGGATATGTTCCTCCTCACTCTTCTAATACCATCTTTTTTTTTTTTTTTTTTTTTTTTTTCTCAAATTAACTGTGAGAGAGAATGCTGGAAACTGAACACAGGTTCTTTCACTGGACTATCTATACCCCCACTTGTAACTCTTTTGTCCTTTCCTGTGTTGTTTTGTTATGTAATTCTGCACTGACTCTGAAAACTCAGGGTATAGTGCAGACTTGCCTTGAACTCAGGTCCTCAGCCTCCCACGACCCCGCCCCCACCCTTGCCATATGCTTCATATTCTCTTTACCAGCTTCACACTTACAGAACAGTGGGACCACATGTCCACACATGTGTATTCTGATGATGGAGGCCAGAATTCTGTGTGTGTACACATGTGCATTTAAATGTGTTTGTGGATGTGGGGGCCAGAGAGCTACCTTTGGTGTTGCCTTAAGAGCTGTCTACTTTGGTTTTTGGGGTGTGGTTTTTTTTCTTACAAGGTCTTACTATGTAGCCCTGACTGTAGAACACCCTAGCTTTGAAACACCTGCCTCTGCCTCCTGTGTATGCCACCATGCCTGGCCTACCTTGGTTTTTGGAGGCGGGGATTCTCACTAGGACCTAAAACTTACTTGTTACACCGGTTGACCGTAGAGTACTTGGGATCTGCCTGCCTGTCTTTGCTTCTATGGTGTTTGTTGGGATTACAGCTTCATAGCATCATGCCTAGCTTTTGATGTAGGTTCTGGGATCTGACACAGATCCACGTTTGTACAGCAAGTGCTGTACAAGTTACAGAGTGAGATGTCTCCCCAGCCCTGAGTCGTAGGACTGTGAAAGATGCCTCAAGAGGTCTCAAAGCTACGCAGGTGTTTGGGGAGAACTAGAAGTGTTGCCGATTCGACTCTAACCACAGAGTTCTGATCCACACCTAAACCTGAAGACCCAGCTATAGGGCAAAAGACTGAGTGAAAACCAACGCCATACATAGCTTTGCTCCATTTCCCCCTTTAAACTTGACACAGGTCCCAGGAAGTGATATTTTCCCAGTTTGTAGGGAGAACAAGCACCCAGAGTGTAAATTCATATTGCTGACCTCTCTGAAGCCAAAGCTTAGCCACATTCTTTTCATAAGGGATATAAACTGTTAAACTCCTGTAGATCTGTATAACACCGACAGACTGGCGTGTCTAGGATACTAGCTGTAGTTCTTTCATGAGCTGTGTAATTTCCTTTACCTTCCACCTCAGCATTGAAAGCAAACATGAGGTTACAATCCTAGGAGGACTCAATGAATTCGTTGTCAAGTTTTACGGACCACAAGGAAGTAAGTACGCATGTGGGTATGTGGGCTTTTTACTACCTCTACTAGACTGTAGAGCTATCAACAGGCACTGCATGGCTTTGGAAAGTAAGTTTTAACTAACTACTAGAACCATCGAGGGAAGAGACCTTTGTCAGTCATGCACTTACCTTTTTCACGAGTTCTGGGTTCTATTATGGTTGGTCGCATAGGTGTTTCTTGGGAAGTGTATTTCCTGGTTGTGTTTTTGTCTGGGGGATTGGCTAAGGAAGCAGAAAAGGGAACATGACTGTCTCTTTCCAAACAAATGAGTAGTGTTCAGTAGGATGGAGTAAGAAAGAGTGATGATTGGCTCAACTCCGGAGATTTTAAAGGAAAATAAAGTAGATGGTGTTTTTTTTCTGGTACTGGTGGTGACCTCAGGCTTTGTGCATGCTAGGTAAGTGCTCTGCCGCTGCTCCACCTTCCCTCGTCATCCTCCCATCCCCCACCCCCTCTCTTACTTTTTAAGATTTTTTAAAAAATTTAAATGTATGAGTATTTTGCATATGTGTATGGATGTATGCCACGTGTGTGCCTGGTGTCCTTTAGAGGTCAGAAGAGAGGTCAGATCCTCAGGGATTGGAGTTATAGTTGTTGCGAGCTACAATGTGGGCACTGAAAGTTTAATCTGGTTCCTCTGCAAGAGCAACAATCGTTAACTACTGAGTCATCTCTTGAGTCCCCTTAATCAGGGGCAGGGTCTCAGTAGGTGTTCAGGCTGGCTCACTAGTTCAGGGGCCCTTGAACCTTGGGTCCTCATGCCTCAGTCTCCTACATAAGAGATTCTAATCAGAACAAGATAATTGTCATATATCAGCTCTGTTCCTGTTAGATACATACTCTGCTGGTCGTAGTTGGCCTGGAGTGGATTTTCCCTTTGTAGCCCAGGCTAGCCTGAAATCCACAGCAATCCTCCTTCCTTATCTTCTTCCTAAGTGCTAGGACCACAGTGAAACTCCCCTGGTTCAGCTAGTTCCTGGCTCTTTTGGAATTGATTTGAGGCGCTTTTCAGGAGAGAGAAGGATTAATGTTCTTGGATTTATTTATTGATTTGGAGATACAGTTCTAATGGATAACACGTTTTATTTCTGTTACAGCACCATATGAAGGCGGGGTGTGGAAAGTGAGAGTGGACCTTCCTGATAAATACCCTTTCAAGTCTCCATCTATAGGTATGTGATGAGAGTTCTGAAATCTAAGAGGAAAATAAAAGTCATATATTTTATGAGAGATGATTGTCCAGAAATTTTTCCTGAACTGAATTTTTCCTTTCTTTGACTTAAAAAAAAAGACTTCTATGGATGCCTTGTCTGTATGTATAAGTCCTCACACTAGCCAGGGGCATGGGAATTCATGGGTCTACAGTTGTGAGCTGTCTTTGCCATCTTCAGAACTGATTCCAAGTCTCCTGCAATTTAGACTAACCCCTACTCTAGCAAAACGGACTGAAACATCCTGAAGTTGGCTTTAATTCCAGCCTCCCACATTCTGATCTAGTGCAGATCGTGATACAGTGACTAGTGTTAGGGTGACCCCAGAACTAAGCCCTATCAGAAGCTGCAGCCTGTACCAGTATCAAACCACTCTACTTCCTGTAGAGTTTGCTTGTTTGTTTGTTTTGAGACAGGGTTTGTCTGTGTAGCCCTGGCTGTCCTGGAACTCACTCTGTAGACCAGGCTGGCCTCGAACTCAGAGATCCACCTGCCTCTGCCTCCCGAGTGCTGGGATTAAAGGCGTGTGCCACCACTACCCGGCTTCCTGTAGAGTTTTATGTCCTAAAAACACTAAAGAACATCTGTAATTCTTTAACATGGGGAATTCTTAAGGCTGTTCTTTCCTTCAGGTCCTGAGGTAGGTTTTCTAAACCTGCAGCTGCCCAGGAGAAATGACTTCATTGCCATAAGATCCTGCAAGCTCTAGAGCCAGGGATGGTGGCAGGCTACCTGTGAGGGGTTGAGTCTGACACAGTTCATAAGCACATTGACCTTAGACCGATGTGGCTGGGATTGGATCCTTTCCACAGCTTCCTTCCATGGTGCCAGAAAGAAGAGCTCTCTCTTCACAGGGCTCATCTGTGCTTTTCTACGCCTGGTTTATTCCTGTGTCTCTTAACTTCAGTGTTTCTAATGAAACACTTCAAATATAAACATTCATGTATGTATCATACATACCTATTTAAAGTCAGAAAATTGGCATTCCAAGTGTGGTTTGTTACAAGCTCCACCCCCTGTCCCAGCAAAGGGTGCGTCCCACTGAGCTTTCTGAGATGTAGCCGAGAAGAGCGGTCTCCACTCCGTTGCTGGGATCACACTTGGAGCCTGGCTTATCCAGGCTGACTCCCTCACCACTGAGCTGCTGCGTGCATCCCTTCCCTAAAACCTAACGTAAAATACTGCTTGTCTCTAACAGTGACACACACTCCCAAGGTCACTTAACATAAGTTCTATTTTGACTTTCTGTACACTCTTCAGAACTTGATGCTCTACATAGGAGCATCCTCTCCTCTTAGGGAAGCTGATGTATACTAGCTGTTCTTTCCTTCAGAGGAGGATTGCGTCAGAGTTGTAATCAGTTTGTGACGTGATCCATTCTCAGGTCCTCAGCAGTGCAGTACTATTAGGATGTACTTGAAGCATGTTGAGAGACAGTAGCTCATTTTACAAGGGCAAGGGTTAGTTTTTGAGTTGTGTAAACATGGAATTAAACAGAAGGGAAAGAAAATCAGATCATCTTGACTCAGTGTTCTTTTCCCATAGTGTCAGGCATGTACACTATTGTTGAGTTTAATTTGAGCGTACAGATACTAAGATGTGGAATTGGGAGATTGTAGCTTGGTGGCAGAGTGCTTGCCTAGAATGTATGAGGCCCTGAGACCAGCCCCTAGCACTTTAAATCGATAAACATACGTTTAGATTAAATGTTTCTATTCTCATTCTCTGTGTCCCCCTTCCCTCCCCCCACTTCTCGACCCAGGTAGTCCTTCTGTTTGCCCTTGCCTCAGCCTCCTGATCTTGGGTGTATGCCATCACCCCCAGCTTGGATCTTAAAAATAATAGTATGGAATTGGTATGTGTGAGAGTTATTGTCTGAGTATGTTGTACATGTGGCATGTGTATACATACGTGTTTGTGTGTGGAGGCCAGATATCACACTCAGGTGGTGTTCTTAGGAACTATCTACTTGATCTTTGAGGCAGAGTCTCATATTTGGTCTAGATTGCTTGGCCAGTGAGCTCCAGAGATCAGCCTGTGTCTGCCTTCCAATTCAGAGGTTAAAGACATCTGCACTGTGCATAACAGTGCTGGTGTATTTTTCATAGATGTTAACTTGTTGTGCATGTTAGTAGTCCTGCTGGTTGTTAATGACCATATATAGTAATATATAGTTAGGCATCCATGAGTAACAAGTTATCACTGGTTATCAAGAAGATAACCAGTTCTGGATTTGATTTTAATTTTCCATAAAATGATATTCATCCTATCTGTTGTTGCCTTTCTGGAAAATAAGACACTGGCCAGGAGCTATGGTGCTCATCTGTTTAGTTGCAGCTACTCAGTAGGAAGATTGCTTGAGTTTGGGGCCATTGGACAAATTATTGACTCTATCTCTTTAAAAAGTAGAAAGGAATTTGGACCTGGTGGTTCATGCCTCTGTAGTACCAGTAATCAGGTAGTTGAGGCAGGAGGATTGCTTGGAGCCAGGAGTTGTAAATCAGCCTTGCAACATAGCAAGACATTACCTCAGTTATTTATATATGTGTATTTTTTAACAGGCTTAGTGCTGCATACCTGTAGTATCAGCGCTTGAGCAGGCGAGGGCAGGAGGATCAGGAGTCAAAGCTGGCCAGCCTGAATTACAGAGGGCCCTAATAGGATTAAGTGAATTATGTGTTTGTTAACTGTTGATGAAATACTCAAACATGTATGGCCTTGACAGTAGGAAGGTTAGTAAGCACAGATGGACAGAAAGTGTGAGACAATGCCTCTGTGTAGCAGAGAGTGTAAAGACCAGTTTTTTGTTTTTTTTTAAAGTGTTATCTTTACAAGCTTTGGAGATGTGAGGATACAAATGGAAACGTGAGAACTATTTGAATTCTCAGTGCTGTTTGAATCTGAGCGGTTGCTCCATGCATTCTCATGCCCACTGCTCCAGATTCCATACGCTTAGCTGTTAGGAGCAAGAAACACCTGCAATAGCTGCGCCACCGCTGAGCACACGTGTAAAAGGGCAGTACCGTGTGCTCAAACCAAATGGTAGTTTATATTTAAACCAGATAATATATCTATAAAGTAGATAGAATGCTGTGTGTGTCCTGAGCAGAGTAGCACAGCACTTCAGAAACAAGAGGCCAGCCAGAGGTACATCCGTAAGTGTCTATAACCAAACAACAAATGTTTTATGTGTAGCAAAAAGAGTAAAAATTTAAAATAGTGAACAATGTGGTTGAGCTACAGTGTGTGCTTAAAAGTTTGTAGCCAGCTTAGTAGTATATATATTGCTTGGTAAAGATCTTATATATCCTTAAACCATGTGTGTGTGTGTGTGTAGGTGTGTAGATGGCTTAGCAGTTAAGAGCACTGGCTACTTTTCCAGGGGACCCAGATTCAATTCCTAGCACTCACATAGCAGCTCTCAACTGTCTGTAACTGTAATTGGAACTGTCAGGTCCCAATGAATGTGACACCCTCACAAACACATCCATGTAGGCCAAACACCAAAACATTTGTTAAAAAAGCCAAACCAGACATGGTGGCACACACTTGTAGTCCCAGCACTTGGCAGCAGAAGCAGAGGGATCAGGAGTTTAAGGTACACATTGACTATATGGGGAACTGTACTGAGCCGTAGCACAGATATTTTCATTAGATTATGCTGTCAACTAAGTAGGACAGTTTAAGTTGTCTAACTAGTCAAAATCCCTTTTAAATTTCCTAGTCTGATTCATTTTTAATTGGAAGCTACTCTGGTAATCTGTGTGCCAAATTTTTATGCATGTGCCAGAGAGTGAGAGGACAGTGCATTTCAGTGTTTTATTCACTGACGTTACCTCACTGGGGATTGAAGTCTTATAGCACAGTATGACTAGCTGTAGACGGATGCTCAGTTCTATTTCACATGTTCTAGACAGAAACAGTCTATAGTCACTCCCCCAGGACTAGTGCTCATCACTGAGGTGAACACTGAAGTTTGAAGATAGGGAAGAGTATGTCAGTCGTGAGATGTTACTTAACAAAGGCTTACTTGTGCCACCACAGGATTTACACAAATAAGTGAACTTTTGAGCTAAGGAAGCAAAATTCCATTTAGATCAGTTATGTCCTTCTAGACTTTCTCGAACTTAGATTTGAATTAAATTTCTATATCAAATACCTGTGTTTTGAATTTCAGTAGAGAAGTGTAGTAAGAAAATTTTAAGGAGCATTTTAAAGCTGTTATGAGAATGCAGTTGGAAATGTTCCCTTGTCACGGGTGCTCTGTAAATGAACCGTCTCAGTGTGCATTAAAGTATGTGTGGCAGCTCATTCCATGGAGTCCATCAGATCTCTGCTCTCCTGAAGTGCTTTCACTCAAGTGCTAGGAATACAGAAATGAGCACAATGTGCTCCTAGCAAAATTTAAAATAACTCATCTCTTTATGCAAAGAACTGATGTTATGAGATAGTTACATTGGATCAGATATTTAAAAATTAATTGTAAGCCTCTCTAACCAAGTATGTCAGTCAGGGAAAAGTGTATGGGGCACACATAGGCAGGGTTGGTCAGAGAGCATTGTGAAGGTAAGGCTCGTAGCTCATAATTCATCTTAAATGTAATGGAAAGATCATTTAAAGGTTGGATTTGGGGTGTCCAGGATGACCCTTCTGTTGAGAAGAAAGAGCTCTGGGTAAAAGCTTTAATTCCATCTGTGAGAAAGGTCCTGTGTGGACAAGAATGCTGAAGGTCACATACTGTAGTCAGGAGGTGGAGTCAGTAGGATCAGATTCCAAGGCCATCATCCTCAGCTGCCTAGTGAGTTCAAGGCCAGTTTGGGTTATATGAAACTGTCTCACAAAGCTAAAACAAAGTCCACCAAAAGAGAAGATTTGGGCATCATTTTATTTTGGTTTGGTTTTGAGACAGGGCCTTGGACTCAAAGAGAACACCTTCTTCTGCTTTGCAATGACTAGAGGTATAGGATTAAAGGTATTAAGATTAAAGATACTTCACACTCCTAGCTGTAAAATAGATCTCATTATGTATCGCTAGCTATCCTGAAACTCGATCTGTAGACCAGATTGGCCTTGAATTAAGAAATCTGCCTACTTCTCTCTCCTGAGTGCTGGGATTAAAGACACGGTACCATCAGTGCAGCCTGTTGGGTGTTTTGGTTTTTTTGTTTTTTTTCCCCCAAGACAGTGTTTCTCTGTCTCGCTGTTCTGGAACTCATTCTGTAGACCAGACTGGCCTCAAACTTAGAAATCTGCCTGCCTCTGCCTCCAAAGTGCTGGGATTAAAGGCGTGCGCCACCACGCCCTTGTTTTGTTCTGTTTTAATGGGATATTCTGAAAGGTTTTTGACTTGTTCTCTTGAGGGATTTGTTTAGGAAAGAAAAACTTGGTATAGTAGGGTCAAGTAGGAGCCATGCCTTTAAGAAATGAAGGGGATAAAAGAAAGGAGAAGAGTATGCACTATAGATGCTAGAAATTGTATATATAAGACCAGGGTGTTGGGCTGGCGAGATGGCTCAGTGATTAAGAGCGCTGACTGCTCTTCTGAAAGTCCTGAGTTCAAATCCATCCATAACAAAATCTGATGCCCTCTTCTGGAGTGTCTGAAGACAACTACACTGTACTTACATATAGTAAATAAATAAATCTTTAAATAAAAAAGACCAGGGTGTTAACTGAAGATGTTAGAAATAATATATAGTGCCAGGCAGTGGTGGCAGATGCTCTTCCTATGGAGAACAGTGAGCCGCTGCAGAGAGAAGGGGAAGAGTTTAAGTGGCCAAGGGTCCACACAGAGTTGTTGAGCACATTGTGACAAGTTGCTATATTTCTTAAAAAATAAAACTCAGGAGAGAGATGAAGTCAGTTGCCGAGAGATAGGAGAATAGGCTTGCTGCAAGAAGGACGGAGGAAGAAGAAGCTGCTGGGGAAGAGAGCTGTAAGAGAGAAAGCCATAAGTAAAGAAGCAGCTGTGTGGAAAAAAAAAAAAACTCAGGGGCTGGAGAGATGGCTCAGCAGTTAAGAGCACTTCCAGAGGTCCTGAGTTCAATTCCCAGCAACCACATGGTGGCTCACAACCACCTGTAATGGGATCTGATGCCCTCTTCTGCTGTGTCTGAAGACAGCTATAGTATATTCACATCCATAAAATAAATCTTAAAAAATAAAATTCAATAAATAGACAAACTCTACAAAGGCTCTGTTTGCTAACAACCCTCATGCCCAGCAAATACTCAGGGTCTGTTGCTTTGAAAAATATTAGAAAGAACATACTTCTCCTTAGTGTCACCCTAATGTCCAAGTACAATTTACCCTCTTAAGTCCAAGGATTCTGTATCCACTAATTAAAGCTCACTTATGTACCAAAAACAGTCCAAAAGCTATTTCATGAATTTGAAATGTGTGCGGCACTCCCTGAATTATAATAGTGCAGCTAATCACGGCATATGCATTGGGTCACTTACAGCAGTCCAGAGATAAGCGGGGTGTGTCAGTCACAGACTGTGTCCCTGAAGAAAGCGAGCCTGTGTGGCTGTCAAGTCAGGAGTGAGAGTGGTGCTGGCACAGCTCCATTCAAGGGCATGCACAGGGACACCTGATAGATACTCTCTGTGGGAAGGAAGGAAGGAAGGGCATGGGATTTGCAGAGGAAGGCTACAGAGTGATGTTCGTGTTAGCGCTTCTGTCTGAAGTTGAATAAAGGCTGGCAGGTAGGAAGAGGAGGAATTTTAGAAGATCCTTGGTAAGGACAAGAGACTGGTAGGAAAGGAAATGTCTGGATTTGTGACTGGAGAGGCATAGCTGTTTGTAGACATGACTGTTCTTGGTGTGTCCTGGGCATATAGAGTGGAATGAGATGGGGAACAGTCACTGAGGAGAGGAACATAAAAAGGCTGAGAGGTTAGGAATATGGTCTTTGTGATAATGAATAGGAGTGGGGCAGAGAGAGAACTGAGTACCAAGTTACCACAGAGAAAAGTCATTTATTAATGAACCTGCAGTCAGGGACCCATGTCATATGAACTCATCTCCCCACTACCTTTTCTCCCCTCCTCCACATTGACCCTGCCTGCTGAATAGAGGACTTAGCCATTTCCTTCTTGAAGCTGCCTTAATAATACCAGTTTAAATTCTGACCTGAACAGTGCCTTTTTTCACGTTTTTTTTTAAAGTGTTTTTGTTTATGCATAATAGGTATTATAACTTTTCATACATATATGTATATATATATTTCTACTGTATCATCTATTACCCCAACCCCCACTCCTCCTAATTCCCTTTCTCCCTTCCCATTCCCAGCTAACTGTCCTTTCTTTTCATGTCTGTGTGTCTTTGTATGTCAGAGAGAGAGAGAGAGAGAGAGGCAGGCCCAGTGAATTTCATTAAGGAGCTTCGATACCTTTTTAGTAGCTATACCACTGAAGACTGCATCTCTATCCCTTGCCTCTTTTTTTAAGATTTATGTATTTATTTTATATATGTGAATACACTGTCACTGTCTTTAGATAGATGAGAAGAGGTCATCAGATCGCACTATAGATGGCTGTGAGCCACTATGTGATTGCTGGGAATTGAACTCAGGAATTCTCTGGAAGAGTAGTCAGTTCTCTTAACCACTGAGCCATCTCTTCAGCATGTCTCTATCCCATATTGACTGTTAGCTAGGTGTAAATCAGAGAGAGAGTAGTGCTCCGTGGACCCCTCTCTATTACAAGACAGTGCTGAGGGGCCAGTCTTGTGGTGAACATCGGCAGTCAGTTCAGGAGTGCGATAGCCATGCCACGTGTTGCTCCCTCACACTCACCACTTTGCTCTGCCTCTCACAGCCTTTCTGCCTGCCCCTTCTGCTTTGTTTCCTGAGCCTTGGAGGAGTGGTATAAATATCCCATGTTATGAGTCACTCTGACCATTGCAGAAAGAACCTTCTGGTAATAAGTCTAACAGCAGCACTAATCTATGGGCACAAACATAGTTATTTAGAAGGCAATTTGACAGGCATATCCTGGCTACTTAGCAAAACAGTGGCAGTAGCTTCTTGCCTATGATGTATGATTTTTCTCGGCCAAAGGCTTCTGGATGGGTTTCCAGGACCTGCCGTGAGTTCCTCCTGTGGAGCAGACATGGAATTCAGTCAGAAAGGAGTTGGTTACTCCATAACAGACTCGCCATTCCTGCTGCAGTAGGCTCATCTTGCCTGGTGAGTCATTGCTGCAGAGTCCACACCTGAGTAACAGCTGCTGCCGACAATTCTCCATAGTAGCCTGTGTAGCAACATAGTACCTTTGGAGCCTTGGGGGCAAGCCACAGCAGGTAGGAAGCTTCTAGCCAGTTCTGGCTAAGGTATGTTACAGTTTTACCATCTAGTTCTGGTGGGCAAACAAGAATAGTGGCCATTGCTGTATTGTTTTGAAAGCCCTGGGAGAAGCCTCTGTGACCACTAGGAAAGTAATCTACTCTTGGCACTGGGTTTTCCTTTAATAATATATGGCTTCTGGACAGCTCTTGCCTTGGAACTGGAGTTACAGTCAAGTGTGGGTTGCCCAATGTGAGTGTAAGGAATCAAATTTGGGTCTTGTGGAAAAACAGCAAAGGCTTTTAACACTGAGCCATCTCCCAATCAGTTTCTTTTTTCTTTGAACTGAATTTAAAGGAATTAAAAAAAAAAATTATGCCAAGATGGGTTTGGTGGCACACATCTTTGATCCCAGCACTTGGGAGGCAGAGGCAGGAGGGTCTTTATGAGTTCCAGGCCAGCCTTATCTACAACTCAAGTTTCACAACAGCCAAGGCTACCCAGAAAAACCCTGTTTCAAAAAAACAAACAAAAAATACCCCACAAACAGTTATGTTTTAGTTTCCTTTGAAAAGCATTGTCACACCACTTAAGATTTGTATATATTTTGGGTGTTGTTAAAAACCCAGTTGTTGGCAGGCACTTTAGAGATGGATCCATTTGATTGCCTCAAGATGTGTCGCCATATTGGTTACCAAATCGGCAGTGTTTGCTTCCATCCTGGAGGGGATTTTCTGATTGTTTTGTTATGGCCATACCAAATTCTATTAGAATGCAACTGTATTATAAATTCTATTTTCACTTGAGAATATATGAAAGATAGTATCAACATCAAAATACCCCCTTGCCAGCTCCTAAAATAAGTTGTTATGGGGCATAGAGTGATGGTTCAGTGGGTATGAGCGTGTTCTTGCCAAAGACTAGAGTTTGGAACCTCATTACCCATGTTGGACAGCTCACAACTTCTTGTATCTCTAACATCAGGGCATGCCAAAAAGCCCCCCTTTGGCCTACTTGGGCATCCATGAGCCTATACATACATAAAAACAAAATAATAAAATCTTTTAAGAGTGATAGTTGTATGTGCTGGAGAGTTTCATTTCTAGGTTGTGAACAATAGCATGAAGTTACTTAGTAGGGTATGATAGGGCAAACATATAACCCCAGCCCTTCAGAGGGCAGGGCAAGAGGGTTGTAAGTTTGAGGCTAGCATGGTCTTCATTCTGAGACCTTATCTCAAAAAAGAAAGGGGAGATTAGGAGAGGGAGGTAATTTGCTATCTATCTATCTATCTATCTATCTATCTATCTATCTATCTATCTATCTATCTATTTGGTTTTTCGAGACAAGGTTTCTCTGTGTAGCCCTGGCTGTCCTGGAACTCACTTTGTAGACCAGGCTGGCCTCGAACTCAGAAATCTGCCTACCTCTGCCTCCCGAGTGCTGGGATTAAAGGCGTGCGCCACCACGCCCGACTTGGTGAAATTATTTAATCTAGTCTTAGGAATAGCAGTAGAAAGACAAAGAAATTGACTTGTTAAGGCTCACTGCGTTGAGCAATCTGACTTTAAAGTAACAGCTTTTAATTAATGACTTTGTTAAAATTACTAGAGCCAGATGTGGTAGTGCACACCTTCAGAATCCCAGCGTTTAGGGCCATCAGCAAGCAGATCTCTTCTAAGTTTGAGGTGCTATCCTGGTCTACATTGCAAGCTCTTAGTGTGGCTAGATGAATGACCAAGACACTAAAGGATAAATTGTTGAGATGGGGAAGAGGTTGAAAATGAAATACTAGGGAGTGGGCTAAAGTTTGATAGAAGAATCCTGCTGTTGAAGGACAACTATCACTGTTTTTTACTTAGAAATGAATGTTTCTTACCCACCCAGCCCATTCCTCAGATTCTTTTCTCAGAAACTTAGAAAAGCTTCTCTGATGAGTTTAGATCTCATGAACTCATAGGATCAGTTCAGAACTTTCCATGACACAGGGTTTTGAGAGTGAGCTCTTCCTTGCTTGGTTCCTCACTTGAAAAGAGACAGGCCAGGTCTGTCTCCTGAGGGGGGAAGTCCCAGTCTGAAGAGTCTTCTGTTCTGGTGCAGGCCTGTCTGTCTGAGATGGTGTGCCAGTGCACACAGCTGAAATGTGGCTGTCACCCTTCTTCAGCTGAGTAACTCTAACTCTGGTTGCCTGAGTGTCAGGAATGAAGACAGAAGCTAGGACTCAAACCTGAAGTGGTGGCTGGCGCAGGCCTTTAGTCTCAGCACTTGGGAGCCAGAAGCAGCTGGCTCTCTTAAGTTCGAGGCCAACATAGCATAGAGAAACTTCGTCTTGAGAACTCTGTGTGTGTGTGTGTGTTTCTGAGATACTACTTCAAGGAAAGAGCATTCAGTCTTGTGTTGTATGTAGGTTTTTCTTTTGGTCCTGGGAGTTGAACCCAGCGCTTCATACTTAAATAAGCATAAGCTCTACCACCAAGCTATATTCTCAGCCCCTGAATATATTTTTAAAACTATTTTAAAAAAACAAATGCTTGGCTTTGAATTATCTACTTTCTGAGAAGGTTTGTGTGGGCATATGTGTCCTAACAAATACCAAAAATGACAATGTTTTTACTTGCATTTTCTCAGGAATTCATACACTACAGTTAAATACCATCAGCCACAGCAAACCTCAGCCACTTCAGTCCTGGCTCTTTCTATCCCTTGGCATTTCCCCTACTGCCTTATTTCCTTAGCTCCAACCTCTCATTGCATCAAGATAAACCTGTCAAATTTCCAGATAGGGAATTGACCCCAAAAATATTTTTTACCCACAGGTTTGATCATTAGTATGTCTGCTAGCAAGTAAAATGTTAAGCCATATAGATTAAAAAAATACATGTTCAGAGAATGGAATCATATCCTTGTGTGCATGAGATCCTGAATTCGGTCTCCCTCATGCTCCTGCCACCCCATGTCTGTCTCTGGGACTTGCTGCTTTTAGTTACTTACCATGTTCCCATAAAGGCTGTTTTCAAAATATGTCCTCTTAAAATACTTCATAATAGTTTCTGGTGGAATGGAAACAGGCATTGGGGAAATTGTCTTGCTGCAGACACATTCATTAGTGTGATCATAGCATTGCCAAAAGGAAGAAGACCGTGCCAGGGCAAACATGCCCAGTCCTGAGAATGTTCCTTCTCTGAATTCCTGGTTTGTTCTTTCCCAGTCTTCTCCCTTCCTCATCTAGAAGTTTCATTGTTGGCATCCTTGTCCAGAATAAGGGGCTGTACTAGAAACTGCACAGACTGTACAAGAGCAGCTGTAAGGAAACAGTGTTCCTTTTCACTGATTGGCTTTGGGTTCTTGTTTTAACAATTTGAGCTATGGATCATGGCATATGCCTCTAATCTAGGAAGCAGGAGAATCATTGCAAGGCAAGTTCCAGCTCAGTCAGGGCTACATAGATCATGTCTGAAACACACACATTCATAGTCGCATTCTCCTCTTCCATAACAGCCTGCTAATAACCTCCAGGGGAAGGATGCAGAATGGAGTTGAAGGAAGGATGCAGATGGAGTTGAAGTGGAGAGCAGGAGAGCTATGACTAAAATCTATACATGTATGGAATTGTATAAAAAGTATCTGTATTTTCTTTTAAATAAAAGCCTGCACCAGGAAGAACTTCCTGTGGCCTGGGAAGGTTTCTCATATAGTGTTGGTCTAATAGTACCTGGTCCTTGAAGGTGACGGTGTCAGCTAATACTGCCCACTTTGGAACAGTCAGTGGGTGTTGTGACTCTGGTGGTGATACACACGGTACTTACTTATATATTTCTCAGATATTCTGCTTACCAGCACTGCCTTACAAAGTCACCAGTGGCCATTTCCTTTTAAGTCCTCTGTTCTTGGAGGTCTAGATACTTAAGAAATCCTAGATTTTTGACATCCAAAGGACCTCTAGAAATAGAGTAAGAATGGGAGTTTAGAGATGATACATACAGTCCAGCTGTTTAATCATCTCCCCAGATAAAAAACAGTCCCATGCTTGGAAGTGAAGTGACTGGCCCAAAGCCTGACGTTGGTAACAGAGTTGGGGCCAGAACATCACCCAGTTAAGTACTTCGCTCTGTGCATGTGCTTCTGGCCTCTGTCTCAGAATTCTGACACTTGTAATTCTTAGCATATTGGAGGATTACATTCTGGGTTCCAAATCTTTTGGGGTTTGGTCCTATTATATACTCCTGGATTCAACCAGGCCAAATTTGAAACTATGGATTTCAAATGTACTGTCAAGCCAAGGCCAAAGAAGGGCATACTTTACTCATTGCCTGACAGTTTTGATATTGTCCAAGCTCTTCACCAATGTTATTCTTTTGTTGTTGTTGCTTGTTTGTTTTTTCAAGACAGGGTTTCTCTGTGTAGCCCTGGCTGTCCTGGAACTCACTCTGTAGACCAGGCTGGCTTCGAACTCAGAAATCTGCCTTCCTCTGCCTCCCAAGTGCCGGGATTAAAGGCATGCGCCACCACTGCCTGGCAACCAGCGTCATTCTTATTCCTTTAAGGTGCCCCCTGGTGTCAGAATGCTGAATCTGAATTCCCACGTAGGATTCCTATTGATTCGACTTGCTTGAGATACACCATTATACCATCTCTCAAATAATGCAAGTGATGGAAGCCAATCGAGCTCTACTGCAACAGCTTTTTTTTTTTTTTTTTTGTCAGCCATTTGTTTAAAAACAAGAAATGATGTTCAGACACTAGTTTCTAGGGCTTTTCATTTTCCTCTTATTGAAAGCTAGCATCCTCTCTGCCCTGAATCTGTCCCTTATCCCATCATTTTAGCTGTGTCTTTGCTGATTTTCAGAAGATGAATGATGCAAACTTCCAGTGGGATTCACATTCCACTGTTTGTATAGCTTAGGTGTTCTCTTGCATACCAAGTGCTGCTCCCACTCCCACTTGGTGAGGTACCTTTTCCTGCCACAACTGAAAATTGAAACCTCTTCTCTAGCCTTCCTATCTTTTTTCTCTGTGACATTGTTACCTTATAATCAATCTAACATGTTGTTGAAAGAACGCGCCAGAAAAGCCTCTTGTGTAGTGAGCACAGGGAGCATTGGCTTCAGCAGGACTCACAGCGGATTCCAGCAAAGCAGAATGCTAACCGCCAAGAGCACATGTGGACTGTCAGTAGTGGCAGAGCTGCCGTCGTTCATAGAGGACCATTCTTCTGAGTTAGAAAACAGTGTTTAGTCCTGTTCCCTAGTCATTGGAAGGCTTTGTAGGCTGTGGGGTAGATCAGTTGTACAATACTTGCCTAGAGTGTGTGAGGCCCTTGATTTAATCCTAGTACTTGGGAGGCAGGAGCAGGAGGATTATAAGTGAGGCCAGGCTCTAAATTCCTTTATGAATGAGGTAATCATAGTATATTATTTTTTTCTAAGACGTGAGTATACTGTGGCTGTCTACGGACACACCAGGCGATGGTATCAGATCCCATTACAGGTGGTTGTGAGGCACCATGTGGTTGCTGGGAATTGAATTCCGATCCTCTGGGAGTGCAGTCAGTGAGTGCTGTTAACGTTATTCTGAGGCATCTCTCCAGCCCCCCCCCAACACTTTATTCTTAAATGATCTTGAGTAGCACGTTCCCCCCAAGCTGAGCGCGGTGTTTTGTTTTTGTTTTGTTTTTTTAGGAATGGATTCTTGTTTTATTTAAACGAGGAAATTAAAGATGTTAGGTCTCAGAAGAGTTGGCTTTGATTTTATCAATCATTTTCCTTTAAAAGACTCAGCACTAGTTTACACACATACAGTTCAATCGACTTTAAAAACTGGATACTGTTTCCACTTATTTGAAAGGTTTTTAACTTTTAAAATTAAACATAGAAATTCAGGAGCATTAGGAAAGGGAAAGAAGAAATGCAGGAGTTATCACGCAGACACCTGACACTTAGAGGCTGGTCACAGTGTAGAGATTCAGGAGTTATCACGCAGACGCCCAACACTTGTCACATTGTTGAACCCTAGTTCTGGTTCTGAGGATGTGGAGGTGGGGTAGGATTTTGAAAATACTGTGGCAAGTGTTCTACACTAACGTTTGAATGTGTTGCTACCAGCTTCCTGTCTGTGTGCATACTTGCTGTTAACAAAAAAAGTAAAAATACCCAAGTACTTTGTCTCTCCTTTTTAAAGAAAATTTATTTTTATTTTGTATATAGGAGTCTTACCTACATGAATATTTGTACACTGTGTGTATGCATACACTGCCAGAGGAGGGCACCAAATTTCCTAGAACTGGAGTTACCAGATATCTGTTGCTCTTATGTAGTTGTTAGGATTTGAAACCAGCTCCTCTAAACCCAGGCTGAAAGAGCAGCCAATATTCTTAACCACTGAGCCATCACTCTAGCCCCGTCTTTGTCTGACTGTCTGTCTGTCTATTATGATTTCTTTATTTTATGTGTATGTATCTATGTGAGTGTGTGCCATGAAGCCAGAAGAGGATATTGTATCTCCCGGAGCTGGAGTTAGAGTTGATTGTAAGCCACCACATGGATGCTGGGACTAGTAGCTCAGCAGTAGTAGCATAGCATCTGCTCTTAACTGCTAAGCTCTCTCTCCAGCCATCTTTGTTCTCTTTTAAAAGGAATATTTAGTGTTGCATAAAATCTCTCTTTTTTGGAGATAGAATATGTCTGTATCGTCAGGGCTGGTCTCAGGTTTGACACCCCACATGAGCCTTCTAGTTACAGGCTTGTAGCACTATCCCTAGCAGATGAAACCTCATGAACCATCTTGTCCACATCCTATTTTGATGTCCACTGTGTTCACGGCTCTGTAGCCTAGTAGACTACCTTTGCAACTTTGATATATGTGCTTCACTACAAGTATACCACAAAATCCAGGGGATATTATTACTTTGTTATTTAAATACTATGTTATTAATACATCAATCAGTCTGTTACATTGTTTTTGCCTATTTTAAATAGTATTTTTAGTTTATTTTTGGGCAGGTTTATACATGTATACCCACAGACCTTCCTCCCTCTTCCCACTCTTCCCCAGAAATTCCCAATATGGCCCCCCTTACTTTTATGGTTGAGTTCCATGTCCTGAAGACAGTACATCACAGTACTCCTTCCCATCCTCTGCCTTTTACCACTGTTTCTGCCTCCTCTTCCTCCATGTTTCTGAACCTTGGAGTGGGGCCTTCGTGTTTGCTATGATGTCCCATTAGGGCTAAGTGTTGAAGCAATACTCAGCTGAGAGCATCAGCAACCTGTGGGTATATACAGATTCTTAGGAAGCAGCTTGACAGCATCTCTGTTTAGGAAGGCAGTACTAGACTCTCCTTTAAGACTTGCACCACCTCAGCTGAGGGCCTTTACCAGCTTTATAGTATCTCGCTTTGTTTCTCCATTTCAATATAACTTTAAATCTATCCAAACTGACATGTTGATCTAGTGCTTTGTGCCTGGCTGTGTAGGATTCCTAGTCCATGGCTGCTTTAGTTATTGAATTGGGGGGAGGGCGCTGGGGGGTGTCTCACTTTTTTCCTAGGATTACAGGGGATTTTTCTCCTTTTAAGACATGAACTTGGGCTGGAGAGAATGGCTCAGAAGTTAAGAACACTATCTGCTATCCCAGAGGTCCTGAGTTCAACTCCCAGCAACCACATGGAGACTCATAATCATCTATAGAGTGATCTGATGCCATCTTCTGGCATGCAGATTAGAGCACTCATATCCATAAAATAAGTACATAAATCTTAAAAAAAATGATGAGCACTTTATTAGCTTTTATTAATCTCAAGCGTCTTAATGAAAAATTAATATTGATGCAGTCATTTGCATCACCGTGATTTATACATTATAGGACTTTTGCTGTAGTAATAGATAAAGCTGTAAACATAAAGACAAGAATGAAAGAGTGGGACTGTTTGGGGTGGCTAGAGTAAAGTCTGAAAGTGCCTGTGCGTTTGTGTTCTTGTCCTGTTACCTAACAGAGAGATGTTTGTAAGGTTTTTAGAAGTCACTTGAGGCTGTGCTTTGAGTTGCCACATCATCTGTGTTCCCGTACCCTCTCCCTCTTTCCGCATGTGCTCTCTGTGTCCATACTTAGAACACATAACAGTTCCTTCCTTCTGTCTCTTGGCCTGAGCTACAGTGACCACCAGGAAGATGGCCCTGTCTCATTCCTGTGCCCTGACATGACTGCCAAGTGGGTGCTAACAGGCATATTTGGAAGGACAGGCAGACCCTGTGGGAAACGGATGAGAAGGTGGAGTGGGGTCAGTGGTGGTAAGAATAGTTCAGAGAACTTGTCCATGGTATATAACATAGTAGGGCTACAACGTAGTAGGACTGCACAGTCCTCCTCAGCGAGCATCATGGGAAAATGGCATAGTGAGGAGCTCTGAGTGTTATTCTGTTTATATATTGATGAAATCATTAACGTTAAGTTTAAAATGGATAAATTACTTACTGGAATTTAAGCAGAAGAATTTCTAACTTTATACTTTCCTAGGAATATATTTTAAAAGTTAAACTTGACAGGTTGAACCATCTTAGATAATGTATTTTAATTCCCTTTCCTTTTTTCTTAGTTGCCTCGGTTTTAATTAAAATTGACTTCCTTTGAGTGAATAGATTCAAAGGAACAGCTTTGGTCCCTGTTCTTGTGAAATTTTGTGGTTTGGGGCCGTGCTCTAACTTCAGTAGCTCTGGTTCATGTTGTACTGTGTGGTCAAATGATACCCATAACTACACTGAGAACTTTTAAGTTAAGCACAGCTGTTGGAGTGCCGTTTCTTAGCTTTCATCGTGGCACTAGTTATAAATCACTGTTAAATATTTTCTTGGCAAGCTCCTGCATGATTCAGAAGACAGTTGGTTATGAGATGATCTGATCCAGTCGGTGGTGTCACACATCTTTATCCCCAGCACTCAGGATGCTGAGGCAGTCGAATCTCTTGAATTCAAGGTCAGCCTGATCTACCCAGCGAGTTCCAAGGCAACCAGGGCTACCTAGAGAAAACCCTGTCACAAAAAAGCAGAAAAGAAAAAAGATTATCTGATACAAATAGCTGCATGGTCCCAAAGCTTCCTTGGTTGTTATTACAGGGCTCTGTATTTTAGTTAGATGGAGTGAATGCATATATAAAATCTCATATATTCTATAGGTAGCCAAAGATGTAGGTTTGAAAGGAACAATTTGAGGATCACCGCCTTTGCCAGTCCTACAGTGGTATCCAGTACTGACAAGTTAAGACTCGCTGTTCTCTGCATACTTTGTGCTGCTAATTAACATCTCTTTTTGCAGGATTCATGAATAAAATTTTCCATCCCAACATTGATGAAGCGTAAGTAACTATTTAAAAATGTTTGAATTTTAGCAGCAGCTGTTCTTGATTAATTAGAGGTCATCTCTTTCACAGATATAAAAACTCTTATCTTTTGGGTTTTATGGGAAGCAGGACTATATGAATGGTCACTTAACTGTAGAGTGCTAGGGCCATGATCGTCTGAGCCATTGAGGGTCCAGTACAGTTACTGATTGTGCTGCTCACGTATTTCCATTTCCATGACTGGACCTTTCATTTCCTTTGGTATCCAGCTGAAATGTTCCGCATCTCAGTTCTTACTATATAGACCCCAAAGACCTCTTTGTCAGCATGTGGGTTCACTGTTTTCAGCTCTGAATGTATTTCTTAGTTCTTGAGGGACAAATATGAATGACAATTTCATTTTAGCTAATGAATCTTAATTACCCATTTCTTAATGATTGTTTATAAGTAATGTCATCACAGCCGGTCTTGCCCATCCTGTGCTGGTTATCTGGTTGGACTTTTTTCTTCGTCCAGCTTTAGTTTGGCTGTCTCACAACAACATAGGAAAGTTTTGTGAACCTTGCATGAGTAGGTTACATGTCTATATTGTGTTCCTTACTCTTTAATACCTTGGTGTATCCATCCTGATGACAAATAATGTTCTCTTAAGTAACCACACTAAAGTAGATTCAGGAATTTAATATGATGCAATACTTTTTACCTAATGTGTAGGGCGGTAGTGTAAGATTCATATACTACCTTTAGTTGTCAAGTTTCCTTAAGTAACTTTAATCTTTGACATCTATAATATTTTTAAAAATATAGAATAGTTATTTTTCAAATTATTCTTTAAGTTTGTTTCCTTCGGAGACATGCATACACTTGACTGTCTAGTGAAATTCTGTGCTGGGGAATCACAAGGTCTACCTATAGTTCATTGCCTGGGTCAGGTGTGTTCTTCTTGGAACGCTGCTCACTCTTGTTCCTTGTTGGTTGTAAAGGAAACACAGCAGAGCTTGCCAATCCCTGGCCTTCTCCCCCAGTTTGCTCCCAGCCCATCTTAAAGGGTCTGTTACAAAGTAGTTTTGATAAAATTGGCTGCCAGAACATGCAACTAGATTTCTAATTTTTAAAAAGTGCCATTTTTTTTTTCATCTGTTTCAGGTCAGGAACTGTGTGTCTAGATGTAATTAATCAAACTTGGACAGCTCTCTATGGTGAGTTTGGCCAGGGAATATTATTTGGAGATTCTGAGACGACATTGCCTCAGAAGAATATTGCTTGATGTTTCTTCAGTTGTGTTGTGTTGGGAATGGGAAAGAATTTTGAGGGGCTGAGTGGGAAGGTTTGGGAAGAAAATGGGGTGGGCAGTGGGGCTAGGGACATTGCTCAGTGGTTAAATGCACTGTCTACACAAGCGTGAGGACTAGAGTCTGCTCCCAGAACTCATGAAAATCCATGTGAGCGTGGGGCCTCTCAGGGCAGATCCAAGGAGTCCCTGTGCAAGCTGGCTAGGGAGACGAGCATATCAGGGGCCTCTGGTTTAATTGAGAGACGCTGCCTCAGTGAATAAAGTGGAAAGGACACGTATGACATTATACAGACAACCGTGAAAATGGGTATAGAAAAGAACTTTTTTTCACTCTGAAGGATAAGCTTCAGTTTAGTAACGCAATTTTAAAATAATTGAATGAAGAAGAGCTGGAGAGACGGTTGATGAACCACGGCTGCGTAGAACCCAAGCTCGTGTTCTGCGCCCGTATCAGGCTGCTAGCAACTGCCTATAACTTCAGCTCTGAGGGGTCTGATGCCTCTGGCCTCAGGTACCTGCATTCATGTGAATATACTGCCCACCTTTCACAGACAGACATAATTTTAAACATTTTTTAAATCTTTAAAACATAAAGATTCTGTGGGCCAGGCGTGGTCATTTCAGTACTCAGAGAAGCCGAAGCAGGAAGAAGAGTGAGGGTGTTCGTTTTTGGCTGCATGGGAAGACTGGCTGGGAGAGTCAGGGCAGAGAGGAGAAGTGGTCCACTTTGTGAGGTTCCGAGCTAAACATACAGTTTATTTCGAGAGCACGTGCACGCACACACACACACACACACACACACATAAATGCACACACAAATGTTGGTGGTTTTTTCTTTAATGGGTGCATTCTGGAACTTGTATATCCGTGTGCTAGCTTTGCAGGTAGCTCACAGGATAGCTGCTCAGCAGCAGTATGCAGCTCACCCCTTGAGCTCCTCACTGAACAGACCGTTCAGGAAGGAGTTCCTCAGCAGAATTCCGTCTCTTGATGTCTCAAGAAAAGACTGGTTCCTTTGTTCACGTTTCCTCATCACAAGCATTACTTTCTCAGATGCTCATCATAGCCATGTTTGCATGTGTTTTAAACCTTTTATCTTGATCTGCTGGATTGTAAGCCCCAGTTGAGCAGGACTTCCTGAATTTTCTCCATCTGCAACCCCCCTTTAGCTCCAGAGCAACTTCGAGTTTTGGGGTGTTGTTTCTTGTTTTCTTTTTAATCTTTAGATTTTATTTATTTATTTATTTATTTATTTATTTATTTATTTTTGAGATAGTGTCTATATAGCCCTGGCTGTCCTGGAACTCTACATGTAGACCAGGCAGATCTGAAGCTCACAGAGATCTGCCTTCCTCTGCCTCCCAAGTGCTGGAATAAAAGGCGTGCACCACCATATGTAGCCAAGAAGAAAGAAAAACTTTTTTATTTTTTGTTTTGTTTTGTTTTGTTTTTCGAGACAGGGTTTCTCTGTGTAGCTCTGGCTGTCCTGGAATTCACTCTGTAAACCAGGCTGGCCTCGAACTCAGAAATCCACCTGCCTCTGCCTCTGCCTCCCAAGTGCTGGGATTAAAGAAAAACTTTTTAAAAGACTTCTTTTGAGTGTTCTGTCTGCATATGAATAGCTATCACCTGCATGCTTAGAACCTATGGAGGCCTGAAGAGGGAGTCAGATCAGCCATGTATATGCTGTACTAAACCCGGAGCTTCTGCAGGAGCAGCCACCGCTCTTAACCACCATCTCTCTCTCTAGCCCAGAGAGGAAGAAAGTTTTTGTGACCCTGGATATATAAGCACATAAACCAAACACACAAGTTAAAAACATTTACTGGTAACAACTACAAATAAATTTATCTTAAAACAATTCTTTGGCATGCATATAATTTTTGCATTTATTAAAAATGAAAGCAAACTTCCAGACTAATAAGATTAATGAATTTGTATTTTTTTTTTTTTTTGATTTTTCGAGACAGGGTTTCTCTGTATAGCTCTGGCTGTCCTGGAGCTCACTTTGTAGACCAGGCTGGCCTCGAACTCAGAAATCTGCCTGCCTCTGCCTCCGGAGTGCTGGGATTAAAGGCGTGCACCACCACGCCCGGCATGAATTTGTATTTTTAAGGAATTAAATATTAACTGAATTTTTGATACCTCAAATATAGAGTATTTTGGATATTTTTCAGAGTTGATTGATAATGGTCAATATTAAAAAGGCCACCTAGATTAGTATATAATACAGAATGACAGCTATGTTTAGGAACATTTCAGAGAATGTTGGAACTTTTAACTTAATACTTCCATGTAGAAGACTGGTTGTAAGAAGACTGTGTTTTTGTATAAGAGCAGAAAAGGTGTGCAGTAAAGCATCACAGCTCTTAACACGGGGGTCACAGGCCTCCCATGCCTGCCCACAGACACAGTGCAAAGTGCACACCTGTGCTCAGACTTAGGGCCACTGTGAAGTGCACAGTGCAATACAGGAAAGTACTGCTGTAATCTTTGGTTTCATTAGATGTTGGATTTTGAATTAATTTTGGTTATTGCATTTGACAAAATGCTATGTTTTTTCCAAAATATTTCCATTTTTCATTCCCTCCGTCCATATGCCATCACTGTCCACAGTTGTGAGAAGCTAAATAATAGAGGAAGGACTTGGTCTTGGTCGTTTCTAAAACACACACACTCGCCGGGCATGGTGGCGCACACCTTTAATCCCAGCACTTGGGAGGCAGAGGCAAGCGGATCTCTGAGTTCGAGGCCAGCCTGATCTACAGAGTGAGTTCCAGGACAGCCAGGGCTACACAGAGAAACCCTGTCTCGGGGGGGAAAAAAAAAACAAAACAAAACAAAAAAAAAAAACCCACACATACACACTCCTAGAATAGTGCCTGCTGTATAGTATGGTTTGTTGAACTAAATCAGTGTATTGACCATGTCCAGTACTGCTTACCATAAGCTTTGGGGACCAAAGCACACACAGTCCAAACCTAATTGGGTGGATTAAAAAAAAAAAAAAAAAAAAACACAAAAAACAAAAAACACCCCTCACACACACACACACACACACATTTTTGGCAAGCTACCTGAACTATTTGGTGTAATGATGTGTTTCCTTAAAATGTATTCACCTTTTAGAAATGTACATAACAAAGTATCCCACTCTGGTTCCAGTCACATTCAAGTAAGTTAAGTTAGATACAGTCTCACGAACTTTTGTATAACTGACCAGAAAACCTTTCTACTGACTTTCAGAGTTAACAGCAGATTTATTCATGGAAATTCGTATCACTCAGACAAAGTGATGGTTTCTGTCTGTCAGTGGTATGCAAGCTATCACCACCACCCCATCCCAAAGAGAAAGACACTTGCTAGCCAGCACCACACACACACACCACCACCACCACCACCACCACCACCACCCCCCCAGCCCACTTCTTATGTTTATAGAGCCATCTGCTCTGAACATTCTTATCAACTGTGTGCCTGTTGTGGCTGGCTCTTTTCAGCTTGCATAGCCTTGGAAGGCTCACCCTTGTAGTCTTTTTTTCTGACTAAGTAGTCTTAGCACATTTTATTGATGTGTTTGTCAGACGATGTTCATTTGAGTAGTGTTTTTTTTTAAACCTTTTTTCAAAACTTATTTGTTTCATGTGTATGGGTGTTTGGCCTATATGAATGTCTCTGCTCTTGTGTGTGCAGTACCTGCAGAGGCCAGAAGAGTCCAGTCTCCTGGAATTGGAGTTAACAGACAGTTGTGAGCCACCCTGTGGGTGCTGGAAACAGAACCTGGGTCCTCAGAGCAGTCAGTGCTCTAACCTCTAAGCTATCTCGCCAGCCCCTATGTACAGATTGCCTTGTGATCATATTTGTTCATTTCTCTTTAGTGTTAAGGAGTTAACTTATTCTCAGAATCACTGACCATTTTTTAATTTTTTGTCAGAAGGTCTGAGATGGTTAGAAAAGGCTTCAGAGTAGAAGCCAGCATGAGTACTAAGTTTCATCACACTTAGGAAATGCTGTGTGCATTCTTGTATTCTCTGCTAAGGCGATTAATATGCAATGAGTGGTAAGCCACTTTGGTCAAAGAGAGAGAATTAAAATCACACTTCCCCAGTACACTCTTTGTGTTCCATGCTATGAATGTGGCCATTCTAGCATTACAGAAAGTACAGGAAGCCGGGCGTGGTGGCGCACGCCTTTAATCCCAGCACTCGGGAGGCAGAGGCAGGCGGATTTCTGAGTTCGAGGCCAGCCTGGTCTACAAAGTGAGTTCCAGGACAGCCAGAGCTATACAGAGAAACCCTGTCTCGAAAAACCAAAAAAAAAAAAAAGAAAGTACAGGAAAACAATTATTTTCAACCTAGTCAAAGGTAAAATGAGCATGAGGAAACTGTTTGACATTTTGCTTCTAAACAACAAGTGATTTCTCTAGATTTTTCAACATATACCAGGTACTGGTAGAGTTAGTTCAAATGTCTGTGAAGGTTTTATGGGAGTTAAGATTTATCTGATTTTGAGAACTGAACTGTTATTGGAGTTAGAACACAGTTGGTGAGCTCTGAACAGTCACCTCGTTTCCTACTGTTGTTTGTAAGAGTCTTAGTTTATTGGGGTTTGGTCGGGCATGATAGCACATGCCTTTAAGCAAGCACTTGTGAGGCAGGGGCAGGCGAATATCTCTTAGTTTGGGGCTTGCTGTCTACAAAGTTGAGTTCCAGGACAGCCAAGGCTGTTACACAGAGAAACCTTGTATCACAGACAGACAGATAGACAGACAGACAGATTGACAAGCTCCAGAAATTTTTCTAATATAAGACTAAATAACTGGAGCTGGAGAGATGGCTGTTCTTACAGAGGATCTGAGTTCAATTCCCAGCACCTACATGGCATCCACAGCTGTTTGTAACTCCAGAGGATCTGGTACCCTAGCATAAATATGCAGGTGCAAATACACAAAACAGTAAATTAAAAAAAAAAAAAGACTAAATCGGAGAAAGTTAGCTTAACATAAGTATCCAACTGAAAGCATAAGGCTTAGCTTGGCACCCAAAACTTGTTGCAACACCTACTTCTGATTTCCGTGGAGAAGGATAGGGGCAGGAACTGTCTGTAAGGGTTCCTGTTGTTCACTGTGCCATGGGTATGTGCTGTTCCATGGACACAAGTGTGTATAAAATAGTAATTCCAGCTGAAGTCCCAGGTCTGTGCTTACCATAGCATGTTCATACATTGTTCATTCTAGCAGTAAATTTAGTCCATGTGACTGGCAATTGCTTCTGTTCTCATCTATTGTCTCTTTGCCAAGTACCCTGAAGCTTGTTCGTTCTCAAATTCTAAATTGGTATGATCATAATTTAATCACTAAGTAATTTTTTTTAATTTATTTATTTATTATATGTAAGTACACTGTAGCTGTCTTCAGACACTCCAGAAGAGGGCGCCAGATCTCGTTACGGATGGTTGTCAGCCACCATGTGGTTGCTGGGATTTGAACTCTGGACCTTCGGAAGAGCAGTTGGGTGCTCTTACCCACTAAGCCATCTCTCCAGCCCCAAGTAATTTTATATTACTTTATTTCTAGAGAATTTTCTTGTTTCGAAACAGGGTTTCTCAGTATAGCCCTGGCTGTCCTGGAACTCATTTTGTAGACCAGGCTGGCCTTGAACTCAGAAATCTGCCTGCCTTTGCCATCTAGAGAATTAATTATAGTGGGTAATACAATTACTTTCATAAAGATGATGTCATCACTGTGAAGTTCTCTATCTGACATTTAGTAGCTAACTGGTACTCTGAGAGAAAATAGCGGGTGATAAAATTGATCCGCTCTTGACTTGTAGCGTGACAGAATCTTTTCTTCCATCCCTTCCTGCTCTTGCAGACGTCAGTGATGAAAGCACTGGAAACTGCAGACAGGAGATCTGGATTTCAGTGTCAGAGAGAAATGTGATTTAAGAATTGGTGGAGGAACCAGGCGATGGGGGCGCATGCCTTTAATCCCAGCACTTGGGAGGCAGAGGCAGGTGGATTTCTGAGTTCAAGGCCAGCCTGGTCTACAGAGTGAGTTCCAGGACAGCCAGGGCTACACAGAGAAACCCTGTCTCGAAAAAAAAACAAAAAACAAAAATAAAAATAAAAAAGAATTGGTGGAGGGCTGAAGAGAGATGGGGCTCACCAGTCAAGTGTGCTTGGCGCCCTTGCAGAGTTTGTTTCCCCGGTTTCCACAGCAGGAGGCTCACAACCACCTGTAAGCCCAGCTCCCAAGTCTGTGCTGGGTTGTGTTTACTTGTTTATTTTGAGAGGGGAGCAACTTGAACAACCCGGAGTCACCTGAGAACCTTAAGAAAAAGTTTCCATGCGATTGGCCTATAGGTGTTTTGTTGTTGGTTTGGCTTCGCTCTTCAAGACAGGTTTCGCTTTGAAGCTCTCTGGCAGTCCAGGTACTTGCTCTGTACCTCAAACTCAGAGATCTGTGTGTGTCTGCCTCCTGAGGGCTGGAATTAAAGGTGTACACCACCTCCTAGCAGGAATGATGGTTAATAGTGCTTAATTCCAGCAGAGGCAAATGGATCCAATGCCTTGTTGAGGCATGTAGCTGAGTGGTAGAGCACTCCTGGATTTGACACCTTGCATTGAAAAAGACAAACCAGGAAAGCCCTTTCTTGAGCTGTGCTGATGGACAGCACTTGTAATACTAATGGTTGGACAGCCAGGGCAGAGAGAGTCCAGGTTCCAGGTAAGTCTAATCTACATGGCGAAACACTGCTTTTAAAAAAGATGCAGTGCTGGAGAGATGGCTCATCAGCTAAGAGCACTGACTGCCCTTTCTGAGGACTCGGGTTCAATTCCCAGCACCCACATGGCAGCTCCCAACTGTCTGTAAGTCCAAAATCTGATGCCCTCACATAGATGGACATGTAGGCAAAACACCAATGAACATAAAGATGAGGAGGGGAAGAGGAGGAGGAGGGGTGATGGTTTGTTCCTCGGTGCGTTCTGTTCTAAGATTCTGCTTTTGGTTTGGTAGTTTTTAGACAGGGCCTTGCTATGAAACCCAGGCTGGCTTCTTGATATAGCAATCTTCCTGCCCCCCAGGTGCTGGGTGCCGTGTGTGTCACGATGCTCAGCTGTTTGTAGAAGTTTGAGTGTAGTAGATACACTGAGAGGTTTGTGTGTTCATCTTTATGACTGGTTTGGCAGCAACTATTTGAACAGGCACAGAGGCTCAGTGTTGCGTCTGTGTATGTGTAGACTCATAACTTCATACCTGGTATCATTCTGAGTCTTGTAGGTAGAGGCTAAGTAGAACAGGTTCTTCTCAGCATGAGAGGAATGCTGCCTGCTCTATAGTAGAGACGAAATGTGCTTAGTTTGAGGCTTGCTGGCTTTGACAGGACTTAGCTAGCTCCATGACCAGTCCCCTATGGACTTGAAACTCTTCAGAAAGCAACTTGGCTCAGAAAGTAACTATTTCAGGAAAGTGGAAAAATTGTTCTTCAGTAGAAGAGTTTAGGGGATTGGATATGTCATGTTCCCTGGTCAGCATTAGACCACGTAGTAACCCAGGTTTTGTGGATTATGCATCCCAATCCAGCCAGCATAGGACCCAGGAAGCTGACCTGCCTTATTGGGGCTATAGATACAGGGTTCGCTTTAGTTCTTAAATAAGATGAGGAGCCCTGATTTTTTTATTTAAATCTTTATTTATTATTATATGTGAGTACACTGTAGCTGTCTTCAGACACACCAAAAGAGGGCATCAGATCTCATTACGGGTGGTTGTGAGCCACCATATGGTTGCTGGAATTTGAACCCAGGACTTTCAGAAGAGCAGTCAGTGCTCTTAACCACTGAGCCATCTCTCCAGCCCCTGATTTGGTTTTTAATCTGTGTTTATGATAATAGGCAAAATTTATCTTATAGATGGATTTCTTTTTTTGTGTTTGTCAAAACAGGGTTTTTCTGTGTAGCATTAGCTGTCCTGGAACTCAACCTGTAGACCAGACTGTCCTTGAATTCACAGTGCTAGGATAAAGGCCCTGTCTAGTGCTGGGATTAAAGGTGTACACCATCACAACCTATGGATTCTTAGCTTATAATTGCACAAAGTTATCTTTTTTGGGAAGCAGGGGGGGGGTCGTGGTAGATTAGAGACAGGGGTTCTCTGTATAGCCATGGCTGTCCTGGAACTCACCTTGTAGAACAGACTGGCCTTGAACTCAGAGATCTTCTGCCTCTGCCATCCCCACCCCAGTACTGGGAATAAAGATAACTGGCTCTTTTTCCTTACATTAACACCAACTATTATTGCCTGGTAGTTCAAATTCTATTAAAAGCTTTAGTGTAACTATTATGTATACCACACTGACTGGCTGATTAAAGATTAACTGCCTTCATTTCAGGAAGGTTGGTAACAAATCCTAGCATAAGATAAGCAAGGTTGTGTCAGGTTTGAACTACTGTGACCTCTAAAAAAACACCCCACTAAGGTGAGAAGTGTTTTGAGATGATGAGCAATGTCTTTGAGAGCTGCTCATCTGAGATATACAGGAGTGTGCATTGTTTCAGGTCGTTTTCAGGTTAAATACATTGGGAAGGAACTTTTTTTCCCCATTTTCCCCATTTTAAAAAGATTGGTTTGTTTGTTTATTTGTTTGTTTTATGAGTGTGCTGTCACTGTCTTTAGACACACCAGAAGAGGGCATCGGGACCTGTTACAGATGGCTGTGAGCCACCATGTGGTATCTGGGAATTGAACTCGGAACCTCTGGAAGAGCAGTCAGTGCTCTTAACCGCTGAGCCATCTCTCCAGCCCAGGAAAATAACTTTAATTGTGGGTTTAGATGACTTTGTTTTATAGGAATGGATGTCTTGCCTACATGTATGTCTTTGCACCACTTTTGACTGGCACCCTCAGAGGGCAGAAGGTATCAAATCCTTGGGGAACTAGAGTTACAGACAGTTGTGAGTTACCATGTGAGTGTTGGGAATTGAATCCAGTTCTTTGAGAAGAGCAACCAGTGCTCTTAGTCCTTGAGCCATCCCTCTAGCCCCTATCTTATTTTATCTTGAGACACAGGCTTACTATGTAGCCTTGGCTGGCCTAGAGTTCACTTCATAGACCAGAGTGGACTCAAACTCAAAGACATCTGCCTGCCTCTGCCTTCCAAGTACTAAAACTAAAGGCATATACTACCATTCCCACCTAGAATGCTTTTAAAATGGCCCATGTACTGGAGATGTTTCTCAGTGGTAAAGCATTTGACCTATCATATGTAAAAGCCCTGGGTTCCCACTCCACTCTCAAATACGTAAGTAAACAACCTGCACGCGCTCATACGTGGTTCTTAGGTCATACTGGTGACCTGGTGGCCTGCAGTTAGCAGGACTTTTAGTGATCCTCAGGTCTTAAGATACTACATCCTTACTGTTGTCTTTCCCCTCAAAAAACAAAATTACTTACTTTAAGCTTAAAATACTGAAAAGCAAAAATACTACCAATAAGTGGAATTCAAGGTCGGTGGTGACTGATCATTAACCTCCTGAATGTGCCATGTGGGATCTTTCTTTCTTGATCCAACAGCGTTTATTTTAGAGAAAGTTACTTTTAATCTCAAACTTTTTAAAGATAGTTACCTATCTGAGGCTATTCCTGATTAGCTTCACTGAAGTGTTATTTCTGAGGATGCCGGCTACCTTTTATAGCCCCCTATCACGTTTTTCTCGCCCATAACTGGGTGAGTTACTCGCAGTGTAGCCTCTCTGGTTGCTGAGGTACGTAGGTATTGTGGTTGGAGTGTGAAGTGTCTCCGACAGGCTCATGTGTTGGACAGTCGGTCCCCAGTGGGTAGTGCTATTTTGGGAGGTGTAGAAACTTTAGGAGGTGGCTCTAGCTAGAGGAAGTGGGTCACTAGAGGCATGCCTTTAAAGTTACAGCCACTCCCTGGTCTCCTGCTTGCTCTCCACTTCTGGCCAACAAGGAAGGCGCCTCCTCTGCATGCTCCATCCAACCATGTGCTGAAACCGTGGGCCAGTAAGGCTTGCCTTCTTTAGGTTGACATCTGAGTTTTGGACATATTCTTGAATGCCAGGATAGCCAGGTCTACACAGTGGGGGTCCCTGATTCCCCTAGCCCCCCCAAAATAAAGAAGAAAGAAAAAGAAAAAAGGAGTAATGAAGTATTTCATTTGTTTGTAGATTCTCACTGTAGTTTTTCACTGCTCATGTACTGTAAGCAGGAGAAGAAAATGTGTAAACAAGTTCCAGATCTGTTGTTGTTTCCCAGGAGCTGGAAAAGGATTTTAAACATCTATTAAATTAGCCTGAAATTATAAAAAAGAAGAGAAAAAGAAAGAAAGGAAAAGAAAGGAAAGGAAATAAGAGAGTCTTTAATTATTTATGCTGTTTCAATCTCCTTTTTTCTTTTTCTGTTTTTGGCTTTTCAAGACAAGGTTTCTCTGTAGCCCTGGCTGTCCTGGAACTCACTCTGTAAGCAGGCCTACCTCTGCCTTTAATGCCCCTGGGATTAAAGGCATGGACCACCATCACCACCCAGCTGTTTTCTCTGTCTGTCTTGAGATGAGGTCTCGAAGTAACCCTGGCTGGCTCTCAGGTGTTGGGATTTTTGCCTGTGCCACCATGCCCTCCTCTGTTCCAGTCCTTAGAACACCCCCAGGACGCCTACCCTGGCTCCCTTATATTCAGTACTTAGCCTGGCTGAGTACTACAGTAAAGTCTCATGGTTGACTTTATTCTGAAAACAGTAGAAACTCCTGATTTGCTTGTGAATTTTTTTTTTTTAAAGATTTATTTATTTATTATATGTAAGTACACTGTAGCTGTCTTCAGACACTCCAGAAGAGGGCGCCAGATCTTGTTACAGATGGTTGTGAGCCACCATGTGGTTGCTGGGATTTGAACTCTGGACCTTCGGAAGAGCAGTCGGGTGCTCTTACCCACTGAGCCATCTCACCAGCCCCCTTGCTTGTGAATTGATGGTAGGATTTTGGAAATTCAGTGGCTTGATTTTTTTTTTCCCTTAGTAGTCAAGGATATGAATAATGTGATTAAAATCCTAAAATGACTACAATTTACTTAGCCATAATTTGAATTACAATGGCCAGAATCCCAGGAAAGCTCTGTGTAAGTCATAGAAGGAATCATGGGTTCTAGGCCACAGGAATTGACACCCTATGATGACACCTTGGGTTTATCTTTTTCTCTAAGTGTGAACAAGATTTTTTTTTTTGGTACTTCCTCTTCTTTGAGCCTGCTCCTTACTGAATTATGGAACAAAGGGGAACAGTGATGTTGCTGTTGACTGCCCAGAGTAGGACAGAACAGAGAGACGTATATACTCCTCTGTCCGGTCCTGTTTGTGTTAGAGACCAAGTCCAGGGCCTCGGGCTCTCCAAGCCTATGCTGTAGAGCTGGAACTCGATCCTGAAGAGAAGTGATTGTTTTTTCCTGGTTGTCAGGGTGAGAATTTGGAGTCCTGCATGCCCTTTAAGGTCCACCTTGACAGAGATGAGACCTGGCAGAGGCAGTTAGAGGAAAAAAGCCTAATCAAACTCTGCATCTCTGAGTTCCAGGACAGCCAGGGCTACATAGTCTACACAGGGCTACACCCTGCCTCGAAAACAAAAGACAAAGAAAAACTCCTTTCTGAGGATTGCGCTCTTACTTTTTATTTCTTATAGCCAAAGCAGCTTATAAAAGAAAGCATTTAATTGGGGCTTGCTCCAGTTTCTGAGGGTGAGTCCATTCCTCTCGTGGTAGGAGACGCGGCCTGGAACCACAGTGTGGAGCCACCAGACTCCTCCCCTCACCTCTATGCAGGTGGTAGGCAGGCAGAGAGGGAGGCAGGCCCTCCTCCAGACACACCTTCTAATGCTTCCTAGACTGCCCACCGCTAGGAGCCATAGTCATCCCAACCACCAGTGGCCAAGGGCAAGGGTGCTCAGTCAAACCCTTCCTTCTTCAGAAGGGAACGGATTTTTCACAAAACTAATTTTATGCATGTCAAATCTAATAAAACTAGAAATATGAAGGAACTATCACAAAGATTTTGTAGTTATCAGCATATGTATTGCTTTAATATTATAAGACAGTGGGCTTCCAGAGTGTATATACAAAGCTAGTTCTTTGGGGGAGATGGGTGAAACAAAGTTTTACTTTGTAACCTTGACTTGTTTAGAACTCAACATATAGACCAGGCTGACCTCAAACACTGCTTCTGAATGCTGGAATTGTGCTACCACATGTGGCTTACAAGCTAATGCTTACATTACAAATACTGTGAAATCACAGTAAGTTTGTTTGGTGCCTGCTCAGCCGGAGGATGGACAGTAGGACAAACTGGGGGTGGACAGAGGGTCCTGAGAGTGTAGACAGGGCTCTTGGGAGGTCAGACTACAACCGCAAATGCTGTTTCTCATATACCTTGAACTGTTTGTTTGAGACAGGGCTTCTCAGTGGTGTAGAATATCACCAATTGGCAAAGCTAGTTGTCTGTCAAGCTCCAGGGTCCTGCGCAGCTCTGTGGCTATTTCCCCAGCACTGGGATGACAAGTGTATGCCCCTGGCTTTTTCATGAATTCTGAGGATTCAAACTCCCAGGTCTTAATGCTTAGACGCAAGCATCCACCTTACTGAGCCAGCCCTTCTCTCTATAGTATACAGAGCCCTTCTCTCTAGTATACAGTGGTCATATTTTCACATTAATTCTGAAAAGCACAGAATTTGCAAGTAAAAGTCCCTGTAATGATGGCTAATTGTGCTTTCAAATTCCTAGAGGTCCCACTGCCTCCCGTGGCCAGAGCCAGGAGCTCTGGAGCCCAGAAGCTGACAATCACTGCTGTGCACTTCCCTATTACAGGTGTGAGTCAGCACGTCTGTAACAGTGGGTCAGCAGTGATGAAACAGGAAGGAAGAACCAGTGTTCAAGGGTGCTTTTATTGTTTGAAGCAAGCACATTGACAGAGGTACTTAAAAGTAGTAGAAAAGTTTATTAGATCTTTTCCTAGGATACGAGCAATCCCCTGGTTATGTAATAGGCAGTCTGCACTGTTTCTCTAGCCCCAAAGCCCTTCTGAATGTCAGAGAGAACAGAACCTATACTTTATTTTTAAAAGGTTTTTGTTGTTGTTGGGTGGGAACAGTCAGTAGTAATCTCTGTCAGCAGCACCTGTCATAAACCGTGGCAGTGCACGTGAGCAGCATGAGCTATTTCCTCCCTGGGGACTTGACAAGAAGCAAATTGTCACTTTGAAGTAGCCGCAGAGGCAGTCTGGACCTTTTAGTGTTTAAAGCCCACTCTGCTAGCCTTACACCTACAAGAAAGGGAAGCTGCAGAGTACAAGCTGTGCACAGCCTGGCTCCCCGGCCGTGTTTGCACTACAGACAGAGCAGCATGATAAATGAGCTCAGCAATCAGGTAACCTCTGTAGGCCTCTGGGTTTGTTTGTTTGTTTGTTTGTTTGTTTGTTTTAAGATATATTTATTTTATGTATGTGAGTACATTGCCACTCTCTTTAAGACACACCAGAAGGGCTGGTGAGATGGCTCAGTGGGTAAGAGCACCCGACTGCTTTTCCGAAGGTCCGAAGTTCAAATCCCAGCAACCACATGGTGGCTCACAACCACCTGTAATGAGATCTGATGCCCTCTTCTGGTGTGTCTGAAGACAGCTACACTGTACTTACATTAAATAAATAAATCTTTAAAAAAAAAAAAAAAGACACACCAGAAGAGGGTATCAGATCCCATTACAGACACTTTAGCTGTCTAGGAATAACTTGCTTTGTCCTACTGAAACTACAATTAGCCATCATTTCAGGGACTTGTACTTGCAAATTCTCTACTTTTTAGATGTTAAACCATGTACCACCTTGTGACTGCAGGGAATTGAACTCGGGACCTCTGGAAAAGCAGTGTTTTTAACCGCTGAGCCATCTCTCCAGCCCTGAGCTTCCATTTCTTTATGTGTGGATGGACTTGGTAGTAACCACCTCTGGTTGAAGTGAAGCGCTCAGCAAAGCTCAAATTGTGTCTGGCCAAACTGGACATGGTGGCTCATGCCTATAATTCCAGCCTGTTGGGGGCAAAAAGGGTGAGGCAGAAGGATCAAAGAATTTGAAGCCATGGCTGTCGAGATGGCTCAGCGAGTAAGAGCACTGACTGCTCTTCTGAAGGTTCTGGGCTTAAATCCCAGCAACCACATGGTGGCTCACAACCACCCATAATGAGGTCTGACACCCTCTTCTGCGTCTAAAGACAGCTACAGTGTACAGTGGACAAGAGAAAGTAGAGTTGGCCTAGTGAGCCGAGACGACTGGGAGAAGCAGGGGTCCTAAAAATTCAGTTCCTAGCAACCACAAGAAGGCTCACAACCACCTGTACAGCTACAGTGTACTCACATGAGAGGGGGGTGGGGGAGGGAGAGAGAGAATGAATTTGAGATTTGAGGCCGGCTTGGAGTACACAGCAAGATTTTGGCTTGTGGCTCCTGGGATGTGTTAGTGGGACACTGCTCTTATTATCTTACCTCTTAATTAGAACTGTTGCTAATGCCCCCTGCTTTGGCTTATGTTTGCACAACTATTTTTATTCTTCATCTTGTATATGTAGGTGAGTATGTGTAAGTTGAAGTGCCCTGAGAGGCGGTTCATCCCCTGAGCTGGAGTAACAGGCAGATATGAGCCACCTGATGTTGGTGCGTTTGGTTGAACTCCGTCCGGTCTCTGCAAGAACAGCAAGAACCCTTGAGCACTAAGCCATCCTTTCTCCTGTCACTGTTGCCATTTTAACCCATTGTCTGTCTGGGGTTTTGTTTGGTTTTATTTTGTTTTGGTTTTTTTGAGACAGTCTTCTGTGTAGTCTTGGCTTCTTGCCTCAAACTCATAGAGATCCCCCTGCCTCTGTGTTCGCAGTGCTGAGATCAAAGGCGTGCACGACTATGCACAGTGCCTAACCCATTGTCATACTTGATTCATTCTCCCCAGAATTAAATTGGGAAAGCAAAGAAAAAGCAATATTTTTTTCTTGTTCTTGGTTTTTTTTGGTCTTTGCTTTGAGTTTTTGCTGCTGTTGTTGTGTTGTTGTTGTTGTTCGTGGCTGGGAAATAGGTCTCATTGCATAATCCAGCTGTCTCATACTCGAGCATCCTTGCATCCGTCCGCATCCTGTATGCCGAGGTTACAGGAGTGTACCAGTAAGTCCTGGCCTACTTCCCATGTTTTATTAGATACACCACCCAAGTGCTATGCTCACAGGTGTGTGGTGATGCTGCACCTGTATGTATGGGGTGCTAGGGGTCAAACCCACAGTTTAGTGCATGCTAGGCAAACACTACGAATTGAGCCACCTTCCCAGACCCTTGACATGCCTTAAAGATATTGTTAGCTGGGCTTGGTGCTCACACCTGGAAAGAACAAGGGAGGAGAATCAACACTAGTCTGAGGAACATGTTGCTTCTAGATTTTAAAAATTATAAATGATGAAATTCTTAGGAGAAATTGTTTTGTTTGCCTTTTTGTTTAAAACATTTAGCACTGGGGTCCTGATATGGTACTTCACTGTAATTTAGTCCCATGGGACTATTCTGAAGATGGCCTTTTAAAAGCCCAGGTGGAAACCTCACATTCTGGAGGAAAGTACTCAGTGGAAGGACAGACAGAGCAAGCCGCCCAGGGACTCTGGTGCAGGATCCACTGCCCACATTGCAGTGTTCAGACCAGGCTTTAATAAAGGAAAAGCTGATGTCCTAATTCACACCACCACGTCTCGTGCTCAGCCGACCTGCTTCATGACAGCTGTTTTGGATAATTCAGAGATAGGAAATTTTTATCTCTACAAAATGTTTGGTTAAGGGGCTGGTGAGATGGCTCAGTGGGTAAGAGCACCCGACTGCTCTTCCAAAGGTCCACAGTTCAAATCCCAGCAACCGCATGGTGGTTCACAACCATCCGTAACGAGATCTGGCGCCCTCCTCTGGAGTGTCTGAAGACAGCTACAGTGTACTTACATATAATAAATAAATAAGTCTTTAAAAAAAAAAATGTTTGGTTAAGAAGCACAAGTCTGCCGGGCGTGGTGGCGCACGCCTTTAATCCCAGCACTCGGGAGGCAGAGGCAGGCGGATTTCTGAGTTCGAGGCCAGCCTGGTCTACAAAGTGAGTGCCAGGACAGCTAGGGCTACACAGAGAAACCCTGTCTAGAAAAAAAAAAGAAAAAAAAAAAAGAAGAAGAAGCACAAGTTTAGAATATTTCAGGAAGTGAGTGAGCAGGAAGAACCTACAGTCTGAAAGGTGTTCTTGTTTTACGGTGCTGGGAATGAATGTAGGGCCTTGTGCTTGCTAGGTCAGAGGTCTGCCACTGGGCGGCATCTCTCTGTGCAGGCACTTGGTGTGGACAGCTTTACTGGAGCATAGTCATGGTCATTTGTGGTGTTTATCTTTGGCTACTTGGAGCCACAGCCACTGTACTAAACAGACACCTTTGTTGGCCGTAAGATCTAAAGTATTTACTCCAGTCTTGTATGAAAAGTTTTGATTGATCTTTTTTATGTCTAATGTGGGATTTTTCAGACTTGCAACAAATATCATTTTGGTCTTGATAATTCTTTATTGTAGGTGCATCCTTTTTTTTTTTTTCTTTAATGTTCATTTGTTGTTTGGCTTATATATGTATGTGTGTGAGTGTGTTGGTTCCCCTAGAACTGAAGTTAACAGATAGTCATGAGCTGCCATGGGTGTGCTGGGAATTGAACCCCGGTTATCTGGAAGAACAGCTAACACTCTAAATCTCTGAGCCATCTCTCCAGCCCCTATATAACATTTAATAGCATCTCTGGTATTACTAGCATCTAGCACCCAGTAGATATCAGTAGCATCCCACCTGTTGTGATGGCCACCGTGTTTCCATATACTCATCCCCTAGGGGTCCATAGGTCCACCAGTAACAGTACTTAGTCATTCTAACAACAGACCAGATCCAGGAAGAACAAGGGAATAAAGAGGGAGGAGTGGTTGCTTCAGTGTCCCTCTAGAGACGAGATTGTTTTTACCACAGGGTGGCTGAAGTAGGAAGAGTGCTGAGGTTCACTTTATAAACAGGCACTGAGGATGAAGTCACAGCCCTACCAGAAGAGTAGGTTGCCCATCTGTCTTAGTCATTTATAACTGGGTTGTATAAGTTTCTGCCCTTGTCTTGAATAATTGAACTTCATTATATATATATTTTAAGATTCATTTGTAGCTGGGCGTGGTGGTTCACGCCTTTAATCCCAGCACTTGGGAGGCAGAGGCAGGCGGATTTCTGAGTTCGAGGCCAGCCTGGTCTACAAAGTGAGTGCCAGGACAGCCAGGGCTACACAGAGAAACCCTGTCTCGACAAACCAGGGGGGAAAAAAAGATTTATTTATTACATTTATATAAGTACACTGTAGCTGTCTTCAGACACACCAGAAGAGGGCATCAGGTTCTATTACAGATGGTTGTGAGCCACCATGTGGTTGCTGGGAACTGAACTCAGGACCTTTGGAAGAGCAGTCAGTTCTCTTAACCACTGAGCCATCCCTCCAGCCCAAACTTCATTATATCTATATCTAGTAGAAGTTACCAATCCATTCTTATAATCCCAGCATTCAGGAGCTAGGGGAACAGAATATTAAATATTAAGCAAGTCCTATAAAAGTTTTCCTCTTCCTCTCTCTCTCTCTCTCTCCATCCCCCTCTCCCTCTCTCCCTCTCCCCCTCTCCCCCTCTCCCTCCCTTTCTCTCCCTCTCTCTCTCCTGCCAAAATACGATTTTGATAAGTAACCCAGGCTGGCCTGGAATCCGCTAGGTAGCTCAGGTTGGCTTTCAGCCTCATGAATGCTGGTTGCTTGTGATCCTGGGACTTGGGTAGTGAAGCAAGACTATAAGGGAATGCCAAGTTTGTGGCAGCCTGATCTATGGGAGACCCTGTATCACAAACAACAAGTGATCTACAGTAGAGGGCTTTGAAAATTGTAGAGATTGGCTACCTTAAGGATATTCATGGGGCTGGAGAGTGAGCTCGGCGGTTAAGAACTCTGGCTTCGGGGCTGGTGAGATGGCTCAGTGGGTAAGAGCACCCGACTGCTCTTCCGAAGGTCCAGAGTTCAAATCCCAGCAACCACATGGTGGCTCACAACCATCCACAACGAGATCTGGCGCCCTCTTCTGGAGTGTCTGAAGACAGCTACAGTGTACTTACATATAATAAATAAATAAATCTTTTAAAAAAAAAGAAAAAGAAAAGAACTCTGGCTGCTTTTCCAGAGACCCAAAGTTCAATTCCTAGCACCTATTTGTGACTGCAGTTCAAGTGGGATCTGTTGCTGCTTTCAGCAGCTGTGGACCCTGCACACATGGTACAGACATACATGCAGGCATAAAACTCACAAAAAACAAAAATGTTTTTACAGGAAATTAACTCGTTTTGAATTAGTTAATAGGGGGTTCCTGCCCCACCTTGGATAGTTTCCAGATAACAGATACAAAACTGTTACATTTATAATAAGCCTTAAAGCACTACAGCTGGGCAGATATCCACCCTTTGTGCTAGTTTGTCTACTTACTTTGGCCAACCCTCATGGTGTCTTCTCTATGTGTGTTTGTGTCTCCGTGTCTGTCTGTCTGTACATACTTCTCTCTTTCTCTCTTCCCCTCCCACCCGTGCCTTAGAGAACTGAACGCCGCCTATCACTTTTCTGCCCAGCTATAGGCTGTAGGCATCTCTATTGATCAATCAGGGATAACTTGGTGGGACAAGGTTACACAGCGTCACTTGGAGTAAAAGATGCAAAACTGTTACATTTATAATAAGCCTTAAAGCACTAGAGCTGGTCAGATATCCACCCTTGGTGCTATTTGTCTGTGGTGAGGATCTCCTCTCTGAGGCAACCTGGGCCAGTATTTAGCATTACAATAAATAGCAACACAGCAACCCTTAATTAACAGTGGTGAGATGGCTTAGTGTGGGTAAGCTGTTTGCCAGCTCCACAGAGATGCTGGACTCCAGTGCGCATGTATACACACACACACACACACACACACCACAACAGATGCTCCCTCACGGTCCTCATGCATGCACACAAGAATAAGATGTTTTACAAAGGAATTACAGTAGCTCGGAGTAGAGTAGATAACTGGGACATACTGTGTAATAATAATAGTGTCTGTTTCTGTTTGGGAAATGGAGTGAATTTAATTGGGAAAATGAGCCTGTGGTCATACCAGCCTTTTCATAAGATCCTTGATTTGAACTCTTCAACAAAAAGAAAGAAAAGAAAGAAAGAAAGGAGGGAGGGAGGGGGAAGAAGGGGAAGGGGGAAGGAAGGAAGGAAGAAAAGGGTGTGGGTAAAGGTTGAGAAAAGTGCCATTCAAAGAGAATGCTCTGCATGTGCTCGTGCGCTCGGCTGCTGAGGTTCTCATTTTAAATAGTTGGAGTTGATGTTGTGGGACACACCTGTGGGAAATCCTCTCCATTGTAGCTGAGTCTAAGCAGGTGAGCAAGAGGGAGAGGGCTGTTGGCAGTGGAGAGGTAGCTGTTTGTGGGTAAGAGTGCTTGCTGCTCTTTTAGGACCTACCTGTAGTTTCCGCACCCTTTGGCCTTCATGGCCATGTGCATGCACATAATGCACATGCATTAATGCAGCCTAAAACACATACATGTAATATGAATATTCTTGGAGAAGTGGTGAAATTGCATGTCCCCATGCATGAAGTGGTTTGGTTTGTCTGTCTGTTTCAGATCTTACCAATATATTTGAGTCCTTCCTGCCCCAGTTGCTGGCCTATCCTAACCCCATAGATCCTCTCAATGGTGACGCTGCAGCCATGTACCTCCACCGACCAGAAGAGTACAAGCAGAAAATTAAAGGTAAGGCGGCACTTGCTTTTAGTTGGCCATATAGAGTCTGTCTGTTTGTTTGTTTGTTTGTTTGATACAGGGTTTCTCTGTGTAGCCTTTGGCTTGGCTGTCCTGGAACTCAAGAAATCCGCCTGCCTCTGTTTCCTCATTGCTGGGATTAAAGGTGCACACCACCTCCAGCTCAAAGCCTCCATAAGTGACTCCTTTCCTCGTAGGTTTTCTCTAAGAAGCAACTGCAGTGGTGGCCTCAGGACTCCCTGTTAGAGTTCAGAGGCTGTGTTCCCACACTATGACCACTTGCATGAGGCTGGGAGAGGACACCTGCAGCTTGAGTTGTATCAGCTCACCTTGGCTTTCTCTTCAGTGTGTTTGCTGGTTGGCCTACAGCCACCACCCCTGCTGCCCCTTTACCTGGGTCTACATTTGAGAGCTTGCCTATGAAAAGTGCAGGTGCATAAAGCATAACACAGAGGGAAGAGACAGCAAGCAGCGTGCTCGAGCCTTCTGCACAGACAGCAGGCAGGCGTGCGAGTGGGCGCCGTGCTCCCCATGTTAGGGAATGATGTGCTCACCTGCACAGGACGCAGAGCATCGGGAGCCTCAGTGTGGTCAGAATCCATTTGGCAACAAGAGCGGTAAAGGAATGTTAGCGGAGCTTGAATACGTAGGTTTTCCCGATTAGCTGTGCAAGGCTTAAGTCAAATAGGAACATTGGGGGCCATGTGTTGAGTAATAGTTTCCTTCTATTTGTTTTCTCCTTTCCCCAGGTCTCTATGGAGTTGCTGAGTATTTTTGTTTAAATAAAGTAGAAATGTTCGTTTTCATAGGTCTCAAGTAATTTGCAAATTAATAATTTAATATAGCACAGTAATGTACATAGCCCCCAAGCCCCCCCCCCAAAAAAAACATGTATTCCAAGAAAAATGCAATTTCAACCAGAGAAGATTTTGTAAGGAAACTATGCTAAAATTTTGACATTGCCTTCACTTCCCAGTGTCTGTAAACCATGGCTATCTTAGTACAGAAAATATTTCTATAGTTCTAATACCCATTAGGCCTTTGCAATATAGCATTACCCTGACTGTACTACAGGTTTGCTCCGGTCCTAGCTACCAAAGAAACAGATTTGTGCTCATCTTAGGGTAGCTAGCTACTTCTGTCTCAGGGACCCCAACTTTCTGTGGTGTCCATATTGAGGGTCAGTTTGCCATCCTTGGGAGTCTGAGATAGCGGTGGCTGTTCGGCCTGAGCTCTGCCCTGGTTTCTGTTGTACGTTTGTATACTAACCCATCTTTCCCACGCCATCCAGGAAATGAGGTTTCTTAGACTCCTCCTCCCCAGCTGGTGTGCTCCCCTTGTACCTGGGGTCACGCATTTCCAAAGCCCTTGTCAGCCCCTGCTGCCCCTCTAGGGACTCACTTGGGCTCTGCTTCCTGCCCTGGAACCACACTACTGCTTCCTGCTCTACCTAATCTGTGGACCCTTCTCAGGCCCCATCCCTGGGCCCCGCTACAGCTCCGGTGTTTCCTTCCATCCTTCCACTCTGAAATGGATTTTATTCCCTTTCCTGGATGTGACCATTCTCCTTTTTTTTTTTTTTTTTTTGGTTTTTCGGGACAGGGTTTCTCTGTGTAGCTCTGGCTGTCCTGGCACTCACTCTGTAGACCAGGCTGGCCTCCAACTCAGAAATCTGCCTGCCTCTGACTCCCGAGTGCTGGGATTAAAGGTGTGCGCCACCACGCCCGGCATGACCATTCTCTTATGACCAATTTATGCTTTTACCCCCAGGCTCCCCCCCCCCCAAGTTGCTTATTCATGGCTTTAGGTAACCCTCTAGGTACATGGACTCCGCGGGTTTGTCTAGGCCTGACCCTTCTCCCAGGTTATCTTTGCAGCGGGAGTCGCAGCTTAGCAGGCTTCATCACAGCAGAGCCGTGACTTCTTCTCTCTCTCCCCTAGTGTCAGTTAGCATTTAGGTCACTTGATGCTCTTCAGGAGTGCACGTGTGGCACACAGCAGTTGCTAGAGAGACGTCTCAACAGCTAAGGATGCACGGTACTCTTCCAGAGTGGCCGTGTCACTGTTCTGTTACTGTAAGGAGAGACCAGTGACATAACTCCTCCAATAAGGCCACACCTAAATAGTTTGGATAACTGGGGGCCAAGTATTCGAATGGATGAGCCTATGGGGCCATTCTGATTCTACGCACCACACAGATGGTTTAAATTCAGTTCTCAGCCCACAGACCACTACTGCCTGGAATGTCAGCTTCAGCGGGTCCAGTGTCTCTGGTCTCCTTGGGTACCCCACCCCCATGCACACAGACACACCCATATCCACATCAATAAATGTAAAAATAAATCTTTGTTAAAATGCAGGTGTAAAAACAAGGTTGAGGGGCTGGAGAGATGGCTCAGCCAGTAAGAGCACTGACTGCTCTTCCGAAGGTCCTGAGTTCAATTCCTGGCAACCACGTGGTGGCTCACAGCCATTTGTAACGGGATCTGGAGTTCTCTTCTGGAGTGTCTGAAGACAGCTACAGTGTACTTACATATAATAAATAAATAAATCTTTAAAAAAAAAAAAAAACAAGGTTGAGTACTACACAGCCTGTGGGTGGACTTGGAGAGCCTTGACATTGTCTAAAGATAGGTAACCTCCCTGCTCAAAACCTTTGCTAGTAAGCCAGCCAGCACTCAGGAGGAAGAGGCAAGCAGATCTCTTGAGTTAGAGGAACAGCCAGAGCTTCATAGAGACCCTGTTGTAGCCAGTCTTTGCTGCTTTATGTATTCTTTTTCCTACTTCTCACACTAGATAGGAGAGAGAGATCCCTGAATCTAATTTCTTTCTTTCTGTTTCTTTGACCACGACTACTAACAAACTGCAACCAACCCACTGAACCACCAACAACCTCCAGCTGCGGCTCTAACTTAATTTATATGCTCTCCAGAAGTTCCCAGAATTCCAGCGTCACACAATTGCAGAAACTGGGAAAACCATGCCTCTGTTAGAGCACAAGGCAAATTACAGCGGCTGCAGTCAGTTTGAAGCAGCCCCACATCCCCACACCTGGGATTAAAACAAGAGACTATATATACATGTATGTGTGTATACATACATAATGTGTTGTTGTTGTTGTTCTTGTCTGTTTTTAAAGAAACCAAAATTCCAGAATTTTCACTACACCTTATTTCAGTAAACCAAACAAACTAAAACACCTATGCTAGTGGGACTGGAGAGATAGCTAAGTCGTTAAAGTACTCACCTCATTAGCATGAGTAGAAAACCGGGAGAATCCTTGGAGCCTGTAGAGAACAAAAAAAGATGCCTGACATCAGCCTCTGGCCTCCATGCAATGCAGGTCTGCACACACAACATCTTTGTTAAGTGGCATCAGCTTGCCGAGGATCTGCAGTAATCAGCCTCTTTTCCTTAACTGGCTCATTCTGTGATGGTCTAATTGGATGAGTCTGAGCTGCTGAAGTGTACACTCTCCGTGTTAATATGAAAAACTAACCTGTAGAGTGAATATTCCCAACCTTCCTAATGCTGGGACCTTTGATACAGTTCCTCATGGTGTGACTGCCAACAATAACATTTCACTGCTACTTTATAATCAAAATTTTACTACGTTTATGAATCTTTTTTTTTTTTTAAGATTTATTTATTATATGTAAGTACACTGTAGCTGTCTTCAGACACTCCAGAAGAGGGCGCCAGATCCCGTTACGGATGGTTGTGAGCCACCATGTGGTTGCTGGGATTTGAACTCTGGACCTTCGGAAGAGCAGTCGGGTGCTCTTACCCACAGAGCCATCTCACCAGCCCCGATTATGAATCTTAATGTAAATATCTGATATTTAGGGTATCTAGTTTACATCCCCAGTCAGAATTTCTTGATTAACGTGTACCCACCAAGATCTCTACATTCTGCCTCATTTTTTTCCCAGAGTTTTCCTCTGTTACTATTTTTCCCTTTATTTGCTTATCTATTGAGGCAGGGCTTTGTGGGGCTTTGGCTGTCCTGGAACTGGCCCTGTAGACCAAGCGGGCCTTGAACTCACATAGATCTGCCTCCCAGGTGCTGGGAGGGAGTACCAGTGCTTGCCTAGCATACACAACCGTAGGTTCAGTCCCTAGCACCACCTAAACTAGATGCGCTGTCACAGCACAGGCTGTTTGAGTCAGGGAGGTCAAAGGTCAGAATTTCAGGGTTATCCTTGGCTGTGTAGAGATTTTTGAAACTAGCCTGGACTATGTGAGATTGAATTTTATTTTATTACTATTCAGTTTTCATAGCCTAGCCACATAGTTTTGATGATACTAATTCTTTAAATGAACCCTTGTGTACAGAATTGACAGTGTCGGGGCTGAAGTGTCTATATAACTCCTGTCTCAGCCCTCATCCAATTCCCATCATGTATGCCCTGTGTCTGTTTTGTTCTCCCGGTCAGCGACTGTGTTTGTAATTTCTTGGTCTTCTGAAGAGCCTTCTCCTCAAATGCTTTCTAGACATTTGGTTAATTTTTAATATTTTAAAAGATGTAACAACTTCTGTGAAGGGAAAGACCGGGAGTCAGAAATAAAGTCCCTGGGCAGGAGAAATGGCTCAGTAGCTAACAGAACTTGGTGCTCTTTCAAAAAACCTGAGTTATGTTTCCAGCCAGCCATAGGGTAGCCCACACCTATAACTCCTCCAGCACCTGTGCACACACATGCATATAATGTAACATTTTCCTTATTCTAAAAAGTATGTTTTTTTAAAGATTTATTTATTTGATGTACACTGTAGCTGTACAGATGGTTGTGAGCCATCATGTTGTTGCTGGGAATAGGACTCAGGACCTTTGCTTGCTCTTGCCCCGCTTGCTCCAGTCCAAAGATTTATTTATTTATTATATGTAAGTACACTGTAACTATCTTCAGACACACCAGAAGAGGGCATCAGATCTCATTACAGATGGTTGTGAGCCACCATGTGGTTGCTGGGATTTGAACTCAGGACCTCTGGAAGAGCAGTCAGTGCTCTTAACCACTGAGCCATCTCTCCAACCTAAAAAGTACATTTTTAACCAGACATGGTGGTACATGCCTATAATCTCAGCATTTGAGAACGGTGGAAGAGGCAGAAAGGTCAGAAGTTCTCATTTTCCTTGGACTCACGTTAGAACCATGAGCTCCTGACTAAAAGGAAAAAAATCTTAATTACATTTGTTAAGGTTTTAAGGGCTCTGAGTCTCAGGTCTACAAACTTCATTCAGAAAGAGAGCCTGTCTGAGTGTGGTGGTACACACCACATCTGTCCTCTCGGTACTGGAGGTAAACTGGCAACTTAGTGAGTACACCATTGTCTTCAGACACCCCAGAAGAGGTCGTCAGATCCCATTACAGATGGTTGTGAGCTACCATGTGGTTGCTGGGAATTGAATTCGGCCTCTGGAAGAGCAGTCAGTGCTCCCAACAGCTAAGCCATCTCTCCAGCCTCCCTCATGGCAAGTTTAAAGTTAGTCTAGTCACAGCAAGATCCAGACCAGCCAAGAATACACTGCTGTCTCACAAAACAAAACTGAAGAAACAGGGAAATGTTCCTACCCAGACCCCGTGCTGTCTCGTCAGCATCAGCAGACCTGTGTGATCTGCCTGCTCCTCACAGCAGCTTCAACAGCATCACCCCACAGCCTGAGGATGTGAGGGACCTGGGTCCAACTTGTGCCCTGATGGGATTCCCACCACTGCCCTTCCGTATGTAGTACATGTAGGCCATTTACTTACACAGTGTGCTTTTAGGAACAAATGTGTTGTTTATTCAGCACTTTTTTTTTTTTAAAGATTTATTTATTTATTATATGTAAGTACACTGTAGCTGTCTTCAGACACTCCAGAAGAGGGCGCCAGATCTCGTTACGGATGGTTGTGAGCCACCATGTGGTTGCTGGGATTTGAACTCTGGACCTTCGGAAGAGCAATCGGGTGCTCTTACCCACTGAGCCATCTCACCAGCCCCCTATTCAGCACTTCTTAAATTCTTTTTTTTTTTCTTTTCTTTTCTTTTTTTCTTTTCTTTTTTTTTTTGGTTTTTCGAGACAGGGTTTCTCTGTATATCTCTGTATAGCCCTGGCTGTCCTGGAACTCACCTTGTAGACCAGGCTGGCCTCGAACTCAGAAATCCGCCTGCCTCTGCCTCCCGAGTGCTGGGATTAAAGGTGTGCGCCACCACACCGGGCCTTAAATTCTTTTTAACTCACACTTTGGCCTAGGCTCTTGGGTGAGTGACCAAGGATCTCTTCCATGACCCTGAGTCTCACATAGCAACTTGTTCCTGATGAGCAAACAGAGACCATTATCACCGTCTGCTTCCAGAGCCCAGGGGTCAGGCAGAACATTGACGGGTGGGATAGCCTAACCAGTCACTCACTGTGGAATCACCACATCTCATTTCTGTCTGGGAGAGAAATCACTTGATTTAGATGGAAAGTAAAAAGTGTGGATGGGGCTGGCGAGATGGCTCAGTGGGTAAGAGCACCCGACTGCTCTTCCGAAGGTCCAGAGTTCAAATCCCAGCAACCACATGGTGGCTCACAACCATGCAACGAGATCTGGCACCCTCTTCTGGAGTGTCTGAAGACAGCTACAGTGTACTTACATATAATAAATAAATCTTAAAAAAAAAAAAAAGTGTGGATTGGGGCTGGAGAGATGGCTCAGCGGTTAAGAGCTCTGACTGCTCTTCTGAAGGTCGTGAGTTCAGATCCCAGCAACCACATGATGGCTCACAACCATCCGTCATGAGATCTGATGCCCTCTTCTGGTGTGTCTGAAGACAGCTACAGTGTACTAACATATAATAATAAATCTTTAAAAAAAAAAAAAAAAGAAGCCGGGCGTGGTGGCGCACGCCTTTAATCCCAGCACTCGGGAGGCAGAGGCAGGCGGATTTCTGAGTTTGAGGCCAGCCTGGTCTACAAAGTGAGTTCCAGGACAGCCAGAGCTACACAGAGAAACCCTGTCTCGAAAAACCACAAAAAAAAAAAAAAAAAGAGTGTGGGTTGCCCATTTCAACCCAGACAAGTCACTTCCTCTTCAGAGTCCCCCTTCCTTGCTTTTTGTTATCATGACACTGGTGAGCAGGTGAGTTTGCACCTTGGGGTCACTGCACTCACACCCTGTGTTTTCTTCACTCTTACCCCCCTTTGCAGAGTACATCCAGAAGTACGCAACGGAGGAGGCCCTGAAGGAACAGGAAGAGGGCACTGGCGACAGCTCATCGGAGAGTTCTATGTCTGACTTCTCAGAAGATGAGGCCCAGGACATGGAGTTGTAGTAGAAAAGGCATCTGCTTTTCAGAAAGACTATTATTTCCTAACCATGAGAAGCAGACTCTAATATTCATATTTAAACAAAGCAATTTTTTTTATTACTAAACAAGGTTTTTATGAATAATAGCATTGATATATATATATTATATATCACCCTTTAGATCTTGATTTCTTGGTCATTTCTCAACCTGAGGTGCATAGCATATTCCCACATTCCATTTTGGTAGCAATATGCGGTCCGAATGCATGCATTCATAAGTCCATTTGGCCAAGTCAGCCTGTGTGCTACTGAGCTGTCAAGAGATTGCCGCTCTCATAGGAAAACATGAGGAAAACAGGAAAAGTTTGCTTCTTTTTATTGATGGTTCCAAAGAAACAAACCAAATCTACCAGCTCTTGGATGAAGATAGAACAGTGCTTTTCCAGAGTGGGAAGGAAGGGGTTGAGACGCGTGCTTTGAGAGCCTGTGAGGCTGCTCCGTCCTTGCCAGCTGCTCCCTAGTCCTGAGTGGTCATTGGTGAGGAGCAGCGAGATGCAGCGAGTTGAGTGAGACTTAGGGCTTTTGATTTTTTTTTTTTTTTGACTCGGATTTAAGTGCATTTTTCTAGGTAGACTCCTGCCCTCCATGCTACCAGACCTGCAGCCACCTTGGTTTTGCCTTGGAGAACATTTGGGAAGCATTTCCTGAACCCATGTCCTTTTGGGGGTACAGCTTGTCATCCAGCAGAGCTTATTGAGAGAGCAGGACTGGAGGAGACGGGACTGAAGACACAGAATGACATCCGATCCTAGCACGGGGCCTGTTGATCCATTGCCTGGACTGAGCTGTGAACCTGGACGCAGTTTTGGTTTTTTGTTTTGTGTTTCTTTTTTCTTAATTTGTGTGAATTGTACCTAGACAGGTTACAGATTTAATTTTCACCTATCAAGGGACAGTCTCCTCCCTGGACAAGGCTCAGTGGACCATCAGATGGAGGAAGACTGCCCCGTTGTTTGAGCCCCTGTGCGACCCTTGACCTCCAGCCTTAGTTCTCCTGGAAGCTGCCAACTGCTTACGGGAGTGGGTAGTTTGGGTGTCTGAGACCCAGAACATCCTAAATTTGCAATGGGTAACAGCTGAAACAAATGGAAGTTTTTGTACCAAAGTGGCCCAAGGTGGGGAAGAACTACTTTCGAGAATTGTTACGGAGGCAGGTTGAGGGGACGACACTTTGTCCCTCTGAGGTAACAGCCAGTCAGATGGCTTGAGGTGCCTGACCCGCTGCTGCAGGCTAACTGCCATCTAGTGTGCCCGGCAGTTTCAGACCTGACTCTGGAGGGAATTTGGAGACAGTGTAGACAGCAGCTCTGCTCTGTATTCTTTTTGACGAAACCAGAACAGTAGAAGTAGCCAATTGTAAGACCTTCTGAAGACATCTTGAATGTCCCACTGGACTAACCTTTCTTTTGGTGTGTGTTTTTAGTTTAGGAGTGCTCTATTCCACAAGGGTTAAGTCAATGAGGTTGGAAAACACCTATCTTTTTTTTTTTTAATTCAAAAAGCACAATCAGTCTTTCCTTTGAAAATCTATATAAAGTACAACTTTTAGCATGATTATTTTCCTAAATACAAAGACAAATAATTTACTTATTTTATGTTAATTACGGGCATGAAGCAAAAGGTTTCTTTGGGGAAAATGCAGTTTTGTAGTGCTGGGGTTGGTTCACTGTACTGTCCTCTGGCACCCTGGCTTGTTGAAAGGTGGCTTTAGCTGTGTGCCATGTACCTGCTTACGTGGCCCGCTGTCCTCTGTGTGGTTAGGAGGGTTTCTGCTGGCCCTGCAGCTTGCTTCCCTGCGGATTAGGCCTTTGCTCATGCTAGAGCCTTCATGTGGGTGCTACCTAGGGCAGGCTTGAACTGCTGGGTGGTGATTGTGAGTTCAGACAATAAAAAAATGTATTTTTTTCAATACTGTATAAAAATAGTATTCTGATTACCTCCCCCTCAATAAAAAAAAAAAAAGTCCAGATAATTGCTTTTGATATTGATGGAAAAACTACAAAACAGACGCAACAAACCAGAGCCAAGTTTGGGGAATGGCTCCGCTTTGCCCAGTGAAGAGACATCATCCCTTCCTGTGCAGACATGAGTGCAGAGTGTGTCCAACCCGGTGTATGGTGAAGGTGGCACTGGAGTTCCCATGACTGCCCCCACATCACCCCACCCTCGACTCTGGCACCAGTCTGGTTCTATGCATGTTGCAGCTCTCTGGGCCGTGACTCTGTTAGAAGGTTTGCCAGCTTTCTGGCCCTTCCCCGCTCCTAGTTACTAGCTGACCATACTCATAGTTGCAAAGGAGCGGAGAGAGCGCTAAAGCCTGCCTCTGACTGAGGGCTCCGAGTCCCTGCAGTAAACAGGTGAGATCTGCAGCAGGGCAGGGCTGCTTTAACACCAAGCCCCTCAGCAGGGGCAGCAGTAAGTCAGTCACAGCTGCTGCTGCTGTCTTCTGCCCGCCATTCAGCTCCTGCTCTGTTGAGGTCCTGCCTTGTGCTTTACTAGTGGAAGCCAATCTTTGCCCCCGTTGATGACTTGAGCCCTTGCCAAACACCGACGAGTGAAGTGGCGAAGTGGCTGCAGCTTGGCAGCCCAAACCTGCCACGCCCCTGCACCCCTGGAAGCCCAGCACCGGGGCCAGCGGGCTGTGTTCCGTGCTTGCCAACCTAGACCCTGGCATTTGAAATTGTTTTGTCAGCAGTCTCCACCCTCTCGAGAGAGCTGAGCAGCCTCAACTGACATTTCTATTAATGAGTTATCAGAAGTTGCAACATCTCTCCAGCACTAATGTGTTTTGTCCACTTCAAACGCTGTTCTAATTGCCAACCGGCTGCTCTAGGCTCCTGAGGAGTGTCCCTTCTCAAAGGAACTGCGCCCTGGAAAGGGCTCCCCGAAGTTTTAGGTGGCCTTGACCTGACACTTGCATTTTCTAGGCCACTCTTTGGGGTGGCTGAGAATCATGACAGACCCTCTGCCAGTCTCTAGTTTCTCTGGGTCAGGTTTCTGAGTACTGGCATTGGATTTTGAGTGACATGTGACCCTTTGTGTTTTAGTGACTCAGAAAAGTCAAGCCATTTGCAAAAGTTAGCAGTTTGAGTCGGGCGTGGTGGCGCACGCCTTTAATACCAGCACTCGGGAGGCAGAGGCAGGTGGATTTCTGAGTTCGAGGCCAGCCTGGGCTACAGAGTGAGTTCCAGGACAGCCACGACTACACAGAGAAACCCTGTCTCGAAAAACAAAAAAAAAAAAATAATAAAAATTAAAAAAAAAGTTAGCAGTTTGTTTTGTCAACTTCTAATTGGGTCATAGCCTTGCTGAGTGAAACCAACTCATTTCTGATTGGGCACAAAGAACTGCATTCTTTGGACTTGTGAATCCATGTTCCTCTTCCTCTGGCCACTGAACACCTCGGCCAGCTCTTTGGGAATTGGATGGAGTGGCGGCCCCTGGGGGCCAGGGGTGTGCAGCTTCCCACTCACGAGAGGAGTAGCCAGGGCTCTTGGTTTAGCAATTACACAGCTCTGGGTGCAGGAAGAAATGGCCTTTAATTACTGATTGTATTTGGTACACATTGTGTGATACTTGAAGAGATAAAAGGGACTTACCAGCCCTTAATTGAAATCTAAGCTTTTTACGGCTTTCCCCTCCTCACCCTCTCTCCTCCCTTCTGCCCTCCTTGCATTGTGATGATCTAGTGGGCATGTCTGTCACCTGGACAATTGCCTCCTCTGACTATAACCTCTTAATAGTTGTGTATAATGAAAACTGTAAACTTTTTTAAATAAAATGTGTATATACCTTGGCAAATGGCTGAACTTGATCTATCACAGCTGCCCCACACACATCCAACACAACCAAGGGCAAGTCAGGATAGTGTGTCACTCTCAGGCAGCAATAACCAAGGGGGGCCCGCCCACAGATGGATGGCTGAGGGGCGAGCATCACAGCCATCCCTGCAAAGCCCAGATGGGTCGGTCTCCTCGTCCTCTGTGAGGGTGTGAACTTGGTCTGAACTTGATGGTCGCTGTCTGGACTGGAGCCTGTGTGCCCAGTGATAACTTCGCTGAGGAACCAAACCCTGCCTTTCAATTCCATTACAGCTCACATGCACTAACCAGCCAGCAGGTGGCAGTACCATCCAGTCTCATGAGCTATCAGAGGACCTGCGACAAGGGTTTATTGTTAAGCAGGCATAGCGATGCTGTCTCCACGAGACACTTTCATATCTTCCTGTTAACAGAAATTTGGCAAGGGGAAGCGGGTCAGGCACCAGACACCTGGAACTGTCCCTTGCATGACGTAGAGCAATGAGGCACTCCTGGAACAGCAGTTCAACATGTGGTCCTCACTAGCCCCTTACCCAAAGACCTGGAAACCAGAGCTCTTGAGTCCCATAGGAGCTGGGCTACTTCAGTTCCAGCCCCTGCACCCCTTTAGTCCTTGGCTAAACAATGAAGTCTGGACTTGTAGCTTCTGGCACTCCTTGCAGACCTGATTCAATACCCTAGCCCCTTTAAAGGCTACTGTGGGATTCCCCACTTGGGACACTAAGGTCCTGACACAGGTTTGGAGGTTTTAGACCCAAGAGACTTTGGGAGTTCATAGAACCCATTTTTGACTGAATGGGGAAATGTGGGTCACAGCCCCAGGAGGAGTCCACAGCGATCTCACCCTCAGCAGCCCTCTGGGTGTCAAAACCTTGTCCTGCTTTCCTGAGGCATGGCTCCTTTTCCAGGAGAGGGGGTTTCTAAAGTTTGTGATTTTAGACAGTTGGGGTCCCAGAGGTTGTACTTATGTATTAGTTAGGGTTTTACTGCTGTGAACAGACACCATGACCAAGGCAAGTCTTATAAAAAACATTTAATTGGGGCTGGCTTACTGGTTCTGAGGTTCAGTCCATTACCATCAAGGTGGGAACATGGCAGCATCCAGGCAGGCATGGTGCAGGAGGAGCTGAGAGTTCTATGTCTTCATCCAAAGGCTGCTAGTGGAAGACTGACTTCCAGGCAACTAGGGTGAGGATCTTATGCCCACACCCACAGTGACACACCTACTCCAACCAGGTCACACCTATTCCAACAAGGCTACACCTCAAATGGTGCCGGGTCCAAGGATATACAAGCCATCACACTTTACCAACTTCTCTCAGTCTGAAGGCCAACAGGCCCCTCCCCCCTGGATTGAGTCGCTGAAACACTGGATCTTGGGGTGCGCTACCCACCAGAGGAGGAAAACAAGGTTTAGGATACCCACAACTCCTAGATCCACCAAACACACCCCAAGATAGTTCATTGTGGCTGGCTGAGGCGTGTTCTCCAGAGCTACAACCTCTGGAAAGGTGAAGGTTTTCTGACCCCTCGAGTATTTAAAGTTACCTCAAAGGAGTGTTCCCTCTATCTAGTTCAGGGCTGTGTTCTTGTCTATGGTGATGGAAATACAAATACACACACACACATAATGAATAACACATAGATCTTTATTTTTTCATTTGTGTGTGTTTGTTTACATTTACATTTTTCACTTTGTGTGTGTGTGTGTGTGTGTGTGTGTGTGTATGTATGCTCTTCTGGGCCAGGCATGGTGGCATTATATACCTTTAATCCTCTGGCCCATTCAGTAGGCAGAAGCAGGTAGATCTCAGCACAGAGGCAGCCTTCTGTACATAAAGAGTTCCAGGACCAGATCCTCTCTCAACAAAACAAAACCCAAGAAACCCTTCTGCAGATTTCAAGAGTTCTGTGCTGATAGCAGCAGAGAAACATGTACCTTCCATAAACGCCTTCCTCCAGAGCAATGGGTCTCACTCAACCTGTGGTCACAACTCCTTTGAGGATCAAATGACCTTTTCACAAAGGTCGGAAAACAGATATTTGAATTGATTCATAACAGCAGAATTACAGTTATGAAATAGCAATGAAAATAATTTCATGACTGAGAATCACCACAAAAGGAGGAACTGTATTAAAGTGTTGTAGCATTAGGAAGGCTGAGAACCACTGCTTTGCCCTGTATGCAGGAAGTTCTGCCCTCTTAGGATTCCATTGTGAGCACTCCAGTGAGTAGACCAGCCCTCCCTCCATCCTGGGGCCATAACTGAGAGAGAGAGAGAGAGAGAGAGAGAGAGAGAGAGAGAGAGAGAGAGGTTACTATGCTGGATCCTAGGACTTCAGGCTTTGTGAACTATGACCTCATGCTGTTCAAAGTACAGAGTCGCCTACTGGAGCCTTCCGTTGTAAGACTCTGGCAAAGCGTAGCTTCCTGGGGACCCCCTGAGTGAATGATGCAGAGCCGGGAATCCATGCAAAAAGCAAGAGGAATTTATTGTTCCAGCGCGTTGGGGTTGAGAGAAGAACCACGCAGCACATTTGGGCGAGTATTTATACAGTTTTCAAAGCAGCAGCCATTAGGCGCAATGTGATTGGCAGAAGCGTGTGACTTACTGATTGGTCTTTAGAGAATGGGGTGGCGGGCTGGAGTGATGGCTCAGTTGGTTAAGAGCGATCTTCCAAAAAAAAAAAAAAAAAAAATTGCAAAAGCCGGGCGTGGTGGCGCACGCCTTTAATCCCAGCACTCTGGAGGCAGAGGCAGGCGGATTTCTGAGTTCGAGGCCAGCCTGGTCTACAAAGTGAGTTCCAGGACAGCCAGAGCTATACAGAGAAACCCTGTCTCGAAAAACCAAAAAAAAAAAAAAGAGCGATCTTCCAGAGGTCCTGAGTTCAATTCCCAGCAACCACATGGTGGCTCACAACCATCTGTAATGGGATCTCTTCTGGTGTGTGTCTGAAGATGGCTACAGTGTACTCACATAAATAAAAAATAAATCTTTAGAAAAATAAAAAAGAGCCGGGTGTGGTGGCGCACGCCTTTAATCCCAGCACTCGGGAGGCAGAGGCAGGCGGATTTCTGAGTTTGAGGCCAGCCTGGTCTACAAAGTGAGTGCCAGGACAGCCAGGGCTACACAGAAAAACCCTGTCTCAAAAAACCAAAAAAAAAAAAAAGAAAGAAAAGAAAAAAGAGAATGAGGTGTCGAGGACTTCCCTTGTCTGTAGGTGACCAACATGAAATGTGTCTAAGTGCTCTGGGCCTCTGCCACCTGCAGGTAGCTGATAGTAAACACACACACACACACACACACACACACACACACACACACACACTGGTCTAAGGAATCTAATTAGCCTCTCCCTTCTGGAGGGTGGGGGTACCTAAGTATTTCATGACCTTTCTCTTCCAGGAAAGGAGGGGTCTGGAATTTCCCAAATGCTCTGAGCTGACCTCTTTACCGTCTGGGACCCAATCAGATACACCATGGCTGACCTGCCCAGATGTCAGTTCCATAGTTTTGATCCAGATCTGAGAATCAGGACTTGTCCTCCAACACAGCCCATTTCCACTGACAGCAGCATCGCCAGTGTTTCTGAGGCCTTCAGTAGAGATAAAGTCAACTGTAGGGCCATGAGGATCATTAGGTATGTAGTTCAGTAGTAGAATCCTGTGTGTGAGGATGTGGGTTCACCCTTCAATACCAACAAATAAAAACTGACCAGGAACCTACTCTCTAGAGCAGAAATATAGACTGCCATCGCCATAGGTAATTTAAATTATTATTGTAGGAGGCAGTGCATGCCTTTAATACCAGCACTCCTAGTTTGAAAATAGGGCTACATAGAGAGTCCCTGTCTCGAAAACACAACAGAAAAAAACAACTTTCTTGTGATCACTGTTTTTTTTTCTTATTTTTTAAGTTCATTAATCATTTGTTTACATTTCAAATGTTGTCCCCCATCCTGATCTCCCCTCTACAACCCCCCTCCCCCTCCCCTCTGCTTCCAAGAGCGTGCTCCCTCACCCACCCACTCCTGCCTCACCCCTCTAGTATCTCCCTTCACTGGGGCACCAAGCCTCCACAGGACCAGGCACATCCCCTCCCACTGATGCCAGATGAGGCCGTCCTCTGCTACATATGTAGCTAGAGTCATGGACTGGCCCATGTATGCTCTTTGGTTGGTGGTTTAGTCCCTGGGAACTGAGGGGTCCGGTTGGTTAATTGATACTCTTGTTCTTCCTATGGGGTTGCAATCCCCTTCAGCTCCTTCAGCCTTTCCCCTAAATCTTCCATTGGGGTCCCCAGGCTCAGTCCAATGGTTGCTGTCTGCATCTGTCTTAGTCAGGTACTGGCAGAGCCTCTGAGAGGACAGTCAGACCAGGCTCTAAGTACATCAAGGCATCAGCAGTAGTGCCAGGGTTTGGTGTCTGTGGATGGAATGGATCACACAGTGGGACAGTCCCTGGATGGTCTTGCCTTCAGCCTCTGCTCCACTTTGGTCCTGCATTTCCTTTAGACAGGGACAATACCGTTTTTTAAAAAGATAATATTAGGGTTTTATTTAGCTCAATATTGCCTGTTTGCTGTACAATTGATACTTACAAGTTAATGGGTTGCCAGGCAGTGGTGGCACACGCCTTTAATCCAAGCACTTGGGAGGCAGAGATAAGGTATGTGTCTGAGTATGAGGCCAGCCTGGTCTTTACAGAGTGAGTTCCAGGACAACCAGCCAGTGCTATACAGAGAAACCATGTCTCAAGAAAAAAAAAAAAAAAAGAAAAAGAAAAAGTTCATGGGTTATTTTGCACTTTAGTGATGGTAATACTAGTTTAGCATTATTATCATTAGCATTATTATCAACATTATTAGCATTTTAGCATTATTATCAACACGAATGCTAATTTCTCAGTGGTCAAAGGCATAGCCAGTCTCTGGTCAGTGCTGAGGAGGCCGAGAAGTTTGAATTGAAAGCCAACTTGGCCAATCCAAACATTCAGGGGGCTGGAGAGATAGATGGCTCAGTGATTAAGAACACTGGCTGCTCTTCCAGAGGTCCTGAGTTCAGTTCCCAGCACCCATGGAGACTTCGGCCACCCATAACTACAGTTCCAGGAGACCTTTGCCCTCTGACCTCCACCTGTGCCAGGCACACAAATAAATGGTCCACATACTTATGCAGGCAAAAGCACTCATGCATAAAATAGAATCTAAATACAATATTTGTTTGTTTTGAGACAGAGTTTTTTCTGCCTAGCCTTGGCTGTCCAGGAATTCGATCTGTAGACCAGGCTGGTTTTGAACTCTCAGAGATCTGCCTGCCTCTGCCTCCCAGAAGTTTTGTTACTGTTTTACTAGAACAAAGTTTTGCAGAAAAATGTACAGTGCTTGTTTTGAGATCTAATTAACGTGTATATACCGTGAAAAAAAATGCAGTGCTCTCCCAGAGACAAAGCGCATAGAGGGGAGGAGGGAGTGAAAAAGAAAGGAATTTATGCTCAGTACCCGGAAGCGCCCCCCCACCCTCTCGCTGCTGGAAACCTCTGCCCGCCGCTAGGGTTTTTCTGTATAGAAAGCAAATAATCCCGGAGCCTAGAAGCCTTCAGGGACAGTGGAAGTACCAGGCAGAGGGACCAGAGGCTCGCGGGGTGGGGGGCTCTGCGGCTCCACCTGGCTGTCCCCTCAGCCTCAGCTTCATCCTCCGGGAGGGGAGGGGAGTGACTTCCAGGATCTGAGGACACCGGGCCTCTGCAGCTCTGGAGAGTCCGTAGCCAGCTGAGCCGGCCCACGGGGGCAGATGCTAAGACGCCACCGGCTCTCCAGAAAGTCCCTCCTCGGCTCCGCCGCCAGGGGGCGCGCGGGGCTCGTGCTGGCCCCCGCTCCGCGCCTCGAGAGGGAGAGCCTGGCTGGGGGCACAAAGCTTCCGGATCCCTGTTCTGTGACTACCACACCTGTCCTCTGAACACAGGACCCCAACCTGTCAACTGCCAGGCCTATATAGAGAAGGAGGAGGAGGAGGAGGAGGAGGAGGAAGAGGAGGGAGAGGAGGAGGAGGAGAAGGAGGAGAAGGAGGAAGAGGAGGAGGAGGAGGAAGAGGAGGAGGAGAAGGAAGAGAAGGAGGAGAAGGAGGAGAAGGAGGAGAAGAAGGAGAAGAAGGAGAAGAAAGAAGAAGAAGAAGAAGAAGGAGAAAGAAGAAGAAGAAAGAAAGAAGAAGAAGAAGAAGGAGAAGAAGGAGAAGGAGAAAGAAGAAGAAAGAAAGAAAGAAGAAGGAGAAAGAAGAAGAAGAAAGAAAGAAAGAAGAAGAAAAGAAGAAAGAAGAAGGAGGAGGAGGAAGAGGAGGAAGAAGAAGAAGAAGAAAGAAGAAGAAGAAGAAGAAGGAGGAGGAGGAGGAGGAGGAAGAGGAGAAAGAAGAGGAAGAAGAAGAAGAAGAAAAGAAAGAAGAAGAAGAAGAAGAAAAGAAAGAAGAAGAAGAAGAAGAAGGAAAGAAGAAGAAGAAAAGAAAGAAGAAGAAGAAGAAGAAGAAGAAGAAGAAAAGAAAGAAGAAGAAGAAGAAGAAGAAGAAGAAGAAGAAGAAGAAGAAGAAGAAGAAGAAGAAGAAGAAGAAGAAGAAGAAGAAGAAGAAAAGAAGAAGGAAGAGAAAAGAAGAAGCAGCAGCAGCAGCCAAGCCGGGCACGCCTTTAATCCCAGCACTTGGGAGGCAGAAGCAGGCAGATTTCTGAGTTGGAGGCCAGCCTGGTTACAAGGTGAGTTCCAGGACAGCCAGGGCTACACAGAGAAACCCTTTCTCGAAAAACCAAAACAACAACAACAAAAAAAAAAAAAAAAAAAAAAAAAAGAAGAAGAAGAAGAAGAAGCAGCCAAGCTGAGGACAATTTAAAGTGAGAGTACTAAGATCTTTCTTCTCACAGGGGCAGCGCATGCTAGCAGTAAGGAATGGAGGAGGTGGCTCTGGGTTGTTTGAGCAGACAGTGCCCATTCAAAGACACCTGGACTGAGAGCAATCATTTCCAGACTGAAGGAGGCGGCCTTTGCACTGCATGGAGGACCTCAGGGTGAGCTGGCAGGCCCTTACTAGCAGAGGACCCCTGAGGTCAGGGGACTGACCCAGCAGTGTGGCTCGGGCTGCAGGGAACCGGTGAGACCGCGGGTTTCAGGGCCTGTAAAGGAGCGCACACACGGGCTCAGGACAACATGGTCCTCTGCCAGTAATTCACTCACAGGGAGCCCTGGGATGAGGGCCTCTCCAGCTCGAGCTGCGGCTGCCTGCCCAGCATCTGTTCCCTCCTGTGTGGAGGACACAATGCCGTTTGCTGGACTCTCCCAGCCTGCCATGTGGATCCCGGGGGTTCCCTCTCCCGCCCTCCAGAGCAGCTTTTCTGAATTCAGAGAATGCCAGAGCTGGGGAAAGAGGAGAGCCTTTGGTCCCAGTTGGCAGAGGCCAGGAAGAGCCTCTGCCTGCAAGCTGGCCGCCCGCCTCACCCCTGGTGGAAAGCTAAAGTTTCTTAGCCTTTACACCAGGTTTCCTCCACTTCCTTACGTTGGCAGCCCGTATTGCTGAGGACCGGGCCTCTTAGTTTGGGTGGGAAATTGGATGGTGCTCTTATGATTCAGCCCTGTCTCTAAAGGTCACTCACCCCCTGAGTCTGGTGACCTGAGTTCAATCTCCGGGATCCCTGTGGTGGGAGTAAAGGAACCAACTCCTGAAAGCCGACCTCTGACCTCCACACATATGCCATGCCATTAACACACTCTCCCCCATGAATACATAAATGTAAAAATAAGGGACTGTGGTTTCTTGAGGCAAAGCCTGTATAATAATAATTATTATTATTATTATTATTATTCACAAATTAGTAAGGGCCAGGTGGGAAAGGTCATATGCTGAGCTTTAAGAAGATCTATACCCAGCCATGGTTGGCATATGGTTGTACCGAGGAAGCTGAGATGGGGGGTTGTTAGTTTTATCAAAGCCAGTTTGGACTACAAGCAAAACTCTGTCTCAAAACAAAAACAACAAAAAAGACTTTGCTCTGTGTACCTCTGAACTCACTCTGTAGACCAGGCTGACTGAACTCACAGAGATCCAACTACCTCTGTTTTGAAGTGCTGGGGTTAAAGGGGTTTGCCACCACACTAAACTTCAAAAAGACACTTCTCCTTCTCCTCCTCCTCCTCCTCCTCCTCCTCCTTCTTCGTCTTTTCTTTTTTGAGACAGAGTTTCTCTGTGTATCCCTGGCTGTCCTGGAACTCACTCTGTAGACACCAAGCTGGCCTCGAACTCAGAAATCTGCCTGCCTCTGCCTTCCAAGTGCTCGGATTAAAGGCATGTGCCACCATCACCCGGCTTCAAAAAGACATTTCTTTTTTTTTTTTTTAATTCATTTATTATTATATGTAAGTACACTGTAGCTGTCTTCAGACACACCAGAAGAGGGTGTCAGATTTCATTACAGATGATTATGAGCCACCGTGTGGTTGCTGGGATTTGAACTCAGGACCTTCAGAAGAGCAGTCAGTGCTCTTAACTGCTGAGTCATCTCTCCAGCCCCAAAACGACATTTCTAAGAGTACAGATAAAGCTGGAGATGTATCTCAGTGGTAGAGTATTTGCCTAGGAAACGTATGGTCCTGGGTTCAGTCCCAGCACTGAAATAAATGGGTAGATAAGTGGGTGCAGTTTAGACTGGGGCTGGGGCTCCATGGTAGTTTACTACATGGTAGTTTACTGGCATGTATAAGAAAGACCCTGGGTTGACTCTCAGCACAAAGAAGGGAAGTGAGGAAGAAAAGAAGAATCTACACCAAAGCTTGGCTCTGTGAAACAATCACAAGCCTCTAGCTAGACTGACTGTGGTGGTTTGAATACGCTTGGCCCACAGGGAGTGGTACTGTTAGGAGGAGTGGCCTTGTTGGAGAAAGTGTGTCACTGTGGGGTGGGCTTTGGAGGTCTCCTCCTATGCTCAGGCTCCATCTACTGTGGAAGAGAGCTTCCTCATAGCTGCCTGAAGATGCCAGTCTCTCCTGGTGGCCTTCGAGTCAAGATGCAGAACTCTCAGCCCCTTCTCCAGCACCATGCCTGCCCACATGCTGCTGTGCTTCTTACTATGACAATGGACTGTAAGCCATCCCCAGTTAAACGCAGCCTTTATAACAGTTGCCTTAGTCATGGTGTCTCTTCATAGCAATGGAAACTCTAAGACCCTGACCAAGCCAAAGGAGCTCAAGGAAAAGGGGAGGAAGGGGTACAAACAAGACAAACAGGAGCTGGACCAGCTGCTAAGAGCACTTACTGCTTTCAGAGGACCCTGGTTTGACCCAGCACCCACATGGCGGCTCACAGCCATCTGTGACTCCAGCTTGAGGGGTTCTGACCCCTTCTTCTGACCCCTAGGGGCACCTGCACACAGGTGCACAAACACACACAAAAGCAAACAAAAAGAAAATGAGTCCTACCAAAAATATAACAACTAACTCAAATTACTAAAATCAGGAATGAAAGAGAGGACATTACTCCTGCTGGCTGGCATTATAAAAGTAAATAAAGCCGGGCATGGTGCTGCACGCCTTTAATCCCAGCACTTGGGAGGCAGAGGCAGGCGAATTTCTGAGTTTGAGGCCAGCCTGGTCTACAGAGTGAGTTCCAGGACAGCCAGGGCTACACAGAGAAACCCTGTCTCGAAAAACCAAAAAAGAAAAAGTAAATACAGCAGACTAAAGGTGCGGCTGTGAATAATTGTAAGCCAACAAACAAGATACTCAGATGATACCAGCAGTTTGAAGGAAGGCAGGAGACCTGGAGAAATAAAAGGCCTGACTGATTTATACCACGACTTGTACTTATCTTTTTTTAATTATATATTCTATGTCTATGATTGCTTCCTCCCCCCACCCCCGTGTATGTGTGTACACTGTGTGCAATCCTGGTGTTCATGGGAGGAGAAAGGATGTTCGTTCCCCTGGAATTAGAGAATTAGAGATACAGATCATTGTGAGTCGCCATGTCAGTGCTGGGAATTGAACCCTGATCTTCAGCAGGAGCGGCCAGTGCTCTCGGAGGCTTGAGCCAGCTCTCCAGTCCCTTGATTTTACTGCTCCAAGCTCCTCTCAGAGGGCCAAGGCTCAACTAGTGTCTCTGGCAAACTCAACCAAACTTAAAAATCAATTGAAACTGATTTTTCGCAGTTTAATAAAGGTGACTTTCCCAGCTCATCTCACGCTAACATCTTAAAAAGACGAGAAAATAAGACTGCAAACGTCTCATGGATGGACACAGTAGCAAAAACTCCCATTGAGACACTGGACAGCCAAAGTGACCAGCATGTTCAAAGCACGTCCAGCTGGGATTTATTCAGAGTGAAGAACTGGTTGAATGTGTACACATAAACTTGGGGCTGGGGCGATGGCTTGGGGGCCAAGTGCTTGCCTCGGAGAATAGCACCTGAATTTGGATCCATCTACAGCAGCCAAGTAAAAAGCAGGCTCACCAATAGGGTACAAATTTGTGATCCCCACACTGGGGTGGCAGAGACGGTCCCTGGAGGCTCTCTGGCCAGCCATTCTAGCCCACATGGTAAGCTCCAGTGAGAGACCCCAATTCCCCATACAGTGGGGAAGGATGGCAGAAGACAGCAGTCTTAGCTTCCTTACTAAGTAAGGAAGTCCTGGCAGTAAAACACCAGGACCTAGGCAACATATAAGAAATGCACTTACTTCGGCTTACAGTTCAGAGGTCAGATGTCACGATGCGATGCCAGAGTGCAGGAGCAGCTGAGAGCTCACATCTCAATCTCCAGTCACCAGGCAGATTAAGGAAGACTGTTCAGCGTGCCCTGAGTCTGTTGCTTTGTTTTCCTTTTTGTTAAAATAATGTTTTATTTTACCTTATGCGCATTGCTACTCTGACTGCAGGCATGTCTGTGTGAGGCTGTGGGGTCCCCTGGAACTGGAGGTACAGACAATTGTGAGCAGCCATGTGGGTGCTGGGAATTGAACCCAGGTCCTCTGGAAGAGCACTCAGTGCTTTTAACTGCTGAGCCATCTCTCCAGCCCTGTTTGCTTGTTTCCCTATGTAGCCCTGGCTGTCCTGGAACTCACTCTGTAGACCAGGTTGGCCTTGAACTCATAGAGCTCTGCCTGCCTCTGTCTCCCAAGTGCTGGGACTAAAGGCAAGCACCACCATGCCCAGCTGTAAGGCTTTTGAAACCTCAAAGCCCACCCCCAGGGGCATACTCCCTAGTCCTAAATGGGCACCAAGTATTTTTATATATGTAACCTATAGGGGGTATTCTTTTTTTTAATTAGGTATTTTCTTCATTTACATTTCAAATGCTATCCCAAAAGTCCCCCAGACCCCCCCCCCTTTTTTTTTTTGGTTTTTCGAGACAGGGTTTCTCTGTGTTGCCCTGGCTGTCCTGGAACTCACTTTGTAGACCAGACTGGCCTTGAACTCAGAAATCCGCCTGCCTCTGCCTCCTGAGTGCTGGGATTAAAGGCGTGCACCACCACGGCCCAGCAGGTATAGGGGGTATTCTTATTCAAACCAGAAAATTCACCATTTAGTTGTTGGCCTCCATAGTCACTGGATAGAACGTCAAGGTGCGAATGTTACTAGAGAACAGTAAAGAACTTACAGAGTAAAGGGCCTCTGTTTTCCTAAATGCATAGCCTGGTAGCTTTCTTCTCTGCAGTGTTCAGTGGCTTGGAAATGGTTTCCTCTTCTCTGGTAATGAGCTTCAAGTTACAGCTCTTGTCCAATGGTCTTAATTTCAAAATGAAACTCAATATGGAAGTAGACTTGATACTTCTTTATAAAGGAATGTATATGCATATGTGTGTTACACTGCATAAATAGAACATAAGACTTAAAGGAAAAAAAAAAAAAACAGCAAAATCCTGATCAGCCTAATAGGTTCAGACAACACACTGATAAAGCACTCACCGAGGAGCTGGAGAGATGGCTCAGGTGTTAGAGCACTGGCTGCTCTTCCGGACCACCCAGGTTCAGTTCTAGCACCCACATGGCAGCTCACAACTGCCTATAACACCAATTCCAGGGGGCCCAACACCCTCTTCTACCTCCACAGGGACCGCCACACACATACACAATAATAATAATAAATAAATAAAGATGAAGCCGGGCGTGGTGGCGCACGCCTTTAATCCCAGCACTCGGGAGGCAGAGGCAGGCGGATTTCTGAGTTCGAGGCCAGCCTGGTCTACAAAGTGAGTTCCAGGACAGCCAGGGCTACACAGAGAAACCCTGTCTCGAAAAACCAAAAAATAAATAAATAAATAAATAAATAAATAAATAAATAAATAAAGATGAAAATCTTCAAACACACACACTGTTCAATCAACTACATCTACAATGGAAATAGCTCAGCTCAGGAAGGTCACCACTGAAGAACACATAGCTCACAGCATTCCAGTGAACAAAGGAAGCCTCTAGGAATAGCTGCACTTCCGGTTCCTATTTAACATTTGACTAGACAGATCTCTGTGAGTTCCAGGCCAGCCAAGGCTCAGTAGTGAGACATTGTTTCAAAAGAGGGGCTTGGGTTGAAAGAAAGAATATCTGTGGATGGGAAAGAATAGAGTTTGGCAGTTCCTCAAGATTAAAAACAAATGTTTTAACTTGTATGAATGTTTTGCCTGCATGTGTCTGGGCATCATGACCATGCCTGGGGGCCCTGGGGGCCCGTGTCTGGGGGCCCATGCAGGCAAGAAGTGGGCATCCATCTCCTGGAACTGGAGTTGCAGGTGGTATGAGCTGCCGTGTGAATGCTGGGAACTGAGCCTGAGTCCTTTGGAAGAGCAGCCAGTGCTCTAACCACCGAGCTGTCTCCTCAAGCCATTTCCTCAAGATTTTGATTTTGTTTGTTTGTTTTTGAGACAGGTTCTCAGTGTATAGCTCTGGCTGGCCTGGAGCTCACTATGTAAATTATGCTGGCCTTGAACTCAGAGATCCACCTGCCTCTACTCAATTTTTTTAACCAACAGTTATTTAACTCAGCAATTTTGGGAAAGTGGTAGTGATACCTATAGTCTCATCACTCAGGAGGCGAGGCAGCAGGGCCATGAGTTTGAGACTAACCTGGGCTATGTAAGGAGGCCTGGTCTCAAATATACTAAGAAAGGATGGGTGAGATGGCTCAGCGTGTAGAAGCTTTCTACCAAATCTTATGATCTGAGTCTCATAGACTCAGAAGAAGAAGAAGAGAACTGACACCTATGTGTCACCCTCTGAGCTCCACACACCACAGACACAAACACAACTAACTAACTAAAGAATGTTAAATTTTTAAAAATTCAACCTTAACCTAGCAATTCTACTTTTAAGCGCATGGATGCATATGAAATGCTATTCACAGCAGGCTTGCTCACAAAGCCACGGTGGACACAATTCAGGCACGGGCCGCCAGAGTAACAGATAGCCACTGCTCTGTACACAGACGCACATAGCACACAGCACACAACGACTTAACCTTGTGGAAGGATGAAGTTCCACCCCATGCTGCAGTATGGTTGAATCCTGAAAGCATGCCAGGGAAGAAGCCAGACACTGAAGCACACAGGTCCCACACTCTCACCGTCCCGAAGTCCTTAGGAGAGGCAAATACAGAGACAGTGGATGGAGCAGAGGCCCCTGGGTGCTGGGTGTGCCGGTATGTAATGTTCAGAGTTGGAAATGAGTTGTTTCTGGCAATGGACAGAGGGGATGGTCCTGCAGCAGTCTGGGGGCACTGAACCCCACTGGTTTGCACACTTAAAGGCGGTTAACCCTGCCCTGTTGGCCTAGGTAGTCTGAGTACACAAGAGGCTGACAGAAGGACTCCAAGTTCAAAGCCAGCATGGACTAGCTACATAGTGACTAATAATCAGAATGTGACTGGAATGTCAAGAAAAAGAAGAGAAAAGAAAGATAAAATAACCAACCACTTTCATATTCTGTGTATTTAAAGCCCTAGGGCCAGGTGGGTGGATGTCACAAAAGAAAAAGAAAAAGAGAGCCGGGCGTGGTGGCGCACGCCTTTAGTCCCAGCACTCGGGAGGCAGAGGCAGGCGGATTTCTGAGTTCGAGGCCAGCCTGGTCTACAAAGTGAGTGCCAGGACAGCCACGGCTACACAGAGAAACCCTGTCTCGAAAAACCAATAAAAAAAAAAAAAAAAAAAAAAAAAGAAAAAGAAAGAAAAAGAGAAAGAAAAAGAAAAGGAAAAGGGAAAAGAAAAAGAAACGGAGAATGGGCAACTAGGTGGTGGTGAGTGGCTTTAATCCCAGAGAGCATCAGAACCAGGGTAGGAAGTGAATACTTGGCCCCAAGCCTTGAAATTCGAATGTGGCTGAGGCAAAGGCAGTGACAGCCAGTCTGGGTCCCAGGCCATCACAGGCAGGGCAGTTAACTGGGGTTGCCTTTGGGGTGCAGGGGAAGATGGTCTTGGCTGGGACCGGAAAGAAGGAGGTTCGACAAGAGACCTTCTAGACACATTGCATCTTTCACCCTGCCCCAGAGTCTCAGCTCCCATCACTTGGAGTGACATCTGCTTGTCACCATCCACTTGTCTCCTGGCTCTGGCTGGGATCTGGGCAGCACCAAGGACTAGGCAAGGTAGAGCAGGGCCAGCCCCGAGCTCTGTCCTCACTCCTGGGGACATGGAGACAGGTCGGAGGCCGAAACTTGAGGCCCTTGTAAAAATTCCAGCTAGAGAAGAGCACCCTGGTCTTCCCGCACCTGATACCCTGTCATAGTCTCCTTTTTATTTATTTTTTATTTATTTATTTATTTATTTATTTATTTATTTATTTATTGGTTTTTCGAGACAGGGTTTCTCTGTGTAGCCCTGGCTGTCCTGGCACTCACTCTGTAGACCAGGCTGGCCTCGAACTCAGAAATCCGCCTGCCTCTGCCTCCCAAGTGCTGGGATTAAAGGAGTGCACCACCACGCCCGGCTATAGTCTCCTTTTTAAAGTTATAACAGAATATCTGAAACTGGAACATAGATAATTTTTATGTCCCTGGAATTGAACTCAGGTCATCAGGCTTAGCAGCAAGACTGAGCCATCTTGCCAACTCGAGAGGTCTGGTTTGAACTGTAGTTCTTGCAGGCTTGAAGTCCAAGATCCAGTAGGTGAATGTGAGGAGACAGCCTGACAGAAAGCGGAAGGCCAGCCAGCACGTGGAGAAGGCAGGCCCAGCCTCCTTCCCAACAACCTGCTTTCCAGGCCTGAAGATAATTAATCTCGCTAATTGGGTTTTAAAGCACCGCCCCCCAATGTCACCCCCAGGGCAATCAAAATGTAGTCTGTGAGGCTGGGATGCTGCCCGAAGGTGGGACATTTGTCTGCCATGCACAAGGTCTTGGGTCTGCCCAATGTGTACCCCACTTTCTCAGTGTTTCAGGCTGCCCCCATATCTCACTCTCTCCACCTAGGATGTGCCCCACCCCCACCCCAGAATTTTCCTTCCACTCTCTCCATTCCCTCACCCACAGCCTAATTCCTGAGGGCATTTATCTTCAGTGTGCGATGTGGTCATGTAAGGATGCTTTATCTGCTTGGGGAGAATTACAAGGGCTCCTAGGAAAAACACGTTTTGGTACCTAAGGGTAGCTATAGGTTTAGAGATAGCCTGGGACTCCAAGGGACATCCAAAGCTGTTGCAGGAGTAGAGATTACAAGGTGTATCCACGGGGAGGGATGGGGCAAATCCCCTGCCCAAAAAGGGGAGAGGAGCTGCCTGAAGTCCCGGGTCAGATGCATATCGTCTCAAGTGCTGGAGTAAAGCCCCTGCCATCTTTCCCAGAATCCTCTCTTCTTCCAGGCCAGCTTGGTTAGTATACCCCTAACGCCTGACTTCAGAGAGGGCCTAACAGACCTGAACACTTCCGGTGAGGAGAGGGAGGTCCTGTCCAAACAAAACAAAAACAAAAACAAAAAACAAAAAATAAAAAACAAAACAAAACAAAACAAAAAAACACTTTGCATGCCAGTAAAGGTGTCCTTAGAGACTTCCGGGATAATTTCCAGACATTTCCTGTCCAGGAACAACTATAACAGGTGACCATATGAACAGTCAATGCTCAGAGTTGGATGAAGGCCCTGTTTGCATTTCTGTTCGTTTTGAGGGCGAGGGGAGGTATTTGGTGGCCCCACCAATGTAGGGTGGAGTCTGGGGGCATGAGCGTCTGAGTTCAGATTACCACCTTACTCTGGAAAGAGGGCACAGGGCCAGCAGGATCGGTGGCCATTACTAATTCATGTGCTCACGGAAGCCAAGTGACCATCTCGGCCTCCGCAACTGGGCCCCCAAGAAGGTCCTGGAGACATACAGAGCCTAGAGTTGGCCCAAAGCCCACAATCACTTCTGGCCCCAGCAACAACCTGGAAAATAACCAGCCCAGGGATTGGGAGCTCAGACCTGGAGGAAGAGGAGGAGCCAGAAAGAAGTCCCGCCCAGTGCTTTTCCTTTGCTGCCAACCCTGTGACTTGCATATCACACCCCCACCCCAGGCAGAGGTAGGGGTGGGGAGCCTCCCAGGGCACATGTGTGCCCAGATGCCTCCCTGCGCTCTGATACCATTCACATTTGAATCTCACTTTTGCAAGGGAAATGACCGGTGTTCTGGCCCCTGCCTCCACCCTGGACATCCCACAGTGTCCTGCCTCTCTGTTTTCTCTCAAGATGAAGTGGAGGGCAAGGTGTTCCCTGGTCCTTAGGTACCGGCCTTTCCTGGGCTGGGCCTCAGTCCCCTCAAGGCTCACGGATGCCTTTGTGTTTGATGGTCTGTCGGCCTTGCTGCATAAATGTATATACGGCGATCAAAAGACATTGAGGGCACCATCGTTCCTACTGCCCCATGTCACTTGTCATTCACAGATGGTCCTAGAGTGACGCAAGGCCAGACAGAACTCCCTCAAGGTCACAGGCCTGGCTCTTTCCACAGGCTCATGTCCTGCCCCATGAATAATTTGCAACCGGCTGGCAGGGCAGCCAGTCAGTCATCCACCACATCCCTCTTCTCGACTTTCTGGAACGACAACTCTGCTCTGCTCTGACTGCTGTGGCCCACATTCCTGGGAGCTGAGGGACACATGGTGGGAATGTTGTAGCCTGTCACTTCTTCTGCTGGAAGGACCACTGTCAGTCAAGAGCCCTGATTACAGTCCCATTCTCAAAATCATTCATTCGGGTCTGACCCAAATACAAATACGACATGAGGATACACACATGCATGAGGCCTTGTGTTCAGTCTCCAACACACACACACACACACACACACTTGACACACTCATACTTACACACACTCACACGTATATACTCATACACGCTCATACATACACAGATACACTCACACACATATATACACTCACACACATACTTATATACTTTCACACATAATACACATTCACACATATACATACACTCACACACACACACACCACTTCAGAAGCAAGTCTGACAATCCTCTGAGGAAGCAGGTGAGGAAGCTCTGACACACCAACAGCAGGGAACTCCCCCATGCCCAAGTAGGTTTCCTATTTCTTCTTCTTCTTCTTCTTCTTTTGTTTTTTTGAGACAGGGTTTCTCTGTATAGCCCTGGCTGTCCTGGAACTCACTTTGTAGACCAGGCTGGCCTCGAACTCAGAAATCCTCCTGCCTCTGACTCCCAAGTGCTGGGATTAAAGGTGTGTCCCACACCCCGGGTGGAGATTTTTATTTTATGGATATGAGTGCTTGGCCCACATCTATCTAAATGCACTATGCGCTTGCACTGTCCACAGAGGCCAGAAGAGGGCGTTGCATTTTCTGGGACTGGAGTTGCAGACTGTTGTTAGCAGCTGTATGGGTGCTGGGAATCGAACCCTGGCCCTCTGGATAAGCAGCCAGTGCTAGTAACGGCTGAACCATCTCTCCAGCCTCCCAGGTTGCTTTCTTTTTTTGTTTGTTTTTTTGTTTTGTTTGTTTTTTGAGGCAGGGTTTCTCTGTATAGCCCTGGCTGTCCTGGAACTCACTTTGTAGACCAGGCTGGCCTTGAACTCGGAAATCCGCCTGCCTCTGCCTCCCGAGTGCTGGGATTAAAGGCGTGCGCCACCACGCCCGGCTTCCAAGACTTCTTAGAGCAATGTTTGATCCCAGACCCAGGACAAATACTGTACAAACAAACATAGGACAACCCTTGGGAAAATCGGGTTGTGCCAGAGACACCGCTGAACGGGCTCTATCAATGAGGGGCTGACATCTGAACAGATGAGGATATTAACAAATGAGGATCTGAGAGCCTAGTGGGTAAGCCCAGTCCATGAGTCTACACTGCTATTAATAAACAAATTAGGGCTTCCGTGAGAAGCAGGACATTTTCATAGCCTCAAAGCATTTCCCACAAAACTTGTATTACTATCAAAGGGGACAAGAGTCACTTCACCCTCAGAAGCCCAGCAGATCAAGGTGGTGTCACCCATGACACAGCAAGTGAAACTCCACAAGCCATGATAGGACGCCACAGAAACTCAGCAGACTTCGGTGACAGTCACATGGAAGATGCCAGTCTGAGGGATTTAATGAGCAGACAAGATATGTCAGACAAACTCAAACCCAGGGCTGACCTGTACAATAAAAAGCTTGTACATTTCTTCTTTTCTTTTTCTTTCTCCCTCCCTCCCTCCCTCCCTCCCTCCCTCCCTCCCTCCCTCCCTCCCTCCCTCCCTCTCTCTCTCTCTCTCTCTCTTTCTTTCTTTCTTTTGTTTTTCAAGACAGGGTTTCTCTGTGTAGCCCTGGCTGTCCTGGAACTCACTCTGTAGATCAGGCTGGCCTGGAACTCAGAAATCCTCCTGCCTCTGCCTTCCAAGTGCTGGGGTTAAACTTGTACATTTCAAATAGGCCAGATAGGGGCCAGTGAGATGGCTCAGCAGGCAAAGGGGCTTGTTGAAAAGCCTGATGACCTGAGTTCAATCCCCAAGATCCTCTTAATAGAAGGCAAGATCTGACTCCCATGGATTCTTCTCTGCCCTCTACACACACACCATGTATCACATCTGCTCCCCGCTCAGTTGGAACAGGCTGGCCACAGTTGCACCAAATGGAATGTGTCCCTGCTAAGGGTTTAGTGTGTCCTTCAAAAAGCGTGCACTGGGCACTTCATCTCCAGAACCACTGAGAAGCAATTACACCAGGCTCGGGAAGTGTCAGTGAAGAAAGGGTTTTAAGTCACACAGTCCTGTGTGAACACCTGTCCTTTTGCCTTCCACCATGGGCTGACACAGCTGCAAGACTCTCCCAGATGCAAGTCCCTCTCAACCTTGGATCTGCAGCTTCCAGAACTGCAAGCAGTAAATCTGTAGCTTCTAAATTACCCAGGCTCAAGTACTCTGTGGTAGCAGCACAAAACAAGACAGTCCCACAGCGAGCAACCCTGGCCAGGGAGGGGAGTCGTGGGAGCCGCGCTTGGCCGCACACCCCCTCTGCTACAGGAAGTTGTCAGCTAGCGGCTTGCATGAGAAGTGCTTGTTTTCCCTAACTCCAACTCCATCCTGCAGATCTGAGAGGTGAGTATAAAGAGACCACCTTTAATCCCAGCACTCAGGAGGCAGAGGCAGGTGGATTTCTGAGTTCGAGGCCAGCCTGGTCTACAAAGTGTGTTCCAGCACAGCCAGGGCTACACAGAGAAACCCTGTCTTGAAAAACCAAAAACCAAAAAAAAAAAAAAAAAAAAGGAAGAGACCAGCTATGCTCTTCTCTCTCTCTCTCTCTCTCTCTCTCTCTCTCTCTCTCTCTCTCTCTCTCTCTCTCTCCCTCTCCATATGTGTGTGTGTCCATACTCTGAAAAGACAGAAAATTAAGGTATTGAGGTTGTCACAGGTCACTATATAGGGGTGCAGTTGTGGGAATACGAAGAAGAAGGGTGGAGAGGGGGTTCAAGCAGCTTGGCTGCGGGATGGGAGTCCTATCTACTCCAGGTTACTGTGACTTGTGCCACCACAATGGGCTGTGGGTGGAGGAGCAGAGTGCTTAGTTGTTGTTTTGGTTTTTTTGTTTGTTTGAGACTGGGTCCCTCTACCTAGTCCTGGCTGCCCTGTAACTCACTATGTAGCCCAGGCTGTCCTCAAACTCACAGAGCTTCACCTGCCTTCTATCCCGAGTACCACTGTGCCAGCCTGAAAGACAGGTTTGAGGTTTTTTCTCACGAGTAGCTTTGGGGTTGTCAGGGGACTAATGCTGACAATGTTTGACCCCAAACTGGGTCACTTTTCTGTGTAGGAATTGTGGGCCCAATAACAAGTTGGGCACAGAGTGAAGAGTAAGGAGTTTTAGTTCTGGCTGAGGTGTGAGATGTGGACACAAATCAATGTCTTGTCTTGTTGAGAACCAGGACATTATAGTGTAAGAGAGCTGGGGTGTCGCTCAGGTAGGGAGACCTTGCCTGGCATGCATGAGGCTCTAGGTTCTATGAGGGTCACATAAGACGGTGATACATGGTGGCGTGGAGGTCCACGCCTATATTCTCAGCACTGGGGACATAGAGGCAGGAAGATCAGGAGTGTAAGTCATCTTCCACTACATCGTGAGTTTGAGGCTAGCCTGGGCTACAGCAGACCTTGTTTCAAAAGAAAAAGGATAGGCTAATAGAGGGTCGGATGGTCATGTCCTTTCTGGTCTGATTTTCTGGAACTGTGAAGGCCACTGTTTCCTTTCCTTTCAGAGTTCTTTCGGGTCTTTCTGCCTCTGTTGTTAACAATTGGCAGGGACTATCACAAAGTTAGAGGTGGCCTAACGTTGTCACTCTGGCTGCCATCTTAGATCCAGCCAATTGCAGTCAGCTCACCTACAGGTGTCTCAGGCTTTAGAGCACCCTGTTCCCAAAGATGAACAAGACTGGAGTAGGGCAGAACTTCAGTGAGGTCACCTAGGCTGTGTACAATCGGAGAGGGATGATCCAAGGCACCGCGGAAGCAACCGCAGGGATATGCCCTTGTCTGCACTGTCACACCCGCTCCTGACACCAGATGTGGGTTTTGTCACACATGCAGTAAGCAGTTCTGTGATTTGACTCAATGCTGGCACCCTGCCTGGACATAGTTACAGATCCCACAGGCTGAGAGCGCACCCCTGTTCAGACAAAAGTCACAAATCCCGTAGTGTTGGCTGCACTTCTGACCAATCAGCTATAGGTTAAGGCTCCCATACCAGCCCCAAGGATTTGATCATTTTCTAGAATGGCTCCTAGAATCCAGTGAACCCTGGATTTATGGCTGGTTGGTTAGCTGAAGAGGAAAGGGATAAGTGGCCAGAGGGAGAGATGCCCAGGACAGGTACTAGGGAAGGGAATCAGGGATTCCATGTCCTCTCCAGGCACAATCCTCTCGCCATCACTACGGAGATGATCACTATCCTGTTCTGTATCCTGGAAGGAAGGCCTTCACGCCTTTCCTGCTCACAGGCCTTTCATGGGTTCAGCAGTGTTTAGTCTCTCACTTCTCAAAGCACAATGGGGCCAAACACCCAGCTGTCTGGATCAACTAGACAGCCTCTGGAAGTTGGTGGCTCTAATGCTGAACTGCTGAAGGCAGAGGAGAGGCAGAGCCAGATGTGGGAAGGTAGACAGATGGGGGAGGACAGCTGTATAAATTCTGGGTACCCCCTTGCTCAGGGAGAAATTCTTCCAGACCGCAAGCCCCTGACAGCTGAAGGCAGCACTCCAAGTCAACAGCCTCATCTCTTCGTGGGTGAGGTGTGTATGTGTCCCCCCCTACGCTGGTCTAGGTGACCCTGAGGCTCTGAGGGAGGAGTAGAAGGTGGGTCCAGTCAGACCCAAGATCCAACCCAAGCTGGATGGTGACAGTGGAGGTGTGGCACCAGAGAGCCTGGCCAGAGCTGGGACATACTTCCTTCCAGAGAGCCTCTCACTGATTCCGTTCCTGCAGAAGAGGTGGGGACAGGGAGTGCCCTGCACGGAGGCGGAGAAACCTGTGGTTCCCCAGGGTAAGTAACAGAGCATCCTCCAGTGCTGTGGGTGTCCCGCTTAGTGTCTCTTGTCCTGATGCCAGAGCCACACAGCACATAGGCCTACATAGGGCTGAGGGCACAGGCAAAGGGTGAAGGTGGGGTTGGGACCCCTTTCCCACTCCGGATCGCAGTGGCACACCCTCTGCTTTGGGAGACAGGTGGACAGGGAGAGACCTAGCTGTGTCTGGAGGGGACAAGCCGGTCTTGGAGCTCCGTTACCAGACCCTGTCAACTTCATTTCCTTGATTGTTGGCTCCCTCGCCCTCGGCTGGATCAGAGTGCTTAGGTAAATTAACACTGGGAGCTGGGCGTGGTGGCGCACGCCTTTAATCCCAGCACTCGGGAGGCAGAGGCAGAGGCAGGCAGATTTCTGAGTTTGAGGCCAGCCTGGTCTACCAAGTGTGTTCCAGGACAGCCAGAGCTACACAGAGAAATCCTGTCTCGAAAAACCAAAAACTAAAAAATAAAAAAATAAAATAAATAAAAAAATAAAATGAACACTGGGAGCGGAGAGGAGCGGGTGGGCACAGTTAATGCCTGTGCATACTTCATGTTCTCCCGTGGTAAACGAAGATAGCCTGGGTGCACAGCAGTCTCTTCCGGGCTGCCCCACACCTTTACCCCCTCATTCTCTACAGATGACAGCTTCTCTGTGGAAGAGACCTGGATCCCTTCCCCAGCTCAGGACAGTTTGGACTGCTCGATCCCAAGACGGTAACCTGGCTCATCTGCCCCACCCTGCAGACTCAGTGTGGATCCTGGCCATCCTAAGCCCCTCAGACCCTGACCTGTCATAGAAAGTCCTGAATTCTGCAATTACTCTGATTATCTTGTGCTTCCTGGGGCCTCTAGGCCTGGCTGGCTCCCCAGCCTCCACACCCACTGTATCTACCACTTGAGGACCCAGGACTGGAGGCCAGAGGCAGCTCTCCCTGCTGGCTGGGCAGTGGGAGCTTCTGAGGCCCTGTTCATGCTCAGGAGCCCGCCTCCTCCCCCACCCCCCGGCCGCTGCCCCCTGTTTTGCTCATCCATTTATGGGGCGGGGACGGGTTGGTCTCCTGTGAGTTCCAGGCCAGCCTGGGCTACACTGAGATCCTGTGTCAAAGAAACAAGACAAAACAAAACAAACTAACAACATAACTATAGCACAAAAATCTGGAAAGGCATGACACTGAATGAGGTCATTGGATTTCTGGGGTCCATATTGTTTGCTGTGGCCTTATGTAGTGAGGAGGTGCTGCACAGAGCCAGGGAGCCCCAAGCATCCGTTTTGAAGGAGAATTAAACAGAAAGGAAGAATCAAAATTCAGGACCAGAATGGATCCTCGTTTGCACACCATGGCCCAGAAAGGGTATGAAACGTCTCTCTTCTTCACCACACCTCTGTCTCGGACCTTGCTCTCTGCTTATGAGAGGGATCTCCATCCCAGGGCTCCCAGAAGTACGCTTCATCTAACCAGGCCAAGAAAGAGAAGCCCTCTTAGGCCTCCAGAAGCTCAGGCCCCCAGAAGCAAACCCTCCTGGCTCCCCTAACGTTGAGCTTCCAGCTGTTGGGTTGGGTATGCTGTGCCTCTGAGACTGGCCAGTTCTTGAACTGTCACGTAATAAGACACCACCCATGGCTCCCCACCTGCAGAGACAGACTCTCAAGGGTCCCTGGTTTCAGGGTGAGGTATTAAAACTTTCCACAGATTATTGATCCTAAGACAAAGGAGAGCTACACTAGCCCCACCCTTAGGAGAGGAAGCAGAGAGGACCGGAAGCAGACAGCTTGCTCACTGTGAGACTAGCTTAGAGGCCACAGGGATGTTTCCTGACCTGTTCCTTGTGCCACTCAGGACTTTATCAGTTCCCTGGGGCCTGAAGGAAATGGGAGGTCCCTTCCAGGGCCCCAGGGTTGAGGGGAAAGGTCTAGTAAGGCCTTCTCTCACCTGCAGCCAACCCTTTGCAGGAGGAGAGGAGGTTCCTAGTGTTATCCATCCCCCTCCCGCCCCAGGTAGAAGGGAAGGCAGTTATCCCTTAAGGTAAGGTGTTCCCTCAACCTGTTCCCAGGGAAACAGTCTCTTGTGTGTGTGTGTGTGTGTGTTGGTGGTGGTGGTGGTGGGCTTTCTTGGAAGGGAGAAAGACCTAATGTTCAATTCCTGAACCCTGAAGCCTGGCCCCTTCAGTGAGTGTGAGTTCTTAGCACCACAAGGTGGTTCTGACAAGGGAGGGAGGGGCAGATTAGGGTTAGGAGTCCAGGTAGTGTCGATATATTTAGGAGACCCTGGAGCACCTCAGCCATCCCAAGCTGGCTGAAGTAAAAAAAGCCCAGGGCTGGAAGGGATGGCTCTTTGGGAAGAACGCCCGTGTAAACAGAAGGATCTGAGTTCAGAATTATAGAACTTACGTAAAAGCAAGACGTCTAAGTCATCTGAGCATGCCCAGCACATGTCGGAGGAGGCAGGAGGGTCACCAGGACTTGCTGGCTGCCAGCCTAACTCTGGGTTAAGAGAGAGACCTTGTCTTAAGAGAATAAGGTGGGTCTCGAAAAACCAAAAAAAAAAAAAAAAAAAAAGAGAGAGAGAGAGAGAGAGAGAATAAGGTGGGAAAGGATGAAATAATATATGCAATAGCCTCCTGGAAATATGAGAACACACACACAAACACACACACACACATGCACACACACACACACTTAAGGTGGCTCTTTCCTCAATCAGTCTGGGGTGTGTCCCAGATGAGACCTGGGTTCTGGAAACTCAAGTTCGTGGGCATGCTCAGATGACTTAGACGTCTCACAAGTTTGCGTACAAGAAAGAACTCCCTTGTCTTGGGAGAGCCCAGAAACACATCAATGACAAGAGCAATGCCTGTGGTAGCCCATCCTGAGCTGGGCTCTGAGCAAGATTAGTCGTGCCCCATGTGCCTCTTCACTCCATGCTTCTGCACCCCGTGTGGAGGTGCAGGCTGGCCTGGGAGCCCAGCTCTCTCCTGTCTGCTGGCCTAAATGGATTATTTCCAATCTTCTCCTCACCTCAGTTTTCCTGTCTGTGCAGTGGATGGAGCCATCCTCTCATCTCAGGCTCACGGGGGCCCAATTGCTGCCCTGTTTGATTACAAAGGGGATTAAAAGTCTCGCTCACTTGATACAAGTAACCTTATCCTGTGCACAGATAGTTTCCGTGAGAAGCAGCCTCTGCTGGCCTCTCCCCAGCCTCCCGACAGTCACCCTCCACCCACTACCCCCAACAGAATGAGCTGTGAAGGGAAGAACAGAAGGTAACAGGCTCTGCCCTGAAGCGTCGGCTGTACTCCTAGGAAGACCCATGAGCAATGGCTCCTAGGTTGTCTCTGTGGAAAGGGGCTGTAATTGGCAGACTATAAGGCTGCAGTGACTCGGACAGAGGTCAAGTAGAGCCCATGAGCACCCACACCCCACTCATGCTGGGCCTCTCTGGGAGAGCCTGTGTTTCTCTGACTGCAAGAGGATCCCATGCAACATCAGCTTAGATGCTGTCTGTGGCTAACATCCAGTCCTCTTACACCCCGTGGGCATTCAGGTGGAGGGAAAATGTGAGCTGACCCCTAGAGAGTGACTGGGAAAGCTAGTGTTACTATGTCGCTCCTAAGGGCTCTCAGCTCAGCAAATTAGTCACCACCTCCACATTAGGTGTGGTTCGGAGTGGCTTTGTATTTCTCCTGGAGTAGGGGTAGGGGTGGGGTGGGCTCTTTCTTCCACCACCACCTCTCCCCTCCTCCCAGGGACAGACTTTCTTTGTGTAGCCCTGGCTGTGCTGTCCTGGAGCTCACTCTGTAGACCAGGCTGGCCTCGAACTCAGAGAACTGCCTGCCTCTGGCTCCAGAGTGCTGCGAGTGCTTGGCGAGTGCTTGGATTAAAAGTGTGAGCCACCACCGCTTGGGAGGATAGCTATTTTCCATGGTCTTTCACTATGGGATGGGTTCTTGGAGCTTTTCTGGAGGGAGGCATCAAGCTAGAAAAGTAATGAATGAAATATGTCTTTTTTTTTTTTTTTTTTTTTGGTTTTTCGAAACAGGGTTTCTCTGTGTAGTCCTAGCTGTCCTGGAACTCACTCTGTAGACCAGGATGGCCTGGAACTTCGTGTACCACCACTGCCCGGCATGAAATATGTCTTTTTTTGTTTGTTTGTTTGTTTTTGTTTTGTTTTGCTTTTGTTTTTCGAGACAGGGTTTCTCTGTATAGCCCTGGCTGTCCTGGAGCTCACTTTGTAGACCAGGCTGGCCTTGAACTCAGAAATCCGTCTGCCTCTGCCTCTGCCTCCGCCTCCGCCTCCGCCTCTGCTCTGGAGTAATGTGATTAAAGGCATGCACCATCCCCTTTCGGAGTCTGAATTTTTATCAGAGGAGTAGAAGGGTGCTGTGAGCAGGAACAGGATCTTTGAGTGGGATGGCTTGGGTTTCCAGCTTCAAAGCTGAAGGCTACCTGAAAGGTCACAGCCATGTTCAATGTCATCATATGAGTAGAACAGTTCAAAGTGAGGTCAGTGAGAACTTGTTAGGGCTGGCTCAGAGCCAGGGTCAAATGTTCCTTCTTACTGTTGGAATCTGGAATGCCCCCCCCCCACACACACACAGGTTCCTGTGTTTGTCCTGGTCCCCAGCTGGTAAGTTGTGAAGACACCAGCTGGCAGCATGAGCCACTGGGTATGGGTCTGGAAGGTCACCTGCCTCTGGCTCCAATTTGAGCTCTCTGCTCCCTGTTCACCAAATTGCGAGACACCCCAGCCACTACTCTGCCATGCTATCCCTGCCATTGTGGACTGCGTCCCTGTAAACCGTGAGTCAAAATAAACCTTGCCTTCCTTAAGTGCTTTCTGTGTTTTGTCTCAACGAGAAACAGAATTAATACCCTTGCTGGTGAGACTGGTGGAGTCCCTCAGCCCAGACAGAGGAGCTGGGGCTCCTCAGGGACACGTGGCAAAATCAGAGACACAAGGACCTCTGGTTCAAGCCTCAGATCTGCCACTCACAAGCCCTGGGACTTGGACAAATCACTCAGCTTCCCTGAGCCTTCCTTCCTTCTGTGAAGCCCAAGACCTTGAGAAGCAGATGCAATGGTCCATGGCGACCATGTTCTTTATGAACAGAAAAAAAACGTTTTTCAAAGTGGAATGGAGGAAGCCGAGGGCTGAGCTCCTCCCTGCTGCCTTCTGAGGGAGCCTGAAAAGTGAACAATGGCTCAGGTCTGATTGTGCATCCAGGATCCGGCCACCAAGTGTCAGATCTTCCTGTCTGCAGAGGGCTGAGGAACAGGAAAAATACTCAAGCCAAGCACAGCTCACAGCTATAATCACAGCACTTGGAAGATGAGGCAGGAGGATTGCTACAAGCTTGAGATCAGCCTGAGCTACATAGTAAGTACCTGGACAGTTCTCTCCTTCCATCTTGCAATAGGTGCCTGATCTTGGGTGGCCAGGTTACTAAGCCTTACCAGGTGCAGCGGTTTGGTAGCCCCTGAACATACAGCCATCCCTCCAGCTCTACATCCTGGGTTTGTTTTGTTTTGTTTTCCGAAGATGATCTCACTATGCTGCCTGGACTGGCCAAGGACTTGCTGTATAGACCAGGGTTACCTTGAGATTCGCCTGCCTCTGTTCCCGAATGAGAACCGAATGGCCTGGAACAATCAAGGAAAACTTACTAGCCAAGGGGACACCTCTGGAGAGAGGCCAGCTGAAATCTACTTTGAAGTGGGACAAGTGACTCTTAAAAGTCACACCTATCCCAAGGTAGGAGGAGCAGCCAGAGGAGACCCACAGAAGGCTGCTCCTCTAGCAAGCCAGTCCACCTTCTCAACCCTGCAGTAACTGGGGGGCTAGATGCCGCCTAGCAAAAATGTTTCCATGAAGGCTGATGGAATTTGTAAAGCTGGGGTTACTCGGGTTTAGAGGAGAGACTGCAGAGGGGAGACTCAGAGCCGGCTGCCGTCTTTTGACGTGTGCTTGGAGGGTTAGCATATGGCCAGTAATGGCCAGCTGTTCTCTGTTGGTTCCAGATGGAATCTCTGAAAAACGAGCCTCTTGGATAGGAAGAAAGATTTAGGTGGGGCATAGTGATGAACTTTCTGAGAAGGTTTTTGAAAACAGTGAGATGTGTGCATGCACTCTCAGTGAGCGAGCATGTTTCCAAAGCCAAGGGTCACAGCACGGGTATGAGTCTTTTCTCGGTAGCATGTTAGAAAAGATAAGCCTTGCTCTGAAATGAGCTTGGTTCTCTCTGGGCTGGGGACAGAGAGCTGGACCCAGGCCCTTTCTCTAGGTATTCTGAGGGCAATTAGCTAGCTGGCCCATCCATCAGTAAGACCCCTAAACCAGAGGTCTGTGGAGCCAGATGGATACTTACTGCCAATCTCCTCCCAGACGGCGCTCTGCACTCTCCTCACCATTAGAGCAGAAAAGACCATCCATCAGCATGGTGGGGGGCTGGTGATGTCACGGCCACAGGCCTCCACTGCAGAGGAAGCTGGCAGACCCCTCCAAGATGTTAAATCATTCATGGAGCAGAGAGGCTGGGTGGTAGGAGATTGCTGCTGAAGAAACACTTTAGGGACTTGTGGAAATCAATTTCTTAAAGAGACCCCATCAGCTGCCTAGAGGCCTGGGGCTGAGGCTCCAATGTGTGGCAGACACAATGAATTGAGGTAGGCAGTTCCCCAGCTCCAACATGGAGAATGGAAGTGAGCCCAGGACATGGGCCCAAGGAAAGGTAGCTTCTAACACTCTAAGGGAAGCAAGAGGGAGAGATTCCAGCCCAGCCTCCCTCTGTCACTTGTGTGGGATTCTGTGGTCAAACCCATAAAGGCTCCACAGGTAAGATTAAGGTCCAAGGTGGGTTGTCCCCACTGACTGGCTCTATTGCAGGGCCCAACCATCCTCAGCCATGCAACTGCTGAAAGTTTCCAGAGCCATTTGGTCTGTCTGAAGTGGTGGGTTTCTTCAACATGTGTCCTCATGTCTGTAGGACAATGTGAGCTTAAAGGCCCACACAGTCTCTGGTGTGTGGTAGAATTCAAGGACTGTACGATTCAACGTCTGGGAGGCTGTAGTAATTCAACGCCTAGACATCTATTGTTCCACACCATGTGGCACACAGAGGGAGACGGGCTCCCCTGAGCCTCAGTTTCCCCATTTGAAAAATAGGCAGAAGGCCTCCCTCTTCTCAGAGGGGATAAAGAGAACGTACTGGTGAGCAAGTGCATCCAAGAATCCCCTCCAGGTCAGGCCCTGTGTCATTAGCACCTTCAGACACCTAGCACAGCACAGCCCCTGTAGCCCAGCTGTCTGCTCCAAGACTACAACACATCTCTTCAATGTGTCTTGGAAAAGGAAGCTGGGCAGGGGGTGGGGGTGGGGGTGGCTGAAGGAAAACCAACACTGGAAAAACAGGTCTGATTCCAGGGCTTTCTTCCAGCCCCCAGTTTGCAGATGTGGAACCTGTCCATAGCCCATGCCTAGGACAATGGAGACTACAAAGAAAAAAAGCACGTGGGTGTGTGGGGGTTAGGGGGTGTCCCCTTTAGCAGTCCCTTGAAACGACAAGTCCCAGGCTGAGGTCCTGCCAGCTAAAGCAGTCACACAGAGCAGAGGCCACCATGGAGAGACAGATCAGGGGCGCGAGCTCTGTCCTACTCTGGGGACTTCTCTCACTGCTGGGGAATCCCTGGACTGCTCCGGGTAAACTCCCCTGTGTCATCCCTACCCCATCATTCAAACACAGACTCAAGGATAACCTTGATAAGCCAGCCAGGGCAGATGGGTGTGGCCCTTCCCTCCCGATGGAGTTTTATCCTTAAGGGTTTGGGAGAAAGGGCTGAGGAAATTATCCCCCATCTCCCACCCCACGCCAACCCACCCAGGAGCCTGAAACCAGGCTCCGGTCCACACTGAGCTCCTAGCAGTCTGAGGTCCTTGCTGCAGAGCAAAGGCTGCTGCCTCCTCAGGGCAGAGCTGACAGCTGCGGAGGAAGGCACCCCCCACCCCCCCTGTCTCAGTGGATCTATGAAGGGAGGGCCGGCCAAGGTTTCCACCGCGGCTACTCGCACCTACAGAGAGGTTCCCTTGCTTAGTGGAAGCTGGTGAGCAGAGCCAAGTGATCATGCTGCTTCAGAAATTCTTGACGCCCTTGCTGAGCAGTTTGCTCCGACCCAGACTGAGTCCTCTCTCCCTAGATGATTTCCTATACCCTTCTTCCTGGGAGGCCCTGCTAGTCCCCGGGGCTAAAGAGGATATTGACCCACAGCCAGGGCACTACCATAATCTTTCTATGCAGTCCATCCTCTGGACTTCCCTAGGGGACCATTGGAATCCTTTAATCTCCCATTGCCGAGTTCTCTATGGACCTGTTCCCCTTCCCAGAGGAAAGATGCCTGGGGCTGGTGTTCCAAGACCTGGACACCGGTTTCCACTCCGCTCCTAATTACGGGCCTACCTGGGCTTCGGGTCATTCATCTGCAAAAAAACCAAAGAGAGCAATAGCATGGAGATTGGACGGCACAACTCCCGGACAGCTGCAGCAGGAATGAGGAGGACTCTGCACCCTAGCGCTCACGGAGCCTTGGGAGTCTGAGGGGCTGCGGACAACTGGGAGAGTCTCGCAGCCAGAAACAACACCGCGACCTCGCCAGGCTTTAGCTCTTTTAAGCAACAGAGTTTGTTTGGCCTTAGGAGAAGTGCAAGGCTCCAGGTTGCGCACAGAAAAGTGAGCTGAGCCCTGTGACCCGGGAAATGAGGGACCCATTCACACCAAGGAGAGCATTGGCGGTCTAGTCATCCTCATCTCCTAGAATGTATGTGACTGGGAGCCAAAAACAAAACAAACAGAATCAACAACAGTCCGCTGAAAACGCGCCTTGCCTTAAAAAAAAAAAAAAAGAGTACTTAGAAAAACATCGTCTAGTTCGATGTTCACAACAGGCGTCTGATTTAGGCAAGCTCCCATTTCACAGCCGGAGAAACTCAGAAAATGGAGGAACAGCCCTCCCCACTCCACCCCCACCACCCCGCCTTTGGAGTGGGGGAGGGTGCAAGGTCTCAAAAGAGTTCCTGGCACGCCTGCCTGGAATTTTGGTGATCCTCCTGCCTCTGCTTCCCAAGAGCTGTGATTATAGGTATGAGCCAGCACGCCATGCCAAATACATGTTAAATAAATACTGCAGATTATTTATTGTTTTTAATTAGGGACATTTAAGAGCTAACTCTTCCAAAGGTCCCAATCTGAGAAAAAAAAAAAAAAAGCATTTGCATGGTTTGGAGGCACATTATTCAGCACAATTAAATTGTGCTTTGGATCCCTGCACTTAGCAGGCAGAGGCAGGTGGATCTCTGTGAGTTCGAGGCCAGCCTAGTGTACAGAGCGAGTTCCAGGACAGCCAAGGAAACACAGAGAAACCCTGTCTCGGAAAAACAAAACAAAACAAAACAAACAAACAAACAAACAAACGACAGAAACAAAGCAAAAATTCTGCTTTGGAGTTAGGGAGTGAAACCTGGAACAGAGCCAAAGCCTTATCTAGGTCATCGACCTTTGGATAATCTGTTGAAGGACTCAGGGGGGCCAATCCCCCAAGAATTGCAAACATTAACTGAGTCAGGGGTTCTGAGCCTTGGACCGGGGAACTCTGAACTTGATACATGGCGGGTAAGCTTCCCTCCTCTAGGTGCAGAGGATGCTAAAGGGTCGCGGGGAGGGAGTGGGGGCAGGGAGTCATGTAGGTCTTTTCCGTGTGTGTGTGTGTGTGTGTGTGTGTGTGTGTGTGTGTGCGCGCGCGCGCGTGCGCCCCAACTCCAGCTGAGCAACGTAACAGATGTCTTCTGCAGGGCCAAGCACCATCAGTTGCACATCCTCCCCATTTCGGAAACAGGTACGGAGGTTTTCCAGTCTATTTTACCGACAAGGCAGCCGGTTAAAGGCGGTCTTCTCGCCGGCCTTGGCCTGTGGTGACTCCGGTTAGAAATTCTTTGGGAATGATGCTCAAGAGATGTTCAATAAAGCGAAGATGTAGCTCAGGCAGGCAGTCTCCAGAAAGAGGGAAGAGAGAGACCAGAGCTACAAAGCCACGGGGTTTCCTAGCTTCTCTCCCATCCCCCACCCCTTGTTCAGGGCGATGGTTCCGGAACGGTAACTGTTCAGAGAGCTACGGCAGCCTCAGTCCGGTGGTCTGCGGGTGCCACTCCTCCAAGACCGAAAACAGGTTTTTTTTTTTTTTAAAAACAACCAACTTTTGAGTTTAATTTGTAATTAAAAGGTCATAGATAGGCAACACAATTCGCTTAGTACAGTCTAGAAAACACACACGAAAAATCACAAAAACACCAAGAAAAAAAAAACGTTAAAATTCTTCCATTTTCTTTAGAACATGAAAAGGTGACGTTAAAACACACCTCACCCGTTCATAATTTTTGTTTTCACAAACACGAACCGATGTGTCCTTTGCATGTTTCATTGAATGCCCAGGTAACTCCCAAGATATGGCTACATATCTATCCTATTCAGCTGATTTAAATGAATGTACTTACTAACTAACTAACTAACGCACCGGGCAACAGGAACTCGATATGCATTCCAGGCTGGCCTTAACCTGGGATCCTCTTGCTGCAGCCGCCCTGAGGCAGAGTCTACAGGTGTGCGCCTCCAGTCCCGCTTCGAGTTCTTTTGAGAGCGACGTGGATTCCTATGAAGCTCTCCTTCCATTTGTGGGCGTGTTTCATTCTTTCTGGCGGGTCACCTCCGCGCCTTCCGTAGCTGGAGGGTTTCTCCTGAGCTCCAGCAGAGACTCCCAGGATTCTGCAGCCTCTCGGAGAGAAACTCCCAGAGGCACAAACACAGCCCTTGGAGGTAGCGAGTTACTTGGGTTTTGAACAGCCCTTTGAGAGTTCATCCATGAGCATCTAGATTCTACTGCAAAGCTCCACCCTTAGAGCTGGGGCCCATTCTGGGCCAACACAGTAAGCCCACATCCCCATGAATGGCCCTGTGGAAAAAGGGGAGGGAGATTTCCCAGGGGTCTGACATACTATGGCAGAACCAGGGTGCAGGGTCTTGCAAGAGGTAGATTTATTTTTATTTTTATTTGGTTTTTTCGAGACAGGGTTTCTCTGTATAGCCCTTGGCTGTCCTGGGTTACTCACTTTGTAGACCAGGCTGGCCCCGAACTCAGAAATCTGCCTGCCTCTGCCTCCCAAGTGCCGGGATTAAAGGCGTGTGCCACCACCGCAGGCAAGAGGTAGAATTTATATTTTCCATTTTTGCAAATGGAAAAACCAAAGCTCATGGAGGTGAAGAGAATCTGGTAATTGTGTATTCATATGATAAGCAGATCACAGCCGCTTTGAGCATTCCAGAAAGATATAAAACAAAAACAAAACAAAACAACAACCCCCCCCCCAAAAAAAAACCCAAAACAACAACAACAAAAACCACGGCTGGAGGGAGCACAGGACCAAATTAAAAGCACGAGGCCCCCACTGTTCCTAAGAGCCCAAGAAGTGGGTTGGTCTCGGGGCTTGCAGTCCGCACAGCAGCCCTAGCCCCGAGGCTGATACATATTAGTGGAAAGGGAGATGGAACCTGACTAACTCCTCACTCAACATTTTCGCCACAACTGGGGCTAACACGAGGGAGTGAGAGGTTGGGATTAGGTAGATTGCACAGGGCAGAGGTTGGGAAAGAATAATGGACACGCTGAGAGATGCTAGGAACGCTGAGTCTACGTGCCCTGCCTGGCACAGGGCGTGCTGGCCACTCAGTACCCCACTGGCCTAGGGACCAGGTAAGGCTCTGAGGTTCAAGAGCCTAAGCACAAGATCTTGTAGGCGTGGGGGCGTGGGGCGTAAGTAAGGCCCTTTCTAAACCGTGATCCAGGGTCAGGAAGCAAAACTACATGTCTCTAACAGCTCGGCTCTGGCCCGAGAGGATCGTTGGCCTCTGGAAGGGAGGGATCTTTGTATCTGTAGGTGGGGAATACAGTAGGCACAAGTTGGAAGGGTAGGTAGGATACTTGCATGCAGCCGTGGGTACACTCGGCGGGCCAGCAAAGTAAGGACCTGGGTTCGTCCGAGATCTTCACCGACCGGAGCCCGGAGCTGTAAGCGATCTGGGATATCGGGTCCCTGGGGACCGCCCCCTCACCACTCCGGTCCAGCTCCAGTTACTGGTCGAGCCTGCTACCTAAAATATGTATGAGGACCTTGCGGGTGCAATTTCACGGCCCCTCCTAGAGTGAGGCTGGGGGGTCTCAGGGTGAGAAGGGAGCTGCGGGGGCAGCAAGCGACGCTGGCTCTTGGGCGGGGGCTGTCTCGACTTTCAACAGAGCATTTAAGAAAGGTAGAAACCGGATCCATCTCACCCGCGCCCCCGCCCTTCGAGTCCCGACGGCGGGACCCCGCAGCCGAGCGGCTAGCTTTCCGTTCTGCGGTGTCTGGTTCTCGACAGCAGGTGAATGGGCCCAGGCGAGGCGCGGGGGGGCGGGGCGTACGCTATAAAGGGGCGCGGCAGGACGAGGGGGTCACTCGCAGCCGGTGTGGCCTGCGCGTCCGAGCACACAGAGCTGTGACCGCCTGGTGCCGGACAGGCCTAGGGACCAGGTAGGGCGTGAGTGGAGGTGCCGGCCGGCAGCGAGGTTCAGGGCCACAGGGATGGAAGGGAAGGAGGCGGGACAGGGAGGGTTAATGTGGAGTCACCACACCCCCCTGAGGTCTGTCGGGTCGTGCCCTGCTCTTCCCGTTCGGTTCTGGTGCATCACGTCCCATCCCCAACTGTGCTGGGAGAGGGACAAACGGGTCCTGGCCTTCCTGCTTTGGGGTGGGTCTTGCCTCCGGAGCCATCTGTCTGCAACATCCATGGCTGAAGCAGGTTTTGCTCAGGAGCTGAGTATCTAGAAGGGTTCGTATCTGCAGCGTCATTCTCGGACCCTGGCAGACAGCAGGGGAGGGAGGAATCCAGGGGCTCGGTCCCCCTAATCCATTTACTTCGCTTGAGCTCAAGATTTTCAGTCTCAGCGCAAGGGCCCTTTAGTTTGGTGGGAACATCAGCTAAACCCCACCCCACCCCCACACCGGGTTTTAGAGGCTTCTAGGCGGTCAGACCTGCCCGGATTCATTGGGAGAACTAGGAGCTAAAAGGGAGGAAGGCGGATTAACGTTTTATTTTAATCTGGTTTTGAACTGTGGTTGCCGTCTGGGGCAGCCGGGCGCGGCAAGGGAATGGGAGGGCGCCCAAAGCAGGGGAGGGATGAGCGCACTCTCTGGTCTCAGGATGCTGGGGAAGAAGGAAGAGGCCACTTCAAGAGGACAGCTAGGGTGTACCTTAACTCTGCCCCTCCCCAGAGGCTCCGGGGTGGCATCCTAGCTAAGAAGGTTCCGAGGGATCTAATCCCCGTCCTCGTCCCAGATGGCCCCGCCCCCTCCCGGGGGAGCCACTGCGGCAGTGGAGGGGCAGGAAGGGAGATGGAAAGGGGTCTGGGGGTGGCTTCCCTTCCCCTCCCCCTTCCGGGACAGGCGGTCTTTGTTCCCTGCGGCGGCGGCGGCCGCCAAACACCTGTGAGGCTTCAGGGCTAGGCAAAGGTGGGTTAGGGCGAGTGGCGAGCCTCTGGTGCCCACTCCAACACTCTACCCTCGGGCCGGGGTGCTCCCACCGAGGCAGAACAGACTGTGGCCAGTTCTCCAGCTGTAGAGTACCGTCCAGTGTGGTCCCACAGTACTCCTGGCCTCCAAACGCACTTCCCCTCCCCCAGCCCAGAGTCGGATTTCCAAATTTGCTGTGCTATACACACCTTGGCTAGCAAGGGGTTCAGAGGGAGGTGGGATGGTAGGGCATCGGGGCGCACTTCGGCCGGCGGCACCCCAGCCCAAGGTAGGAGGCTAGAACAGCGAGTGGGCAGCGGGACCCCTTGGGGGCCAAACCCAGCTGGGTTCGGCGAACAAGGCGGGGCTCGCGACGTATCCGCAGTCCCGGTCGGGCGTGCCCTACGACGCGCACCAACCGGAGCAACATTCAAGGTGAATCATCTTCGGTCCGCCTCCCGTCCCTCCCCCGCCCCACAGCACCTGAGCCAATGGCGCGGCGCGGGGGGCGGGCGGGGCGCTGGGGGCGGTAAAACCCTCCCGGAGTCATTATCTCTGCACTCCGTCGAGCCCCCGGGTCTCGGCGTCGGAGCCCGCCTGCCTCCTTCCTTGAACACGATCGTCACACCTGGTGCACCCCTTTCGTCGGCCTCTGGGGCCCGGTGACCATCCAGCCCTACCCCGCCTGCTGCGTGGAAGAGGTTCCTCCTCAGGTAGCTCGGCCGGGGCCTTCCCCGGCAGACCTGTCACCCGACACCCAGGAAGCGCGCGGCCCCATCCCGGCTCCTCTTTGTTCCCCCGCTGGGCTCCGCGCTCCGGCGCCACCTCCTCCCGCCAAGGTCCTGGTGATTTGGGGCGCCGCTCTCGGCTCAAGCTGGGCGCGCCTCAAGTTCTGTCCATTGGGCCCGCTCCAAACGAGGGCCCTTTTTTTGCCTAGTTCCTCGGGTGTGGACTCGGAGCGGAGCTGGGAGGCGGCGGTGAGCCCAGCCGGGAGCCGGCGCAGGTGAGTGTGCGGGGCGGGGCCGGGCGGAGCCAGTGCTGGGCCAGGGAGAAGGTGGAGCGGGCGCCGGAGGGCCAACAGTTCTAGCACCCAGTTTTGTGGGCGGCCGGAGGGGCAAGCAGAGGCCACGTCGTGGCTGTGGCCTTCGGGGATGACGCGGCACTGTGAATTCCTGACTTCCTTGGCCTTTTGGCGGGGATGCGGGCGAGGTGCCGGGGGACGGGGCCCTCAGTACCATGTGCACCGCATCCAGTGCGGTTCCCGGGGCGGGAAGAAAGCGGGGGTCATTTTGAACCCAGGTTGGGTTTGGCTCGGTGCCTGGTACTGCCCGCCCTAATGTCGCCTCCCGGAGGAATTCGGCTGGGGTCCCGGGAGTTTCGCCGCCCTGTTGGGCCTGGGAGGAAGTGCAAGGCCGGGAGGCTGGCCGCGACGCGGGCTGGGGAGCGTTCCTGTGTCGAGCTGGTTTCTCCAGCCCCTTCTCAGGGTTTCACTGCAGGTTGGTTATCGCTTCCGTGGCCCGGAGCCTGCCCCGCCCAGTCCCCTGGGAAAAGCTGGTCCAAGACCTCAGCTTGCCTTCCTTCTATATCCTTCGGCCTGGAGCAAGTGGATACCAGTTCTGAGTCCGAACCAATTCGGTTAGCAAGGGCTGCTCCCAGGTCCCCAGAATCCTGCTCCGGAACAAGTCTCGGATGTTTTATTAGTCGGTGTATCCAATAGTTACCGGCAGTGACTATGCAGCCCAGGCATCAGTGATCGCTCAGTTCTGTGGAGCCCTACAGGCTGAGCCCTTCCTTCATCCTTGGCACCCCTACACTAAGTAGAAAGATCTGCTAGCGCAAGGGATGCAATTCTGATTAGGAGATTAGGGACAGAGATGGGGGGACGGGTGCCCTATTGGGCGCCGTCTCTGTCAGAGATAGTTAGGACCGGGCCTTCTAGGTTTCCTGCTGGCTTTACTAACCTCCTGAGGACCAAGAGCCCAGTTTTCACACTGTAAGCCAGGTTCCTGTGCTACACGTCCGCCCTGAGATTCCGAAGTGCACACAGTCAGTCTAGCCTGTATCACCCTCTGCCTAGACAAGCCTTGGGCATCATGTTTCCAGATTTCTGTACCGAGGTCAATCAAGCCTTCTAAGAAACCCCGTAAACCGAGCCCACCTTTCATCCTCCACTTGTTTTCTTTAGGGCTTCTAGCCACCCTTTCAAACAGTGAGAGGGGTCAATGGGTGGGAGATTATTACACAAAGAAGAAATAATTTCACTGTAATAGTCTCCCTTGTGAGGCTTTCGTTTATTCTTATTTTCCACTAGGAGTATTAACGGGGTCCAGTGGCCCCGGGAACATGCTTGTGCTGTGCACAGCTGCGCACACTCGAGTTTGGTGCATGCCTGGGTAGCTTGGACTGCATCAAAAGCAGCTTGAGGGGCTCCTAAGATTTCACTAGCCAACCAGGAGGTTGGGCCACGCCCTGAGCTAGTGAAGAGGCTAGCCACCCCAGCCTTTGCAGCATTCGATGGAGATATAAGTGATCGGTGCTGGGCCAATCGCTGGTGGGAAGATTCGCAACAGAGACTCTAGATTCGTTGTGTAGAGGTTGATGGCGACAGTTAAGTTACAGGGCTGAATGATAGCAAATGATAGCAAAAGATCCCTAAAGACTCCACCCGAACCACTCACCTCTAGGGAGCTCTGGTACTGAGAATGGGAGGCTTGGGGGGCGGGGGGGGGCGGGGAAGAGGCACATATAGGTCTGACTGTAGAGCAAGAGCCCAGGGAAAGACCCCCCGACCCCACCACCCTGCCAAGGGAGGGATGATTCTTCGAAGATGCGTCTAAGGGGAGTAGGGCTAGGGGAGGGAGACCTGGCAGAGGATGTAGGATACACACTCACCCAGGAGGACATCCTGTGCCCTTGCCAGTCCTCCTTACACACCAACTCTGATGCTCTTTAATTGTTCACACCTACCAGGCTGAGGCACAACCTCTTCCCACGGTCAGAAGAGGAATTTCTTAGCTTTTAATCTCAAGGTCAGGGTTCTGACCTACAGGGAGAGCAAAAGAGACTGTCCTGCCAAAGCCCCGTCATGGCTCCCCGTTGTAGAGTACCAGGGATGTTTTTGCAGAACTCCACCGTCCCCATTTCAGGAGAGCCTATTTTCCTCTGACCCAGGACAGGTTCTGCTTCAACTAAGGTCTAGGGATTCCTGCTCTGCTGTGTGTTGGGTGGACTCTGGCTGTGGCCATGGGTGTGGCCCTGCCTGGGTACCGCAGCATTATCTTCCTGCCGCATTTGAATTAGGAGGGGCAAGGCAGCGCAGGGAGGAGCCTCATTCAGCGGACTAGAACTGGATGCTGAAGGGGTGTTTGGCTCTGTAAGCTGTTCCCTGCTCTCCATCCCCTCCAGTAACAGAAGAGGAAGACGTAGGCAAAAGGGTGGGCATGCCAGGCACTTGGTCCGACAGGGCTATTCTCTTAATGGTGCTTCATTCCTTCCTGGGTGCTCCAGACCGAGTTCTCAGGAGGACATTGGTACCCTGAGTGTGTCTCAATCTTCCCAAAGCCCTTCCCCCATTGCTTCTCTGTTCCATTGAAATGGGGGAAAAAAAGAATTTAGAATGCTGTTTCCAAAATATCCTGCATCTTTAGAGAAAGCCGTTTTCAAGCACAACTCTAAATAGCTTCTCCTTCCCAGCCTCACATTCCCCCAGGTTCATATTAAACTGTAGATCTCCAAGTGGGCCACAAAGCTTCATTTCAGGGGACTCTTTGGTGATTCTGAGAAACACTCCAAACCACATAGAATACACCAGTAACTATAGCTGTCCACCCCCGCTCGACTCCTCTAAGTTCAGAGAATTATAGTGGGGGAAACTGAGGCCACAGGCCAGGGAGTTGACCATCTTACCAAGATGAAATGGCCTTTTGGGAGATGAGCTGGAGCTCCAGAGTCAGCAAATAGTGAGTTTTCTGTCAAAGCCCCACATGTATGTTATCAAGTCCAGGACTGATAACAGGTTTACAGTGGGGTTAGCCTGGAGTAAAGGCTTCTAAGGTTTCTGGAGAACTCTATCTGACCCCTTCCAGTATATTTCCCTTTTCTGTCTACCTTTCCCTGTGGGTTCCAGGCCAGCCTAAGGGTAGGCTGAGCCTGTGTTGCCTCTTCCACAGTGTCTCCAGCTCTCATGCCCTGGGCACCAGAGCTCCAGAGAGACTTACCCTCCCTCTTTCCTCCATCCCCAGGGCACCTGGCACCAGAGGCAAGGGCCTCCATCCTGCCTTCTCTCGTGGCAGCCGCTGTAGCAACCACTGACGCAACCGCCCCAGCCCTCCCTTGGCTCTGTAGCCTCTACCTTCCTCCAAAGTACTCTCAGAACCTTCCAGAGGCTGCTTCCGCGGGCTCCTGCCAGAAACCGTTCACCCTGGCTCTTTCCGAACTGCCTCCTTGTCTGAAGGAGCCCCCTGCCCTGGTCCTGGCCCTGGTCAAGCCACAAAGGTGCCCATCGGAGACACTTTGCAGTCCTGCCTTCTGGGCCTCTGCTTGTGTCACTGGGCAAGCCAGGACTGCTGGCCTCTGTGCTGAGAGGCCATGAGAAGCACATTGGATGTTCTTGTCACTGCCCGCTTGGGAGTAGGTGAGGTCCAGCGCCCTAGGTTAGGAGGATCTGGCATCTGCTTGCTGACCTTGGCAGGAAGGTGGCTTGTTTGGGCGATGGTATTGGGATGTGATGGGAGACTGCTGCCCTCAGCAAGTCCAAGAAATCAGACTTTCTCTTCACTTGCCCTTGTCTTCTTGAAGGACAATTTGGGCTAGTGCACAACAACGAGCTGGTGAGCAGGGTTGCTAAACTGCGCATGACAGCAGTGGGGGTGGGGTGGGGGGAGTAGGTTGTAGGACCTCCAGGAGAAGGCAGCTGACCCCTCTGCAGGGTCTGCAGGCTGGAGAGTGTGACTCCTGTCCTGTGTATGGCACTGGTAGAATTCACTGTGAACAGTCTCAGTCAGTGAATTACCGAAGGGCCATAAACAGAGCAGAGACAGATCCGCGAGCGCCTTGGAGCTCCTCGCCCCTTTCTGCCTAGACCTCTGTTTCCAGGGGTGCCAGGGTACAAAGACCTCCTCTGCTCCTTCCCCAGAGGGCCTGTTCCAGTACCATCTGCTTGGCCGATTTTGGCACTAGCACATTTTTGCTTGTGTCTCTCCGCTCTGAGCAATCATGTGTAGTGCCAATATGGGAAAAGCGGGCTGCTGCGGCCACGTTCGCCTCCCCCTGCATCCCAGGGTCTGTGTGTCTCACTGGCTCCCTGGCCCATCTGGCTTACTGTTGGGTGAGGAGGGTACAGCCCTACCCTGGTGAACAGCCAGATCACCTTACACTGCCTGAGGCCAGAGTGGAGTCGAAGCTGGGCAATCCGAGCTGGGCCAACAGATGGAGATGCTTGGGGTGGGGGTGGGGGTCGCCATCTGTAGGGCCTGCTTCTGTGATGCCCTGCTGGGCTCCTCCTCCTTAAGGTGAGACCTCTTTGGGGTCTAGCCTTCTGCTACAGGATTCCAAGGAAGCAATTCCAAGCAATGGGATATCCTGTGCTCAGCATGAGTGTTTTATGAGGGTGGCAGTCCCGAGAGCCTACCATCAGTGGCTTACCTTATGTCAGTGATGAGAGGGATACTAGTGTGGTTTGGCATTTAGAGGGCTGGGAATATTCTGGAAGGGTCAGTTATGGCCTTTCCATCCACCCACTAGTGTTGGTTTCCTGCATCCTTGGAGTCCCTGTGACTTAATGTCCCTAAGCTGCCCATATATGTGTTATGTAACATTGTGTATGTAAGCTCTGATCTCGAACAGCTGCACCAGGTTTGCAGTTTGCAAAGAGTCATCTTACAGATGGAGGGACAGGCTGGAGGTCCATGAGTAGTGAGGTAGGGTCACTACCTCTCTTCAGTCACGACAATGTATTGACCTCCAGTGGCCTTGCTCTGTGGAGATTGCTCACACACCCCCGATCCCTGTGGCTGGGTGAATCTTGGCTCTGACCCTTCATATATCCCTGGCCTTCAAAATGAGTTAGATCTGGACCTGGTCCATAGGGCTTAGAAGAGCCTACCCACCAGCCAGGCTCTTGGGTGAAGCCCTGGTGGTTAGCAGGCAGTGAGGGCTGAGCTGACTGACCTGGTCCACTGACCATCTGGTAGCCATCATATCTGAAGTTACTGGACCAGCCCCTAATGAGACTGCTTCTCCCTGGGGAAGGGGAACCTCATGCAAGAGCTAGTTACTCAGTCCAGTTACAGTTAGGTGGCCAAGCTAAAGAGGGCTGGGGCCAGGCCAGGGGAATTTGTACAGTTGAGTCTGGAAGTTAGAAATCAATCAATCCAGTTGACTGCTCATCAGGAACGTGCCTGAGCATCCAGGGCCGCCTGCTTGGGTGCCCTGAGAGTTGTGTTGGATAGGGAGGACATTTATACCTACTACTGCCAACTGGGGGCTCCCATAAGTCTCTGGGGTATGGTACTAATGTCCCTGTGCAGAAGGCTATCTGAGCACTTGGGGGGGGGGAAGGAAGGACAGGAAGAGACCTCACCGCCTCACCCTGGTGAGGTCTCTGTTTCAGGTCTTGCCTCTGTGGACCCAAGTCTGCTCCTGTCCAGCACTCAGAGCTGGGTCCCTCTAACCAAAGCAGTCCTCAGACCCCTAGTGGTCCTGCCTCTCACACTGGCCTTGGTGGAGGCTTTGCTGAGACCTCACTAGCAGGTGTTGGTGTAGCCCAGTTCTATACTTCTTTCCAGGCTCAGGGCTCCACCCCTCTGGGGCCTGCATTCCCAAAGGATGACCACTGGCCATAGCTTTCTGGTTCTCCTCATCTAGCCTGTTCTTGACCTGGGTGAAAGTTCACCTATAGTAGTGACTGCCGATGAGCAGAGGCCACAAGGCTGGTTGGACTCCGCAGAAAATCAGCTTCCAGAGGACCATGCTGGTGAGGGTGCGGTAGGAGGGGAGGGCTCACCCTGTCAAGCAGGACCAGTTTCTCCCTGGCTGTCTGATCCTGCGGAAGGATTTACCCTTACCTTCTCAGGGCAGTTGGTGCGGTTTAATCCACTGGGGACCTTCCTGTCTTATATTGTTCGGGCACGGTGGCTCTTAGGTGCCTGAGTTGCTGCCTCCTGGGTAGGCTCCTTGCCTCGTTGCCTGGTGTTGGGGTTGCCTGGGCCGGCCACTCCCCAGAGTCCCTGTGAGGTGGATTATTCCAGACTTTCGCCCTTCCCCCACCCCTGCATTTGTTTATTCAATCCAGGCCATTATCCGGGTCCCTGCCCCAGCTCTGCAGTCCTCTGGCTCTTGGAAATGCGATCTGGCTCCATTGATCGCAGGCAGGCGGGGCTGCTTGCTCCCAGCCTAGCTAGTGTGGCCCAAGATTGAGCAGTTAGGGGTGCTGACAGGATAGGACCCTCCCCACTCACACTGGAGTGGAGGGAGTGATCCACTCAACTCACCAGTGGCTTGCCTTAACACTTTGTAATGTGATAAAAATGTGTGGCCTGCCTTTGGGAGGTATGTGGCCAAGAAACCAAGGTCCTGCTTGTGTCCCCACTGGGGACTCACTCTAGGTCGAGGTTTCAAGGAGCTTCCTGGCCAAGCAGATCACCCCAGCCCTTGAATTCAGTACTGGGATCACAGATGTGGCCCACAATTCTGGCCCAGCTATAAAGCAAGTTTTTCTCTGGGCAGTGGAGTCGTCTCAGCACCCAAGCTTAGGCCACTGGCAGGGACCAGCTTCAGCGTCCAGGGTTCGTCTGCACCTCTGCCCTTCCAAAGCATCACCTTTGGATCCTTCATCCTCCCAGCATGGAGGACAGAGGGAACGGTGGCATTTCCATCACTGGCGCTGTTAGCCAGCAGCTCCTCTAGATTTATGGAAATGAATCCATGGGTGGTTTTGGGGCAAAGAAGTATACCATCTTTGGGGTTCCTTGAAGGCTGCAGGGGTGTGTGTCTTTTTGGAAGGGATGGGTAAGGAAATCTCTGCACTTGGGAGAATGCTGTGCAGATGTACTATGCAGCTGTATTTGGCTTGGCTGGCCCTGCTACACTGCAGTGATGGCTGTCTAGACTCTCCAGAGAAGGTCTTAGCCTAGGGTTCTTCCTCCCCAGCCTCAGGGAGGAGACCACAGGCCTGGCAGTGGTTTGCCTGTGGGCTTGACAAGGAAGTGGGTTCTATGCATTGACCTTTTACCTCCCTCCCGGTGGTGGGTGGGACAGCTGAGGAACTTTAGGCTCTGGGGAATGTCAGGAAGGGATTAAACAGGATGCCACCTGGGGCCCTTGGTAGATGGCAAGCTGGCCCCATGCCACTCTCTTCCTTGGTTACCAAGCATGGGACTCCCTGACCCAGAGTGCACCCATTCCCAAGCTCCCGCTGGCAGGTGCCTGGGGTGCAGTGTCTTTGAGAGCAGTGGCTATGGCTCCATCACTGCTCAATGCCCCTACACATGGACTGTGCGTCTTGGTGGCGGAGGAGGTGGCTGGAGGGGAGGCAGGGCTCGAAGGGGTTTTACACTGGAATAGGACCGTACAGGCCGAAGGACCATAGTCTGGACTTTGTGTTAACTGTGGGAAGAGCGCCCTCCTAAGACCACCCTAACTGCTTCTTCTTCAACATAGGCTTACTGGTCTGGCTGCCGGAGGCCTCCCACCATTTTTGGCAATGGTAGAACTCACACCGGTAAGGTAATGGGACCCGGTGGTTCTAGACTTGCCAACTATGGTGTAAGTGCTGAGCTGCTGAAGGTCTGCACCGTGCTGGAACCTGCCGATCACCAGGAAGGAGAGGGGACTCCCGTCCCCAGACCACCAGGCAGTGGCAGAGGGTGGGCGCAGCTGGAAGTGACCCTTAATGTTTCCCTGCGCCCCCCTGAGGTCACAAGTCATGAAGTCAGCTGGCGAACCGACCTCTTCTCGCTCAGGAATGGTGAAAAGGACTTGGGATCCAGCCTTGCTCCAGGGTGGTCCTCACAGGGATGGTGGGAATCCTAAGCTTGGTGAGGGAGAGACAGAGCTGGCTTTTCCTCTCCCGCCCTCAGCCCCCCCTCCCCCCAGGGCTGTTTTTCAGGTAGGTTCTGAGGCCACAAAGAAGTGCCTTCTGGTCTGTGCGATCCCCTTTTGGAGCTTCTGGCTGGGGTGTGAGGGTGGAGATGGCATACTCTCCACTCACAGACATCTAGGAATCTTGCCCAGGCCCTAGAAGGGTAAAGGAATGAAGACTCCCATGTGGACGGAGTGTGTTGAGGCCATCTGGCGTCTGGAGCTGCGGCCTCTGTGCTAGCCCCTCCAGCTTGCTGCTTTGTGGCTAGGCTGCTGACACCTGAGCCCGTGTTCACAGAGGGGCGCAGTGAGATTGTGCTGACAGTCTAGACTGCAGGTTCCTACAACTCAACTCTGGAGTTAGGGCGAGTGATTATTCTAGATGGAGGACCTTGGTAGGGTGGGCCTGTTTGGGAAGTCTGGGCCCTAGGGTTGATTTCCTGTCTCTATAGGTAATCAAGGCAGCTGCCCTGGGAGCTACACATGTTTGTGACTGTGCAGATGCACGACTGTATGTGTGACCTTAGTTAAAGTCTCTCTCTCTCTAAGGACACCCCAGGACCTCAGTTATTGTAACCTGACTTTTTTTCTTCCCCCTTTACTCTCAGTCATTGTTATTCCAGTCCCCAGAGCTGATAGGGGAGGGGCAGGGGTGGGGGGCTGGTCCTCTTCTCCACTAAAACTTCCCAGGAAGAGATAGGCCAAAGAGGAGTGGCAGGGAGCACCCCAGGAGAAGGGCACTGCCCTCCCACACACTGTATAGGTGGGAAGAGGCTGGGCTGCTTGGTAAGCATACACACGTCAGAGACAGCCTTAGCACCTCACTGTGCTAATGCAGGCTACTGTCATCAACTTTAGAATTTTACCAGTATTCTATTGTTATGTCAGTATCCCGTTTCTTCCTTCTCCTTTGCAGGGGGTTCCATTTATTTGTTCAATGTTTCTTAGAGGTTCATTAAATTTATGTATGTATTTTTGTGGTGGGGTCTAGCCTTATAGTCCAGAGTGGCTCAGACTCCAGATTCCCCTCTGTCTCTGCCTCCTGAGTGCTGGCATTGCAGGTATGTATCATTGGGCAAGTGGGGGTGGGGGTTTGGGGTTTTTTTTGTTGTTTGTTTAGGGACAGGGTTGTATTATGTAGTCCTAACTGACCTAGATTCAGGCTGTAGACCAGGCTAGCCTCAAACTCAACAGAGATCCACCTGCCTTTGCCTCCCAAGTGCTGGGGTTAAGGATATATTCCACCATGCTCAAGCAGTTGACTATTTTATAGGTCATATTTGTTCTTGAGCCTGAAGGCTATGGGAGCCCCAACAATCAGTGGAAAGATGTGGCAAAGAAGCAGGTTTTGTGAGAACATTTTTGTGGTCAAATGGAAAATCAAAGGATTAAATGGAACCGTGGTCCCAGGATTCCCAAGGCAGTGGAGGCTGACTGCCATAGGTTCAAGACCTACACAAGAAGTTCCAAGCCATCTTAGGTTACATAGTAAGACCCTGCCTCTGAAACAAAACAGGCTGGGTTGTGGTGGCGCACGCCTTTAATCCCAGCACTTGGGAGGCAGAGGCAGGCGGATTTCTGAGTTTGAGGCCAGCCTGATGGTCTACAGAGTGAGTTCCAGGACAGCCAGGGCTACACAGAGAAACCCTGTCTCAAAAAAAAAAAAAAAAAAAAAACAACAAAAAAAAAAAACAAAAAAGAAAAAAGGAAAAAGAAAAGAAAAACAAAACAACAAGACCCAAACAAAATAAAGTCAAAAAGGAGTCAGTGGAAGACATGAGAGTTCATCGGAGAGGGGAGGTGGGGGACAGTTCCCAGACACAGTCCCCAGCAAGGAAAGTGGGCTCTGCCTGGTGTGATGCTCATGGTTTAGGACAGTGAGTCATGAACCACTTTTGACTTGATTGAAGGGTGGCTAATGGCACCTGGTCTCAATGCCAATAAGGTGGCCAGGTATGCAGCTGTAGTTAGTATGTAGTTTATAGCTAAAGCTGGGGGTTCTTGGTCTGTGTCTCAGAACCGTCCCTCCTGGCCATGCCGTACAGCTTCTGAGCTTCCAGAATGGCTGGTTTGGGAACTGAAGGGGCAGGCAAGGGCTGAAAGCATTCTGGAAGCACTGAAGAAGAAACCGTTAATAAAAACCATACTCCTATTGCTGAGAGCATGGTGGCCTTTATCCCAGCACTCGGGAGGCAGAGGCAGGCGGATTTCTGAGTCTGAGGCCAGCCTGGTCTACAGAGCGAGTTCCTGGATGGCCAGGGGAAACCCTGTCTCAAAATAAAATAAAATAAAATAAAAACAAAAAAAGAATACCACTGGACGTGGACTATCTGCTGTGTGCTGGGAAGGGCACAGGTGAGCAAAGGTGGGCCGCAGATGTCAGGCCAAGAGGAGCAAGAAACTGAAGGCTGTGAGCTCTACCAGAAGAGGGCTGGGCAGTGGGCTAATTGCTGGCAGGCAGTCCTACCCTATCCCAACAGCTATGGCCGTTTGGGGTGGCGGGGAGGTGCCCACTGAAAGTACTCCCAGGGCGATCACTACCTCCCCTCTGGGCTTCCATTCTGTCCCCTAAGCTGATCTCAGCAGCCCCATCCATCCCCATCCCCTGGGCTCTGATGTGCTGTGCTGTCTTCCCTCCGACTCTCCTCATTGAGGTGCTTCTGCTTCAGGGCTCTTTCCCCAGGCTGTGGTCAGGTGCACCCCACCTGAGCCTCAACACTCCTGCTGAAATCATGGTGGGTGGGACGATTTCACCCCCACCCCCAAAGGCCAGGAGTCAGCCAGGTGGTGGTGTCAGTCCGACTTTTGTGTATTTTGGGTAATGTGTTTCTCACAAGTTTGTGTGGAGCCTAGGTGTGCAGCGGCTCCCTCCCTTCCTCACTTCGCTCTTCCTTTCTTTTAGAGAATCTGTTCATTTGGGGGAGGGTGCCATGGTCCACCTGTGGAACTCAGAGGACAACTTGCCAGAGTCCGTTCTCTTTTGACCAGTGGGTTCTGGGGATCAGACTCAGATCAGAGGTGGTTAGACCCGGTGTCAAGCTTTGCCTTCCTGGCGGCTTTTGTTTTGAGACAGGATCTCGGGGACTGTGGCACATATTGGCTAGCCTGGCTATCGGATGGCAAGCCCTGAGGTTCTGCTTGGGTTGCAAAGGCCTGCCGGCTACGCCTGGCTTTGGTTTTTTTAAACACTCTAACAGCCAGCTTCCCAGTGCCCCTCCCCAACTCAACTTATTTTTAGATGGTCTCACCTACACGGAAGCCAAGGATGACTTTGAACTTCTGGTCCTCCTTCCAGTGCTGCAGTTAGCAGAATGAGTCATCATGCCCAGTTTCTGTGGTACCTCAATTCTGTGTGTGCTAGGCCAGCACTCAACTGATGGGAGTTTCCACTCACATTCATGCTTTGGCCCTGGGACCTCACAAACTTGGGTGTCCACCTCAGCTCCCAGTCCATGATCTCAGGTACCCCCAAGACCTGCTCTTTTGTTTGTTTGTTTGTTTGTTTTGGTTTTTTGAGACAGACAGGTTTTCTCTGTATAGCCCTGGCTGTCCTGGAACTCACTTTGTAGATAGGCTGGCCTCGAACTCAGAAATCTACTTGCCTCTGCCTCCTGAGTGCTGGGATTAAAGGCGTGCGCTACCACCCCCGGTTCCCTGCTCATTTTTTGAGCTCTTTTTCCCACAGACCAAGGCGTTCCTCATGAGTGGGTTTCCCTTGGGCCCCATGAAGTCACAGGAAGGCTTTGACCTTCCAAAAGCAAGTCGTGTCCCAGGGCCAGGGCTGGCAGGTGAGTCTAACATGAGGGCTAAGAATAGAGGCTCCCCAAAGCAGCTTTCCAGGGAGGGAAGCTGGGGTCTGGCTCCAGGGAAGGCTCTGCCTGGCCTGGCCTGCAGCTGTGTGGGCATACACTGGGCTTGCGTTGCTTACAGCATTGCTGTAGGGCTTCCACTACACTTAGCTGGGCTGGGAAAGTAGGCCAGGCAAGGGGTTACTTGTGCTGCGCAGGGAGGGCACGGGGCAAGGGACCCAAGTACAGACAGGCTCAGCACCTTAGTGCTGGGCTGGTCCTATGGCTCCTGAATTTAGACAGTATGCAAATTGGGTCTTAGAGGAGAGAGAGGATAGAAGGCTGTAGGGGGAGCAGCTGATGGCCACGTGACTGCATATCCACAGGATGTTGCTGTGGAGTGGGGCTGAGTCCTGTTACCCCCAGTCAGTTGGCGCTGTGATAGAGCATCAGGCTGGCATGGGACAGAGAAAGATTCATCCACCTATACATGCATTGCATTCATGCATGCATGTGCGATGGCTCAGAGGGCAAAGCTGCTGGCTGTTAAGGTATAGGTAAAATAGTGAAATTAAATAGCATCGCTGGAGGTGAGCTTTACCCTTTTTTAGGGGTGTGCAATGGTACCCGGAGACATGTCTGTTGTCTTGACTACAGGGGATGAGCCACTGGCATCATGGCAAAGGCCAAGGATGTGGATCAGCATCCTATAATAAGACAATCTGACCCTGTTAGTAGAAGCCAGGCACATTGGCAGACTTGGAATCTAGTACCTCATAGGCTGAGGCAGGAGGATTTTATGTTCCAGGCAGCCTGGACTACAGAGTGAGGCCTTGTTTTTTTTGTTTTGTTTGGTATTTTTAAAATGTCAGCTGAGGGTGGGAAATGGCTCGGGCTGTTAGGTTACAGCCAGTGAGCTGATACCTGAGAGCAAAGATGCAGGCCAGTTAGCGGAGAAGAAAATCAATCGCACAAGGGCAGGACCTTGAGATTCAGAGATGGAACTGCTGAAGGTCTCCAGGAGACCTGGTGACTTTGGCAGAGCATGTACCCACGTGGGACAGCACTAGAGGAGGTGGACCATCCCTGTGCCTTGGTAAGATCCTGGCACCTTCAGATTTGGACTAGACCAGTGGCAGCTTGGGTACCTGGGTGTACTGGCTGGTTTTGTGTGTCAACTTGACACAGCTGGAGTTATCACAGAGAAAGGAGCTTCAGTTGAGGAAATGCCTCCATGAGATCCAACTGTAAGGCATTTTCTCAATTAGTGATCAAGGGGGAAAGGCCCCTTGTGGGTGGGACCATCCCTGGGCTGGTAGTCTTGGGTTCTATAAGAGAGTAGGCTGAGCAAGCCAGGGGAGGCAAGCCAGTAAAGAACATCCCTCCATGGCCTCTGTATCAGCTCCTGCTCCCTGACCTGAGTTCCAGTTCTGACTTCCTTTGGTGATGAACAGTAGCATGGAAGTGTAAGCCGAATAAACCCTTTCCTCCCCAACTTGCTTCTTGGTCGTGATGTTTGTGCAGGAATAGAAACCCTGACTAAGACACTGGGGGACTGTTGTGGGTTACTAACTTAATTGTTGTACATTTAAAGAGATGTTTAAAAATATCTTCTGGCTTTGGAGGTGTGGCTCTGTGGTAGAATTTGCCTAGGCGGATGAGGTCATGGGTTTAAGCGCCAGCACAGGGAAAAAAACCATACATCTCAGCTTTTGAGTCTGTGATGAGGGCTATCCTGGAAATATTCATGTATTTTGTCTTTAGAGACAAGTCAGCCGTCTCCAGGAAAAGCTTACCTAGAAAGTGGAGGTCTTTTATAATCGCTTCAAGACAAGGGAGGCTACAGGTGCCCCTCTGCACCCCAGGTCGTCCTTACTGGTGGCTGGGCCCCTGGCTTTAGATGGATGATTGATCTCTCAGCCTTGCCACGGGCTGGGGGGTTGCAGTGGATTGCTGGTCTCAGTGGGGAGTGTATGAGCTGAGACTTGTTGACATCAGAACTGTGTTTGGGTCTTAGCTCCTAGGCTCCACAGCTGTGCCACAGGTACCATCCAGCTAGCTTGTCCCCTAAATGTGTGCAAGTGCTGCGGGGAGGAGGAATTCTCACAGAATGGATGTGTCTTCTTCCACACTGCAGATGCTGTGTTTGACAGTGGGTTCATCCCAGATATGAGCTTGTCCTGGATATGGGTTCTGGAAGCTCTATTACAGGTATTGGTATGATCCAGATGGTCCCAGAATGAAGGCTTCCCTGTACAGTGGCTCTGCCACAGTTGCCTGAAATAAAAAGTCTGGCTGGAAAGGCAGATTAGCAGGCCCAGGGGTGGTTGGTGGTAGAGGCAGCCATTAAGGCTCTCTCTTCCCAGCCAGAACTCATACCTAGAACTCTTCTGTATGTGCTCCCCCAGCCCCTATGACATCCTGTCCTGATGAGCAGTGGAGGGCACAGGACCAGAAGAGGAAGGCAACAGTCAGTGGAGATTGGGGGGAGGAGCGGCAGGTACCCCCTGCATTCACAGGATGGGGTAGGGTGGGGCAGGGCTTGTCCTTTCCGGAGAGCAGACTCAATTGTGTTGAAAGGAGACTTTTGTTACCCTGAGGTGCCTTTCTAGGCATCTTGATCTGAATTTGAATTGCGGATGGTTTTTCTTGCAGAAACTGCTTTGCTATGCCTGACTGACTCTCCTCTTATCTCCTAAAGGACTTCAGGAGTGAATTCCACAACTGTAAATAGTGCCCCACCATCCAGTCTGTCCACCTGAGAGCTTCAGTCTCACTGAGTGTCCTCCGAGGACGAGGACGGCAGGTCCTGGAGTGTTGGGTGCAAGGAGTGTCAACCTCATGCAGGGCTCTCGTCTTGGTCCAGAACCTCCGGCATTGGCAAGGGAGGGAAAGGGATGGGAGCAATCTTTAAGAGCTTCACTCAGACCAAAGGAAAGAACAGCACTGACTTTCCTGAGGGTCTTAGATGTAGCCAAGGCTCCCTGGCACAGGTTTTGCAGTGCCTGCTTCTAGGTTGGTGTGTCTCCTGAGAATCTGGGCTCTGATGCAGGAAGAAATGTTTGTCCTCACCGCATCTCCCGGCAAAGGAGGAAACCCCTGCATCATTTCTTGTGGCAACCCCCCGCCCCCCCTGAGTTACAACCTGGGAATAGGCACTTTTAGACATCTTGGGAGTTTAGCCCTTCTCAGACTATCTTTGCAAGGGAGTTTTTGTTTGTTTGGTTTTTGTTACAATGTTTCCTGTCTTGTGTGAACCAGTGACACCATTTATTTGCCCAGACCATAATTCCACCCAGGTTGACCCAAGCTGGCAAATGTGTGGCCTCCTCTGGACCTTGGCTTCTCACTCATGTGCTACCCTTTTAAATGTCATTGTATACATCTTTTATGGAACCTGTTTCAAGTCATTCTTTTTAAGTATTTAAAAGTAGCCTCTTACTGGAAAAATAAAACTGTTCTAAGATTGGGTTGTGATCGGTGAGTACCTTTACCAAGCACCAATGAGTGAGCGCTGTGCTCAACAGTACCCAGTGAGATGAGCCTTCCTGTCAGTAAAATGTAAGAGGTTAGAGGGATGGTGGGCGTGGGGTTAGCTAACGGGGCACACTGTTATAAAGACCACCCTGAGTTACTGATGATAGAGCCAACAGGCTCTAGTTGGGTTATCAAGCTCCATGCTCCCTGGTGCTCTTGTCCTTGACAGTTGTCTGCTTCTGGGTTTGGACTGGGTGTGAGCTACAGGTCACCACTGATCAGGTCACAGTGGGCACGTAACAGACCGAGGCAGGCTTCCCAGCTGGCCACTGAGCTCACCTGAAGCCTCCGACTGTAGTAGATGGGATGAGGAGGCCTGGCCATCAGCAGGATTCAACCCTTCACACATGAGACAGTCCTGGCATCCTGTCCTTCTGTCTTAGCTGGATGGCAGGGCCCATGCTGGGTGTTGAGACTGATCAGACAAGGGGACATTGAAGCCTGGCTGAGTGCTCGGCAGAGGATCTACCCTGGTCCACTGCAGAGAGTGCTCTCGAGCTGTAATGCCAGGACAGGAGCCAGCTCAGTCACAGCTGGGGAAGAGCGTTGGAAGTGATGCCTGCTGGTGGCCCTGGGCCTTTCCCTGCTTCTGGATAGGACTTTCAACAACAACAAAAATCCAATTTATTTTATTTGTATTTGTGTGTGTATCTACCCCGGAGCTGGAGTTGCAGGTGATTGTAGCCCTGAAATTGAACCTCTGCAAGAACAGTAAGCGCTTCTAACTGCTGAGCCATCTCTCTAGCCTCTCCTAAGGCTGTCCTCAAAGCTAACACTACCTTCCACCCAGGTCATAGACTCGGCTGACCTTACAATCCAATGAATATTCAGACTCAGCTTGGCCTCCTTGTTTGATGCCTATTCAGACTCAGCTTGGCCTCCTTGTTTGATGCCGGTTGAGTTTTGTTGCTTAAGTGGGTTTTGGCGCATGTGCTAGGTTGCAACAAGGCGTCTCGGACCTTGCAAGATTATGAATTAAGTCATTGGGTTTTTTTGTTTTTTTTATGAAATTACTTAACAATGTTACCACTGCTTTTCTGTTTGCTTTGTGGGAAAATGTTGAAGAAACCTGGCTGGCTGGGGTTCCCTATATTGTGTGATTTTAGAGACCCACTGGAAACCGAGTGTGCTGGATCCAGTTCCTGCCGAGCATGAGTCTGTGCATGTGTGTGCCGAGCTCATGACGAAAGACTGCGGCTGAGGGAAGCCTTGGACAAGGACCATGGTGCAGTCGCAGGCCTGGCTCAGAACAAGCTGGACCACCGACGGGAGAGGCTGAGCTCAAGGCTCCCCTGGTCTACAAAGCAAGTTCTAGGCTAGCCTGGGCTATACAGAGACCCTGCCTCAAAGTTAAAAAGCAAAGCAACATAGGTTTTATATAGAAACCTGATGTAGCTTCTTCCTTCTCTGAGGGCCAGCATACACCGTAGGCTGCTGGGGACAGTCATACACACGTGGGCTTTGGGGAAGTTGCTGAGTCTCCGTTGCCACAGCTTTAAGCTGGGCCTCCTTCCAGGCTGGAAAGGTTGGGACTCCTGGTATAAGGTCTTAGACAGCACAGTGCAGAGCCTTTAGTACCTAGTAACTTTCTTCTTAGGACCAGGGTTTCTTTGTGTAGCCTTGCTGTAAAGCTGCCTGGCCTGGACTTCAGCTCCATCTGCCTCCTGAGTGCTGGAAAAGGCGTGTCGCACCACTGACCAGGCCCCTCCCCCTCCCTTTTAAAAACATTTCAATTAGTTATCATTTTTTATGATTAACTTCATGTGCACTGGTGTTTTTTGCCTGCTTTATGTCTGGATGAAGATGTCAGATCCCTTGGAACTGGAATTACAGACAGTTGTGAGTTACCACGTGGGTGCTGGGAACTGAACCCTGCGGCCTCTGGAAGAGCAGCCAGTGCTCTTAGCCGCTTAGCTGTCTCTGCAGCTCCATTAATTAGTAACTTTTAACTGTTAGCATCTTTGGGGTTTTTTTTGTTTTTTTGTTTTTCAAGACAGGGTTTCTCTGTGTAGCCCTGGCTGTCCTGGAACTCACTCTGTAGACCAGGCTGGCCTCAAGCTCAGAAATCCATCTGCCTCTGCCTCCCGAGTGCTGGGATTAAAGGCGTGCGCCACCACGCCCGGCTGCATCTTTGGTTTTTGAGACGAGGTCTCAGTGTAGCTCAGACTGTCCTTAGTAGCCAATTTTTGTTCTTGTTTTTTTTTTTTTTTGTTTTACTTTTTTGAGACAGGGTCTCTCTCCATAGCCCTGGCTGCCTTGGAACTAGATGAGGCTGGCTTTAAACTCACAAAGATCCCCCTGCCTCTGCCTCCCGAATGCTGAGATCAAAGGTGTGTGCCACCACGCCCGTCTCACTATTCATTTCTTCAAGGGTATACATAAATTCAGAAAAAAATTGAGAACCAGTGAATTAATTGCTTAATGACATTTTGAGAAGGCTTTTTCAGGCTAGAGGGATGCCTAGCATGAAAGTATCTCTCCCAAACTGTCTTCTCCTCCTGGCAATTCTGCATCAGCCTCCCAAGTGCTGGGATTATGCGCATGGGGCATCACACCTGGTTAATTCACAACAGCCCTCCCTCCCGATGGCTGTGCTGGGTATTGAACTTGGAGGCCTTGCAAATGCTAGGCAGGTAATCTACAACAAATTCTACCCTCAGACTCACTGACAATTTCATCTGCAAGTGCATTAAATCTTGGGCAGAGCATCTACACCCCACCCCAAACAGCTAAGCCACTTAAAAGTAAAACCGAATGCTCCGCGCTCCACATGTCCCCACCTCAAGCACATGAAGTAGTATTTCTGCACAGGTCCTAGGCATGCCTGCCCAGGTTGGTGTCCTGGTTCTGTCTTTTGCTGACAGGCGGATCTTGGATCTTGGTCAGGTAACTTGGCTTCTTTGTTCCTCATTGCTCAGGATGATGGCGCTTCACATAGCCTCAATTGGAGGGTAGCCTAAAGACTATGATTGCTATAGGAATTCTCTAATTGTGGGAAAGCCAGAGCTAGGATTGCCCGTGGACAGGGTTCCCTCCACCCCATCTCTGCAAAGGATACTGCCCTCCCTCCCTCCCTACTCTGGAGAATTACATTACAGGCCCTTGCACTAAAAAAAAAAAAAAAAAAAAAAAAAAAAAAAAAAAAAAAACTAGCAAACAGCTCAATGGTCTTCAGAAGGGAGGGGCGCCAATGAGGGAGCTTCGGCCCTCAGTGAGGTGGAGAGCCTCCAGCCTCCACTTTGCTTCAGTGCACTCAGCCCTGCTCTATCCCACCCCATTCCTCCTGCTGCCGCTAGCCCAGAGGTTCTCAGCACCGCTAAGGCTTGGACCCTGTGACACAGTTCCTCTTAATGTGAGGGCGGGGTAGGCGTGTGTATGGGGATGGACCCTGCTCTACAATCAAGCTGGGTTTCTTCTTGATGGGTCTTGCACCCACCTACCCTGGGTTGTGCCTGAGCTATTCTTCCAGAGATCTCCTTAGCTTGGTCATGGGAGCGTAGGCGACTCCAGGAGTCACAGCACCACCAGGGGACACCTTGAGCTGCAAGGTCACCAAGCATTCCTAGACTGACAGGCTTCTGTGAACCCGGTGGTGAGCTACACGGTGGATCCTTGGATCTACTGAATTTATACTGCTCTGACCCTAGCAGGCCTCAGCACATGGAGCTGTAGGGACCTGTCCATGGTCTTCTCTTTCACATGTGCATGCCGGGGGAGTGCTCTGTCCCTGAGCTAAAGTCCTAGCCCCACTCTTCCTTCTCAGAGAACTGCCAAGTTTTAAAAAAACATCTATTCATTTGTGCTTGTATGCACATGTGCGCATGTACAAGTGTCTCGCCACATATGTAGAGGAGGTCAGAGGACAACCCCAGAGAAATCAGTTCCATTCTGCGTGAGCTTCAGGAATTCAACTCTGGGCATCAGGCTTTCTGCCTGCCAAGCCACCGGTGGCACAGGACCATGCCAAACTTCATTTACCTGGGACATGCTAGTATTCATGAATCTAATGTAATAGACCCTCAGGTCAGATTTATTTGACAAGATAGTTTGGTATGCCTGAATGTTTTATGTTGCTAATAAAATCAGATTTCATATAAAAACCTGACTTCTCCCATTTGCTGGGAATTTTGAAGGCAGCAAAGCCCATTTGTCTTTGGGAAAGGTGCCAGTCAGATAGCTGTTTGCCACTTTGTCTCATGCCCACCTCTACCCCACTGCTTCTCTTACTCACTGGACTTAAGTGACTCTCCCTGGTCAGCTGCTTAGGGAGAAGTGACAGAGAAGCTTGGCGCCAGCCTCTCGGAAGCCAGCGCTCACAAGCTCTTGGGAAGGCACTGTCTGGGTTTGGCTTGTAAACCACGGGAGCTAGCAGCAAGCATCCCGGGAAGGCTGAGTAGGAGGGTCTCTAGAGAAGCTGTGCTCTGCACAGCTGCAGTCATTCCTTCCTGGCACATCCTCCCTGGTGAATGTGAATGGCGGTGTACCATGTATATAAGAAGGGATAGAAGCTGGTACTTGACAGTACTGAGCCAAGGCTAAACCCCAAGGGAAACCGCATCCTCATTCGCTGACTATAATCCCATCAGCCGGAGACTCACTGAGACATCTACAAATAAAAATGACAGAAAAGGGCACCCAAGGGGAAGATGAGGCACAGCTCATGAGGAGACATAGTGGCTGTGGGAAGGGCCCGAGTTAGGGCGTGGTGTGATCCAGCTGTGACACACACATTAAAACAGTGAGTGTGGTGTGTGTGAAACCAAGAAACAAGGATGCAGATAGCAATGCAGGGCTTGGACCTTCTGCTCTGAAGACATTTCCTGCATCAAACACACTCACTCACTCACTCACTCACTCACTCACTCACTCACTCGGGAAACCCTTTTAAGATGCAGGGGTCACCAAGGTCTTTTAATATGGTGCCAAATAAACACCTAAAACAGATTTCAGAGTAGAACCTTCAGACCACCTTGAGGCTTTCTGAAGTGCAACTGTTCCAGAGAACTGGGATACAGAAGACAGACATCCTCAGGACTGGTTGGTGGGTTCACCCAGCACTCGGGAGCGGACAGGTCTCCTCCCTCCTGGAGTTCCTAGAGTGTGGTCCAGTCTAGAGACCTCTAGTGCATGTCTTTTGTAAAGGACAATGAGCCACACCCCAAAAGAGTCCTGTAGCCCAAGTGGCCAAGGCTGCTAGAGAGAGGGGCACTTTTTGTCGCCACATTAAACTATTTATTGAATGAGGCAATTTAGACAGAATGGAGAACAACACCGATTCCATGCTCTGCTGCTGGGGTCTTGCTTTTATCTTCTTGGCAATTTCTCAAACTATCGGGAGGCTTATTTCACCACAAAGGAACACAGGCCTTAAAGCCCCTGGACAGCTTCACAGTTTAAAAAAAAAAAAAGTAACCAATTGTAGAACCAGGACATTGATATGCAAATTTCCCACCCCTCCCTTATCACGTACAGAAAAGAACATACAAAGAACATTGTATAGTTTTATATAAAACAAGCAAATATAAGAATTGGAAACTTTTCTCAAAGGCTGAGCAAGACATGAAGAATCTTTTAATGTCTCATTAAAAAACAAAAAACCAAAAACACCACATTAAATACACTATCACGCACGGGAGAGGGCTGGCAGGAAGGAAGGAGGAAGAGTCCCTGCACGCCAGGAGCGGAGATTTGGCTTGTCAAGACATCAGATGAATGAGCCACGGGAGGGAGACTCAGGGCCTGTGCCTGGAAAGCACAGAGCTCACAGTGACAACGACTGCTCAGTGCAAGCTACACTGTGAGCAGGAAAGCTGTCCCAGGCCTGTGCCGCCAGGATGTGCCTGGGAAAAGTCCTCACAGAGTCTTCTGACCCATCTGTGACGGCCAGCCTTTGTGCAGAGGTCCTGTGTGAGGCAGTCTCCTCTGCTGAAATACAGCTGCAGACAGCTGGAGAACACGGTTCCCACGGCGCACCCTGATTTATGAGGAGTTTTCTCCCTCCTTCCTTTTTTGCTCTCCTATAATCTTCCCATTTTCTCCCACACACACACACACACACACACACACACACACACACACCCTGCACTTACACCCGCCTGCTCCGTGAACACTCCTCAGACCCTTGACACTTCTGTCACCTTCAGTTTGTAACAGGACTGACCTAACAACCAAGCAACTCTTGGATAGTCGTGAGACTGAGGGTTCCTGGGAAGGGAGACGATGGAGGCTGAGGAACGATTTCTTGCCCCCGCCAGGAGCCTGCAGGGCGTTTACCTGCCTGTGGCAAGGTCAGCACCTGGGCCAGCTGAAGTGTGTCTCTGCTGGCAAAGCGCGCATGTGCGCACGCGCTCTCGGTCCCTGGACTTCACAAGCACTCTCTGGACCACGCTGTGTCCTGGATCTTCCTTCCTTCGGTGAATCTAGCAGAGGTCTAGGCAGCCACTGGGAGGCAGCTTTGGTGAAGGACGTGGTCACCTCCGCCTGAGTCTTTCAGTAGCTCAATGCATGACCCTGGTATGAACGAAAACCAGGTGACTGTGTTTGGTCATGTACCCTACCACCCACGAAACTGGGTGGGTTCTTGTTCCCACAGTTCACCTTGATTTCATACAGGTAATTCCATGCAGGTTTCATACATATATATGTATGTACATATATACTTTATACATATATGTAAATGTGTATGTCCATATGTACACATATACATATATTCACACTCACACGTACACACACGTAAGTATACACACATTTCTGCACAAAGAAGTCTGGCCACAATTTGGCTTTTTGGGACAGTGAAATCGGTGGCGTTTCTCACTCCACCAGATCCCAGAAGTGGTGCTTTTAAAAAATGTGATTCCAAAAGCTGCTGCCTTTCTTCCTTCTTAAAAAAAGGTTACCAAAACTTTCTTTCCAAGTCGAGAGACTTAATTCCATTTGATTGCACCTCTGCAAACATGTAAAAAATTCTGAAGTAGACTAAAAAACGCTGCCATGATAGAGCTCCACGCTACTGTTCCAAGGTCACCACCTCCACAGCCTGGCCATCCATGGTGACTGCGCTGTCCGATATCCTGGTGGTCACTGGGGCCATGGCCACCTGCACCGGCCCGTTGCCCTGGGCGAGGCTGGTTACCACAGTCTGGTACATGCTCACAGGAATCTGGACCAGGCCTGGAGAGACAAAGCAAGACCGTTGGTGGGGCCCAAGCTCAGGACCCAGGCGCTGGCTCGGGCAACTGGCTCTGGTCCTTCAGGGCATCCCTGCCTGCCAGCCCTGGGCCAATGACTCACCTGCTTCCCAGACAGAGAAGTCTCAACTTTTTTCCATTCTTTTCAGAGACAAGGTTTTGCAGTGCAGCCAGCCAGGCTGGCCCTGAGCTTTTGCTCCCTTGGCCTCGGCCTCTCAAGAGCTCAGACTCTGGGCATGTGCCTGGCGCTGGGCAGTAAATTTCTCTCCTCACTTCATTTTAGTTCTTAGACTCTCGGGAAAGGAGTGCGGGAACACTGAGAACACTTGCACCGAGACCTTGCGGCCTCCTTCTTTAGGAAGCGCAGCCCACCAATGTGAGTCTTCCCACCCTGGCTGCCAGCCCTGCTGCCAGCAGCACATCACCCACTGCTCCTGGGCTATGCTGTGGTCTCTTTGAGCCCGCTAGCTGCCCGAGTTCAAGCTTCTATCAGCTGGAAAAGGAACAACAACAAAAAACAAATCTCTTGTCTTCTGCTCTGTTGTCTGGCTACTGGTCCACTTATGTTTTTTGTTTTTGTTTTTGTTTTTTTCCTCCAGAGTTAAACGTGAAAAAGAATTCAATCAAATAAGTTCATTTGTCTCCAAATTTTAGGATTTCACAGACTAGTATAATTTAAAAAACACAGTTTAGGATCAGCTAAGAGCAATGGCAAAGCAAATGCAGCCCAGCACCACTGTACAGTACATGGACACTGGGGAGAGCGACCCATTTCCAGTTCACTCAGGCCAAAGACTCATGTGCATCCACCTGCCTTGTTTTCTTGCCGGAAGTAGAATTACAATACACAGGGCAAGGCTGTGCTTCGCAAGCCATCAACCAAAACTAGTCTGATTGTCAGTGAAGTGAAAGTGAACTCCTGCCCAAAGGGACTCAGGGTGCAGGGGCCTGGATCCTTCAGGTAGAGAGAGGCAGCCAATAACAGTGGAAAACTAGTATTTAGCTGACTGGGTTAGTAGGTAGAAGCCCCAAACCTTAACATCTAGACCATTGTGATAGAAGATCTGAGATTCACCCCCACCCCACCCCACCCCCAAAAAACCCAAACTAATAGTGAAATGAGGTGAGTGGAATGGCCTGTTCTAATACTAACTAGCTCTAATGTCCATAAGTCGCCTAGCTCTATCCCTGAACAAGCAGCATTCTAGTGTGCCACTCTTAAAGGGGCACAGAACCATACAAGGACAACATAGACAACTTAGGGAGAAAACAAAACAAACAAATGCTGGCAAAGTCTGATAGCCCCCGAGTATTTTCTTAAAATGGGATTTTATATGTTATACATCATATTAAATCCATATATATCTCATATAAAACCCAACACACACATACAGACACAAAACAAACAAACCAAAAAACCCATACACACCTGTAGTGGGAATTTGAGACAGAATTCCCCGAGCTTAGGAGTTCCAGGCTAATGTAGGCTATAACATAAGGGACTTCATTTCAGAAATACAAAATAAAGAGCTGGAAGTCTAGCTCAGTGGAAGAAGTCTTGTCTGGCATGTATGAGGTTCTAAGTTAGATTCCTAACACCACAAACAACAGCAGCCCCCAAACCACCCACCCACTCACTCACCCAATCAATCAGACTTCAAACTCCCAAACTTGCGATAGGATATGTCTCTAATCCTAGCACCCAGGGAGGCTAAGACAGGACAACTGTGAGTTTGAAACTAATGTGAACCACAGAGTGAGACCCTGTCCCATAAAAACAGCAGTGGCAGCAACAATACCCTGGGGAACCCCAAAATCCTACAACCAACTAGAAAAGAAAAATATGAGAGTAATTTAAAAATAAAAAATACAATAAATGAAACACATTGCAAAGGGTATAGTATAACAAGAAAAAAAATCACAGAGACTAGAAAAGATTAGAAAGTAGGGAAATTTGTCGCACAAGATTAGAAATAAGACACACAAGCAAACTTCTATTACTGAAAAGCAAGTTTGGCATGGAAAAGGCCACTTGATGCTCTAGGTGCAATGGACAGCAAGAGACCCAGACACATCTCAGCGTACAAGGGAGACAGGGAAGAGCCGAAAGATTCCAGAAGAACAAAGCAGAGGTTGGGAGCATACGTAAAATACTGGACGTGGGAACAATACTAGATGTCATGGCAACCCTAGAAGCTAAAATGATGGAACCATGCCTTCAGGCATTGATTCAAGCGTCCCCGAATTGCTTTCAGCCTAGAATTTTACACCCAGCTAAGATGATCAATAAGAATCACATATGACACAACTTCAGCTATGGCTCAAACTTTAGCTGCTGCCCACGCACACTTTCTCTCAGAAAATGTGCTCCATATTAGCACAGAAATCTCAAGCACAGGCTCTGGAGACAGAGACAATGGGAGCAAGACCAGGGGCAGGGCTGGGCTTGAGCACCAGGAGCCATCAGAAGGACTAAAGCCGGAAACAACTGGTTGAATGTTGAGGGAGCGCCCAGAAGAGGAGGCAGGCAGGATCTCTGGGAGTTGAAGGTAAACCTGATCTACACAGTGAGGAGAGTTTCAGGCCAGCCAGTGAATAGTGAGACCTTGTCTCCAAAAGAAAGACAAGAGAGAGAGAAGGCCTGGCAGGTGGGAGCCTTTTAAGCAATCCTGATAACCTAGGTTCAATGGCCAGGACCCACATGGTGAATGGAGAGCAGTGACTCCCAAAAGTTGCCTCCTGACCATCACACACACTTGGTGGTATGCACTTACGCACATGTGTGTCTGCCTGTCCAAGTGTATGTGTGAATCCAAAGGAAATTAATGCAAAAGAAAATATGATTTCGTAGTCTTGACTGTCTGATAGCATTCTCCAAGAGTGAGCTTTGTCAATTTAGGGATAAGCATTTGATGGTGCAACATGAAACAGGCTTGTTTTGATGACAGTCATTTTGAAACCCCACTTACAAGGGCATGTTAACATAACACAGGCTGGGCAGTCAGTACAGCTTCCTGGAGAGCCTGGGGCTGATTCTTGTTGTGTGATGCGGAAAAGCTGGCAGAGGGCTGCGAAGGAACAGGAGGTTGAGGCTTCAGGGTGAAGGTGGTCTGGTTTCTTCTAAGCCATTGCAAATCAAGTGCTGAAGCAATTCTCTCCATTCACCCTCCCTCGCCACAGAGAATAGTTTTATTTTTACTACATTGCTTACTTAGTCCTTTGGCACCATCATGTTAATAATGTTAAGATACTTTGGCATGGTGTTCAAGGCTCTCATGGTCTGTTCTCGTCTATTTTCTCCTTTTGAGGCAGGGTCTCAACATGGAGCACAGGCTGGCTTTGAGTCTGTGATCGTCCTGCCAAGTGCCCACTGTGCTCTGCCTGCAAGGGCTGGCATGTACTTGAGCTTCTCCACACAAGCATCTCCATGCTTGTCTGCTCCGTGCCTTTTGCAGCAACTGTCTTTGGCTTGTTCTTTGGTTCTCCAAGTCTCTGTCCTCCAATGATTCGGGTCCTGTTCCCTGGTAGTCTCATGGCACTTTGCCCAGACCTCTCCAGAGGAATGGTTCTTACACAGTGTCACCGTTTGTCTTATCTCCACTTCCATTGCAAAGGGACAGAGCCTATCACTGAGCAGGTGCTCAGCACATTCTCTACACTCATCATAAATGAAAACTCCAATGTCTAATCACTGTTAAGGGTGGTGGCTCAAGTCTGTAACCTTAGCAGTCAGGCCAGCCTGGGCTAAATAGGGAGACACTTTCTCCTAAAATAAAAACAAAGTAAAAATATCACACCCAAGACCTATCCAAATTAAAAAAAAAATATATATATATATATATATACAAATATATATTTTTTGCAGATTGCATTTTGTGTATTTCACATAACTCAGGGAAGAAGCAAATTTGGCCTCAGTTGTACTGAGTTACTTCCTCACAAAGCTGTCTCAGTGTGAGTGACTGTGACAATTATTATACATCGTAAAGGCTTTTCAAAGAGAGAAACTCCATCAGCGGGGTCACTGACAACCTCCGATACCTCAGAACGCCTCTTCTATATGTGCTCTAAGCAGACACCCACCTTAAATAAACGTATCACCATCTTCATGTGGGCATCTTAAGATCTCTCTCACAAAAACACCCATGCAGGCATTTTGACATGGGATTAGATTAAATCTCCTCTGTGTCTCTGTCTGACCTAGCAGCCTTTATGGCACGAGGGGGGGGGGTGCGGCGGCTTTGAAACCCAGTATGCACTAAGTCGGGCGGCTGCCCTTGGAAGAGAGATGATTAAATGCTGACGCTCAGTAATCAGGCCGTGGCTGCCCCTCCATCTGCTCAGCCTGCCCCTGATTAGCCCTAATCTAGAGGCACACGTTAATCCCTGCTTGTATTCTGGGTCATTTCAATTGATTAAGCAACAGGAAGCCCTTCATGATCTACTTTAAGGGCCTGAAGGGCCCTTTCCTTTTCAGGAAACCCCAGTACAGTCTTGGCGACTGGACTCCATGGTATGTGTGTGGCTGCATGTCCCCTTGCCTTGTGTAGGGCCCTGGAGATCGACGCAGGATAGTGTCTCCATAAATGAGCATTCCTCCAGCAGGTGCCAGGATTCTCAGGGAGGCACTCACCATGTTCTAAAGACTCAAAAGGGCAAAGTCACACAAATGCTAAGAGTTCAGTGAATCTAAACTGCTTTAAATTTAAAGTTTACTACCATTTGTTTTGTTTTGCGATAGGATCTTATTGTGTAGCCCAGGTTAGCATCAAACTCATGGCACTCTTCCTGCCTGACTGAGGACATTCTGATTGCCGCTGTGATGCCCACATCCCAAACGCTTATCCAGGGAGACAGAAACAGGTAAAAAAAAATTTGTGTTTGAGGCCAGTCTGGTCAGCAAAGCCAGTTCTAGGCCAATCAGGGCCACAAAATGAGATCCGCCTCCTAAAGTTTAGAAAAAACAAAATTCAAGGACAGGCAAGATGGTTCAGCGGGTGAAGGTGCTCACAACTAGTTCAATTCTCAGGACCCAGGTGAGGGATGGAGAGAACTGACTTCCTGACTCCAATAAGCAGGTTTTAGATGTCTACCTATGTGTAAGCACGCGCACGCGCACACGCACACGCACACACACACGCACATGTAACAGCAACAATACCTAGCACCAGCAGCTACTGGGTGTGGTGGTAGATGCCTATAAAATGAACACTTGGTGGGGAGGGGGCCTGCAACCCTATAGGAGGAACAAAAATATGAACTAACCCGTACCCCCCAGAGCTGTGTCTTTAGTTGCATATGTAGCAGAAGATGGCCTAGTTGGCTATCAATGGGAGGAGAGGCCCCTTGGTCTTGCAAAGATTATATGCCCCAGTACAGGGGAATGCCAGGGTCAGGAAGCGGGAGTAGGTAGGTTGGGGAGCAGGGTAGGGGGAGGGTATAGGGGGCTTTGGGGATAGCATTTGAAGTGTAAATGAAGAAAATATCTAATAATAAAAAAGAACACTTGGGAGGCAAGACAGGCAGGAGGATCTTTGGTCTGAGACCAGCCCAGGCTACATGGTGAGTGAGACCGGGTCTCAAAGTCAAAACCACCCCCAAGGCCCCAAAGTCTGTCCTAGCGCACAGCCTCCGAGGCCAGCCTTGTCAACATAGGAAGACTCTCTCAAAAACACAACAAAACAAACAGGTAAACAGACTGGCTGTTATGTCCATTGCACACCTCTCCCCCAAGCTACATGTCTGGGCTTTGGATTTGGATCTGGAAGCCTTTCCATGCACCACAGTACCCAACACCCAGCACCCTGGCCAGCAGGTAGAAGACTGGCCCATCAGAACTCCCTGCTGCCTCTCCAGGCTTCATGGTACATCATGGCCGCACTGCCAAAGGGAGAAGAGAGGTGAAAAGGACCCCAGAAAGCTCAGATCTTCAGGGTCAGCAAACTCTCTAGAGGAACTGTCAGCCCTATGCCCACGTTTCCTCTTAAGTGAGGCCTGACCCTGTTGTCTTCACTGCTGAACATAAGTGGTAAAGCATAGCCAGTCTTCTCTCTCTTCCTTACCTCAATACTGGACAATTACATCCTTCCCGAAGCCCATGGTCAAGCCTCTGACATCCTCCTCTGCACCTCCACTTTACATTCAATACATCACCAAATCTTGTCAACTCTCCTTCCTTCTTGTAAAAACTTGTTTTTATTAACTTTATTCATATGCATGCATATTCCTGTGTAGGGGAATGAGATGTATGTAGACCCCTTGGAGCTGGACTTACAGGCAGTTGGGACCAGCCTCACATGGGTTTTCTGAAAGGGGGTGAGCATTCCACACTGCCAATCAGCTCTGCAACCCCAAACTCTTTCAAAAGTAAACCAGAACTTGGTTTCTACTACTTCAATGTCAGTAATACTTAGGAGTCCCGTTCCAATATTGTACCTTTAGTTTTCAGAAACGTAGTTAAAAACCAAACCAAACCACCTACCCCACAGTCAAGACCAAAACCCAAACCATACATATGCTAAAGTTAAAAGCTAATTTTTATTTCTTTTTCAATTGCTGAGGCGAATTAAATTTGAAGAAGATTATATCTCCGTCTTCAACAACGTAAGCTCTGCCTTGTTGTTTGTACTTCCCAGCAGCCTTAGCTGCGTTCTCAGAACTTTCCTCTTTAAGATCTTCGTCTTTCATTACTTCCGCCATAATGAATCCCTTTCCAAAATCTGTATGAATCTTTCCTGCAGCCTGAGGAGCCGTCACGGCTTTGCTGATGGTCCATGCATGAACTCCATCTGGGCCTGCAGTGAGAAAGTACTCTAGTTGGAGTGCTGCAAACCCAGCCTTAGAGATCTTTGGTCAAGCATTGTCCTGCTCAGTTCCAGATACTTCTCCGTCTCCTCCGCACTTTAACCCAGGGTGGTCTCAAACTCTCAATCCTGCTGTCTCGGCGTCCCAGGAGCTGAGAGTATAAAACCACCTACACCAGCTGACTCTTGAGCAAGCATACGCAGACTTTTCCCACAAGTTCCCTACATTATTGCTCCATCACAACCATGGTCCCTCAACTCTCCCCAAACGTATCTCCCTGCCTAGATCTGCCCTGCAGCTCTGAGCAGGGCTCTTCTGACAGTCCCCACATTTTTCCAGGTGTGTTTTCTGCCTCCTGTGATGTCATGGACTCTGCCACTCACATGATACCAAATCTGCACAGACCTGCCCTGCTTCCAAGTAGTTCCAGGGCTTCCCTTAAGATGTCTGCATACGGATGTAAGGGGGATGTAAGGGTGATCTGGCTGCGAAATCTGCCACCCCATTGATTGCCAGGGTTGATTTGGCTGATCAGGCTGGCTAGGCAGGTGTTCCCTTCCTCCCTCACCGCTCCATGTGTGTCCTTCCCGAAGCTGTGCGCTAGGTTGAAGAGGATGACCTTCCCCGAATAGAGGACCGGTCTTTGGTCAAGGGTATACGAATAGCTGCGCTCCCCTGCTAGAACCTCCAAACAAGCTCTCAAGAAGTCTGTGTACTTTTAGCTGTTGATAATAAGACTGTCACTGAATACTGAGCACCCTGGGTAGAAAAGTGTTCAGTTACTGTATGGTCTTCATGACTTTTAAAGAAACTGAGCTACACTCCTTCCAGCCTTGCCCTCTTGGCACTGAAGGGCCTTGAAGCCCTTTCTTTTGCTCTAGAGCAAAGCAGCCTTCCCCATAAGCATCCTTAAGGGGCTGTAATCAAATGTTCTGTGGAACTCTATGGCTTTCCACAGGAGGGTTATTTTACTATATAGTCTTATATAATCTTACTTCCATTAATGTGTTCTTTTTTTTTTTTTAAAATAAGATTTATTTATTTATTATATGTAAATACACTGTAGCTGTCTTCAGACACTCCAGAAGAGGGAGTCAGATCTCATTACGGGTGGTTGTGAGCCACCATGTGGTTGCTGGGATTTGAACTTCAGACCTTTGGAAGAGCAGTCGGGTGCTCTTACCCACTGAGTCATCTCACCAGCCCCCATTAATGTGTTCTTAGCCACAACGACCCATGTGAATTCTGTCACTGAATACCTGTGGCCCTTAGTTTCCTCACATGTAAAATGGTCACTAGTAATCTCACAGGGGACCTGAAAACCCTTGGTACAGTGTCTAGCACACAGTAGGTCTACAGTACTTGTCAGCTGCTTTTCAAGATGACTTTGATTGAGAAGTGTAGTTTGGGTTGCAAGTGGTAGATTAACACTCCCAGGAAGCAGCACACATCTTGCAACAGGAATTTGCTCCTATGGTGGGCAGATCCTTTGCTGAAAGTCTCCAGATGAAAGCCATAGAATCATGCAGAGGACTGGCAGGCAGCTCCCCATGCACATCACAGCAATGGAACCACACGAGGGAAATGAAGCAGCTGCTAACGGAGCACACAGACCCGCTGACTGAGAGCCCAGGCGAGCACACAACCCAGGGCCAGCCACTAACCCAATTACCAAAGTGAAAAACAGGACCAGTGCTGGGGCTGGGGCTGGAGCTCAGGGGTAAAATGCTTGCCTAACATATGAAGGCTATGGGTTCATTCCCAGCACTGAAGGAAATGTGTCATATATATGAGTGATCACTGACAGTATAATATTATCAAACACTTCTCAGAAGTGAACAGGATAGACATGAACCAAACACAGGGCCTCAGGACTGGCTGGTTATCCAGCTCTACGGTGGCTTGCCCTCCCCCACCTCAAGACAAGATAGGGCAGGATAGACAACTTTGGGAAAAATGGGCCTTTCATTTGCCTTCCAAGCTGGGAAACCTTTGGGAATTGTTGTTTGCTGTAACTTAATCTTTCAGTCCAAAGGCCTTGTGAGTTGGCTGTGGAAATATTTTTAGTTGGAGAATATTGATAGTCACCACAGGAAAAAAAAAGTAGCTAAACAATATAAACACAACAGTTGGTTTGAGACATGTTCTGCACTGTAGCCTTGGCTGGAACTTACTGTATGGCACAAGTTTGCCTCACATTCAGCAATTCTCCTGCCTTGGCCTCCTGAGTGCTGCAATTACAGGCATGAGCCACCACAACTGACTGAGAAATGATTTTTTAAACTAAAAGGAAATGATATTGTAATGTTTTCTGGAGTTTATTAACATGAGGGCTAAGAGGTAGTGGGAGAACACTGACCTAAGTGGGGATGTAAGTCCATGACCAGAGAGGAAAACGAAGGAGAAAGCTCTGAAGACATCGCTCAGAGTTAATAGCAATGGTTGCCCTTGTGGAGGACCTGGGTTTGGTTCTCAGCAACTTGGTGGCTCACAACCATCCTTAACTCCAGTTCCAGGAGACCTGATGCCCTCTTCTGACCTCTGCAGGCACCATGCACACAGATGCATACTGATGTGGGCAAAACATTTACAAATTAAGTAAGTCTGAGAAGAGAAAGGAGGAGGAGGAAAAGGGAAGGAACAAGGAATCAAACCCCCACTCCCGTATCACAAAACTTGTCAAGTCCCTGAGGGTCGGCAAGACTTCAGGGGAGGGAAGTCTTCGGAAGGTTCACTTGAAGACTTGGAAGAACACACCAATGGCTGATATCTAAGGAAAGGCACTATTGTGTAAATCAAACAAAACACGCCTGGTTACCTGGCTGGGAAGCAGAGAAAGTCAGGAAGAGAAGCTAGGTCAGCATGTAGATGGGAGGAAGAGGCAGATGTCCAAGGAAGGACCAGATGGAAAGAAATTGGAGAGAGAGGGCAAGAGGAAGGTCATGAAAAGAATGCCAACCTCAAGTGGAAGAGCCGGTAGCTCTGACGCTCGGACACAGGGGAGCAAGGGCTATTCGGCTTTCCCTTGTGTGCGGAGTCTGAAGCATTTGGGGAATCTATGGATCAAATGTGTTACACCCGGCAAGCACTCACAGACTCTCGCACCTAGGAGCAGCCTCAGCAGTGGGCCCTTCTCAGTACTCAGAGCTTCCTTTCTTCTGGTCAATCTCAAGATACACTCAGGGGAAAAAAATGCTTTAGGTTCACAGCAGCTGGCCAGCTGGGACACTGTCACTGTCCTTTGCCTTTAAGACTTGAAAGAAACTCCTTTTGCACTGTTGCCCATAAATCAAACGTTTAAATTAATTTTTTACTTTTTAGTAAATGTATTTCAAAGGTATCTTGGAAACATGAACTCCTGGGTTCCTCTGGAACAGCCTGGAGATGTTCAGGAGCACTGTGAAATGAGGCTCTGTGATTTGGCATCGCAACCCCATGGCTCATCATCCTAGCCATTGAACCTCCAGTGTGAGCTTAATTCTAGGCCTGCTGATCTAACCATTAATGCTTTTCTGAAAGTGGAAACAGAAACAAACCTTTGATTAGAGAGTAGAACATGTACTCAGCTTAGGATATGTGACCTAACTGTACAGAGAAGACCAGAGATAAGATCAGGGCCACCAACCTACACACTAGTGGCTCAAAAGAAAGTTACCAAGCTGTGGGTGTTTTGTTTTGTTTTCTTCAGTACAGGGTTTCTCTATGTAACCCTGGCTGCTTGGGACTCACTGTGTAGACCAGGCTGCTCTCAGACTCAGAGATTCGCCTGTCTCTGCCTCCTGAGTGGTAGGACCAAGCTGAGTTTTAGTGCAGAATGAGGAGTTGTAGGCTCACACAGAAGCTACCCAGAGTGAAGACACTTCCAGAGTTTGACATAATTACACAGAGACAACTACCTCAGTAAAGCCTCATCTTTTTTTTTTTTTTTTTTTAAACGAGTCACTTTTTTATTGGGTTTTAATTCTCAGGGTATGAAAGGAGTTCCCCACACAGGAGTTAGGAAGACAACCATGGTCCAGAGTGCACCCTGGGCACTGTCCCCTCTTCAGTGGTTAGCTATATGGGTTGCCATTCAGGTTTGAATTCTTGTAAGAAAGGCAGGATCTGAAAAGATGTAAGCTGCCAGTACCAAGCCAACCCAGCAATGCATACTTTCTTTCTTCTCACTGGCGTATTGCAGTGACCTCTTTGAAATGCTCCGACGATGTCTGTAGGGGCGAAACCCCATATCAGGGTCTAGTGCAGCAGCTCCCCTACTGTGACAGCTAAAGGTTTCTTCTTCTTCACTGGTAGGACTGGCAACATCTTGGAGTCCGTTTATTCGCCAAAACCAGTCATTGTGACCAGTCACTTTCTCTGTCTCTCGCATCTGAACTATACTCGCATAGCCATCTTGTCCGCCAGGGACAAGCTCTTTACAAGGGACTCAGGCCATCCATAGAAGAAGCAGAGCCTGAAATGGCAGCGCTGCAGTGACTGTGCCCTCAGCTGCTTCCTTCTCTCCCCAAAGACGAACCCACCTGTAGCCTTCTTGCCAGGATCCACTTGTAACCTCCACAGTCTGCCATAAAGAGGCCTGACAAGAACATAGAACTGTTAAAAGGCGCTGGGCTGGACGAGACACTAGAACCTGCCAAAGCTTTGCAGCTTCCCATACACCTTGGTGCACAGTGTTCTGTGAAATTTTTAACAAATTCAGCTCATCAACACAGCAGTTCACTGGGTGTATGTGGTGTGTGCATTTACAAATGCATACCTTACAGCCAGCCCTTAGTCGAGCCAGAGGGTGAGCCGGGTCCTCCTGATGGCGTCTGTCCTAAAGTAGCAGTTATGATGTGGTTTTTTTGCAGCAGGTCTCCCTTCCTAATTATGTCTTCCTTAAGCTAATATGAAAACTAATTTGGGGGCTGGTGAGATGGCTCAGTGGGTAAGAGCACCCGACTGCTCTTCCGAAGGTCCAGAGTTCTAATCCCAGCAACCACATGGTGGCTCACAACCATCCGTAACGAGATCTGGCGCCCTCTTCTGGAGTGTCTGAAGACAGCTACAGTGTACTTACATGTAATAAATAAATAAATCTTTAAAAAAAAAAAGAAAACTAATTTGTATTTCCTAAGCACCCAGCAGCTGGGCAGGGAGTGGTGGGGAGGGTCTAGGCTTACACTGGCCTGCTTAGAGAAACTGCCCAAGGATTTAAAATGTGTCACAAGTAATCTACATGAGAGATAATCTGTGAGAATCAAGAACTGATTATACTTATAAAATCCACAGGCCACTTTTGACTATGAGGGCCAATTTGTGCTTAAATAATATTACATTTATTAGTTAAGTTAGGAAAAAAAAAGATCCTGTCTAAGTGTGAAGCAATAGTGTTTACTTCATATGAGCTTTCGCCCAATTGTCAAAGCAACCATGTGGAAGCAGAGGGAAAGGAAGCAAGATTAAAGCCATTTACACTTGCCGGGACAGGAAGCTGCCAACAACCTTCTTTCTGACTCCTAGGGGCACCGGCCATACCTTAAGCTGTCTATACAAGGAACACTTCACCTATGTCTGGCCTGAGTTTCACATGGCCTCTTGTTAAAAACTTTTGAGGGAAACCCCCACAAAACTCTTTAGTTCTCATAGCTAGGCCATAAAAGCTTAGGAAAGAGGCAGCCAGGGAAAGGATAAATTGAACACAGACATTAAATCCCACTGGGTGTGGTGGTGCATACCTTGGATCTCAGAGCTTGGGAGGCAGAGGCAAGTGAAGCGCTGGGAGTTTGAGGACAGCCTGGTCTACACAGTGAGTGCCAAGCCAGCCGAGACTGCAGTTAGGCCCTATCTCAAAACATCAAAAAGTAGACATTCCTAAAACCAAATCCCTTCCTCAGTATATTTCAGTATTTTTTTTTTTCTCTTTCTTTTTGTGAGGATAGTGGGGCAATCCTTGGAGGCATTTTTTTTTTCTTTTTTAAAAACTAAACCAGGCAGTGGTGGCACATGCCTTTAACTCCAGCATTCAGAGGGCAGAAGCAGGTGAACTCTACAGCACAAGTTCTAGGACATCCAGACTTATATAGAGAAACCTCGTCTCAAAACAAACAAAACCAAACCCCTTGAGAATACAGTCTAGGTAGTGTGGCTAGGAGCATATTCTAGACATTCAGACATTTTTCTTCTATCAAGACTGCACTAGATATTTAAAAGATTCCTAAAGCATCCAAGATATGTCAAGTTCAGACTAATGTCTCTGGGATCACCTATAACAAACAAGACATGGTCAATCTGTGTGCTAGCTGACACCATGCCTGTGGAGGGTGGCTAAGGAACTACCCTTTCTTTTCATTTCATTTCATTTGGATTAACTCAGTGGTTAAGAGCACTGATTGCTCTTCCAGAATTCAATTCCCAGCAACCACATGGTGGCTCACAACCATCTGTAATGGGATCTGATGCCCTCTTCTGGTGTGTCTGAGGACAGCTAAAGTATACTCATATGTATACTTTTTTTTTTTTTTTTTTTTTTTTCTAAATTTCAAGATAGGGTTTCTCTGTGTAGCCCTGGCTGTCCTGGAAACTCAGAAATTTGCCTGCCTCTGCCTCCCAAATTCTGGAATTAAAGGAGTGTGCCACCACTGCCTGGCTTTTTCCTGTGTGTTTGTGTGTGTGTGTGTGTTTTTTTTAAAAGATTTATTTATTTATTTATTATATATGTAAGTACACTGTAGCTATCTCCAGACGCCCAAGAAGAGGGCATCAGGCATCACAGATGACTGTGACCCAACTTGAGGTTGCTGGGATTTGAACTCAGGACCTTCGGAAGAGCAGTTAGTGCTCTTAACCGCTGAGCCACCCCTCCAGCCCCTGGAATAAATCTTTAAAACAACAAAAAAAAAATCTCGAATTTCTAGTATGCCCATCTATGTGACTGAGATGTACATCAGCCACAGAGACACACGGAGACACCAGAAGAGCTGCTTTTGTTTGGATGGAAACTCAATCTGAAAATGGGTGCTTTGTGTTAGTCTGAAAAAAATTCCTGGACATTTCCTTATTTTATGTCACAATTCATTCTTTTTCTACCCCAGTCTACCAACTTATTTTAACACTCCCTAGTCCCTTAGACCTCCAGGAAGCTGGGCCAGCATTACAAGCATTATACAGCGTAAGGTGTACCCACAGCTAGTGCTGAGCACTGTGGAGAAGCTGGGAATGACCAGCAGTCAGAAGAGCTCTTGCTGGCTCTCGGGTGAGCCAATCTGATAGCACAGCCTTTGTTGCGTTGCTTGGAGCCAATGGCTCAGTTCCAATACTTAGACCCCTTCAGTGATTCTCAAATCCAATTGCTAGCTTAACAACAGCAAAGATTTTTTTTTTTAAATCAATTTCACTTTGAAAGCCCTATTTAGGCTCTGAAAATCTCTAAATTAGGGCCCTTCTGATAATGAAGATTTGGTGTAATTATAATGTCACAGGCAATTGTGCTGACAAAGCAAAACCAGCCATGTCTAGTTGCTGGGCCTTTGCTCTCAACCTGACCAAAAAAAGGAAGAAAAAAAAGCAGCTTTGTCAGGAGCAGATGTGTGTGGGGAGGCCCAGGAAGGCAGATCTACTGAATGGAGCAGGTGCCACTTAGACATTCACTTTACCCATTCCAACCACAACCTCCCTTCATCTGATACCCTGCTCCTGGCAGGAGACAGAGAGCATCGCACAAAAAGGAATCATGTTTATCCTGTTCAGATTACTTCTTCTAGGCTGCTGCTGCTGCTGCTGCTGGGCTCTGCACATTTGCTCTTTATTAAGCAAATGGAATAGCTGGATGCAGGGAAGTGAATCCTGTATTTACACAGGTAACATGAGAGTCAGAAGGCCCCAAAGCATCCAGGCTGTGATGTGCACATTATTAGAGTTAGTAACAGAATGCTGAAATTCCTTCAAAATCCTAACAGAAGCATAAACTAAAAGAGGAAGGTCCTCTTTTATTCAAGACTTCTAAAAACTTTCTTCTCCCGAAGCTTGCCCTGTTATGACGTGGGTTCCTGTGTGAACAGAAGTTAAGGACCCTTTAACACGCCTAACTATGCCTGTAAGAATGTGGGAAACACCAACAAGTGTTTTCCAAGCACGAATCGAACAGTAAGTAATGACTCCAGTTAAATTTGTTCAACTATCTCTAGATTTGGCATTAAAAAAGATCTATTTGCAAGAGTGTTGACTTTAACGACAGGCACCAGGATTCTGATTTGGTTACAAGGAGCTGGAATCATGAGAAACTGTAGCCTGCCTTTCCTATACAGAGAGACTTGGGAACCAACGAAGAGGACAATAATATACAGAAGCACATGTTGGCCTGAAGGACACTGGGGTGCAGTGGTCAGTGACACCCACCTACCAGATGATAAGGATTATCTTGAAGTCTCTGCTCAGGACGGACCTGGTCTATGGAATGACTCCCCACAAGCAGAGTATACCTGACCACTAAAGAGCAGACTGAGGCATGTCAAGCTGGCTGGCTGATGTGTGCTAATTCCTTTTGTGATGTTGAGGACCAAATGGAAGGTATCTAGCTTTTTAATGGGCAACAGCTAAGTACTACATTTGAAGGCCATAGCACAACTCTGATGAGCCCTTAAAGACAAAACGCCCAATGGTCTAACATTTACTAGGAAGTCCTCAGTGTCCATTTGTAGTTTCTCATCTTTAAGACAAAGATGAGAGTCAGTTTCTCTCTCATTCTCCTTCTCTTCCCTTCCCTTCCCCATTTCTCTATGTCCTTTCTCTCCTCCTTCCTTTCCTTCCCCATTCCCCTATGTTCTAACACTTTCTAGCAGGGTCTTGCTGTGCATCCATCCCAGGCAGGTCCAAAACTTGCTATGTGGTTACACTGGCCTCACACTTCTGAGCCCCTGTCCCAGCTTCCACAGTGCTAGAATTACAAGTAGGACACCATGCCACGCTAAAAGATATGCTAAGCCCCTACGCTGGGACAGGAGACCTTGCAAAAGGCACTGCTACTTCTGAAGGTGTCTCACACACTACCTCTGCAGGAGGCTAAGTAAGGAACTAGGGAAGGCTGTTGTAGAAACCTTCCAGCTGTGGGGCTGTAACTGAGAGGAAGGCCTGAGACCTCTGTAGGATATGAACTTCCTCAAGTAGACTCTTGTTTCCTTCTCATTTCCTGTGAGGTTTTGTCTAAAGATAACATTTGTTAATTGGCAAAATGGTAAATGGTGGCTGGGTGTCCCCAACACTAACAGAGCATGACAAGGCAGTTTCTGCTACCCTTGATGTCACGGTTATACCCCAGGCCCCTCCCTCACCCCCCCCCCCCATGGGAGAAAGTGAAGTCAGGCAAACTGCTGCCTCCTACAGAGGCTACTGTGGACTTCAGAGTCACTCGGAATGGTGAAGGAGAGGCTTCGGGATTGAAGACTCCTAACAGTCCCTTTCTTCTCTCAGGCCATCAAAAGGCAGGGAATGAGGAGCACCCACAAGATGGAGGACTGAAGAGATTTTTTGCGCTACATAACAGAGTCCACAGCACAGCTTCATCCTCCTATTTCTTAGCAGCATCTGTGTTTGTGGTGCCATCTGGAATTCATCTAGTAGCAATGGCTACTTTCTGACTGCTGACCTTTTGGGCTTTCCATACTTGGTTCTGGGTACCTGGCTACAGGGATCGATACATACAGGGAAGAACCTGCACTTGTGGTCTGTGTGGGGAATAAACAGAGGGAAGAGGGTTCTAGGTGTCGTCACTGCCTCCTGCCTGTCTCAGGCTCTCACTCAGGACTCCACTGTCCTTGAAAGCCCTCCTGCCTTGCTGTTGACAGCCTGTAGCTTCATGTAGTCACATGGGTGGCTCTTCATCAAAGCCATGATGTGTAAGAGCTGAGGAGGAGGGAGGCAAAGCCCCGAAGGTCTGGATGGCCTCCCTGCTAGGAGGAGGCCTTGGTATTTTTGCTATATATATTTTCCAAAAGAAACTTCTCCAGCGATGGCAATGTACTACTAGATTTATTGTAGACTTACAGGCCACTCTAGTGGTCACTAGGTACACGCTCTTATTTGAATTTAATGGTGAAGAAACTATGATTAAAGATTCAGGATATCAGACCACAGATGACAATTTACCACTTCAAATATGATTACTGTAACTGAGTAAATGTCTTAAATTTTAGTTATAATTTACTTTCATTTAAATGGCTACCTATAGAAAACAGCTATCACATTGGATAGAACTTTTTTTGTGTGTGTCATTTTTTTTTGAGACAGGGTTTCTCTGTGTAGCCCTGGCTGTCCTTGAACTCAGAAATCTGCCTGCCTCTGCCTCTCCAGTGCTGGGATCAAAGGCGTGCGCCACCACACCTGGCTGGATAGTACATTAAAAAAAAAAAAAAAAGATTTATTATATGTAAGTACACCGGAGCTGTCGTCAGATACCCCAGCAGAGGACATCAGATCTCCTTACAGATGGTTGTGAGCCACCATGTGGTTGCTGGGAATTGAACTCAGGACCTCTGGAAGAGCAGTCAGTGCTCTTAACTGCTGAGCCATCTCTCCAGCCCCTGGCCGGTACATTTTTAATTATCTTTTGTTCTGTTTTGAAGAGACACTCAGTACACTGCTCAACCTGACCCTGACACTTGGGACTATGTGTCCCTTCACCTCAGAGTCTGCTTCTGCTCCTGACTGGGTCAAGTTCTAGACTCTAGGTTTGATACTATGTACTTATTTGTCTCTGCTAAGGTTTTTTGTTTGTTTGTTGTTTTTGTGATTCTTGTGGCAAAATCAAAGTGGCTCTTTCTCTGACTAGGCTTACCAGGCAAACCTCCTCAATTTAAAGAGTCTCCTCCTTAGAGAAAGTACCCAAGGAGCTGAAGGGGTCTGCAACCCTATAGGAGAATCAACAATATGAACTAACCAGTACCCCCTGAGCTCGTGTCTCTAGCTGCAAATGTAGCAGAGGATGGCCTATTCAGCTATCAATGGGAGGAGAGGCCCTTGGACTTGTGAAGATCATATGCCCCAGTACAGGGGAATGCTAGGGCCAGGAATCGGGAGTGGGTGGGTTGGGGAGCAGGGCGGAGGCGGGGGGAGGGGGGGAAATAGGGGGCTTTGGGGATAGCATTTGAAATGTAAATGAAAAATATCTAATTAAAAAAAGGGGGGAAATCTTTAAAAAAAAAAAAGAGTCTCCTTTTTAGTTGACTCGTGGGGAAAACCTGTAAACCAGCTGACATCTTGGCGGGCTATGGAGGCCACAATGGCAGTGCTCTCTCTCCTGCTGCAGCACTGCCAGGTTCCAGAGCAGTAACCAGCTGAGGCTATCTCAGGCCCTGTTCACGTGCCTGCCTCCATTTTCTTTCTGAGTCAGAGCACCACATCTCACTCACGTCTCGTCTCATAAAAGGAGACCTTGGCTGGTGTGTGCAGGTGCTCTGTGGTCTCCAGTGCACCAGCTGCATTAGGAATGGATCTGCAGTGGCTTCCTCTTGCAGAACAGATGGTGACTGGCTTGGTCTGAATGACATCCCAGGGTCTTAACTCTCAGACATCACCAATGGGGCCAGTGGAAAAGAGGGCCATTTGCCTTCTAGGAAGCCCACAGCAACTACAGTGATACTCTGTGGGGCCTTGAAGATAAGGTGGTAGCATGCAAATGCTGGGATTCAAGGCTGGTGTACAGCATTTGTCACATTTGGATCAGGTATGAATGGTATATAAAATATAATTTCACTTTTTTCTTTGATACAGATTCTCTATGTTTAGTCCTGTCTTAGAATTCACTATGTAGACCAAGCTGGCTTCCAACTTGTGGATCATCCTGCCTCTGGCTCCAGAGTGCTGGGATTAAAGGGATGTGCTACCACATCAGGCTAATTCTAATTTTTCTTTATTATTTTATTCTTTATTATTAATTTATTTATTATTCTTATTAATTATTAATTTTTTATTATTCTTTATTATTAATTCTTTATTTTCTAGTCTGTGTGCATGCGCACCTAGGAGGCCAGCGGACAAGTTTAGGGTGCCTACTGTCTTCTGAGTGAGCAGGAGATGGAACACAGGTTGGCAGGACTGCACAGGAAGTGCTTCTACTCACTGAGCCATCTCATCAGCCCCAAAACGGATTCTTGTTCAATGTCTTTATTTAAATCTCAACACCAAGTCAAAAAGTAATCAGTGCATAAAAGAACAACATGTTAGGAACAACCCAAAGGAGGTGGTGCTTCAAGCAATGCCACCTTGTATTGCCCTCGATCAAGGATGCAGAGAGGGCTTCTTACCCTTCTCAATTGTATGGTTTCCACCTCTGGATCTGTTCTAAGGATGAAAAACGGCCTACACTAGTACTGTGAGCTCTGTACTTCTTGACCCAGTGAGTAAAGTGTGGAGACACCATTCCACTAACAATCTATCGATGTACCCTGGACTCTGCTAAGCCCTGGACAGGAGCCATTTTGTTCCATGCTTACCACCATATGAACAAAGACCAACCATTATCCTAACTGTACAGTTAAGGACTAGAGAGGTTAACCTTCTGCCCCCATATTGCTAGTGATAACAGTATCAGAGCACTTAGCTCACAGATCTGTCCATCTTCCTCAACCTAGCTACTCTAAATACCATATGAGACACAGAGTAAAACGACCCTTGCTATCACTCCTCCCACTCACTGATGCACCACTGCTTGGCATAAGCAATGCACATATACGCTCTACTACTGAACTGTATCCCTAGCCCCTGCCACCTTTTACAGCAGAGGTTCAATCTGTATGTGCCTCAGAGAGAGAGAGAGAGAGAAAGAGAGACACACACACACACACACACACACACACACACACACAGATAGATTACAGACCTCATATTAAAGATATTCTAATGCTCTTATAATACACATGAAGGAGGCTTAGAGGCAGGCCTTAGAACCTCTTCAATGACTTGAATTGGAATGCATGTCCCACCTTCTCCTGTGAGGATGTCACCCAACAGCCCTGCTCCTTTCTCAGAGCCTTCTGCGTGTTCGGACTCATCTTTTCTGTTAACCTTCTTGCTAAGATGACTGGTCAGTTTTCCTTTTCTGTCCTTTTCTTTCTGCTCTAGGTTCTGCACATGCCACACAGTCAATCTACCCCTGAACCACATTCTCAAGCCCTGAAGATCAAACTTGAGAGGTATTTTAATAGCAAGAGTTTTTTAAAAGGACCACAGTGGTGCATGCCTTAATAACCACTGAGTGAGTTTGAGGCTACCCTGATCTACATAGTCAGTTCCGGGATAATCAGGCTACGTAGAAAAACCCTATCTCAAAACAAAACAATGCGAAGAAACAAACAAAAAGGAAGGGGGGTGTGTGTCAGAAAATTCGAGGTCATGCTGAGTGAGGAAAGGACAGGAAGAGCTGTTTCCTACAGGCTTGGAAACCTCTGCTCTGGTTCGGCAGCAGGACAGGCAATAAACAGACTCATGTCTGTAGTATAGCAGGCCTGTGGAGGCAGAAAACTGCTGCCGGAGCCAGGCAGGCAGAGCCGGCTGTGGCCCAGAGGTGAATGGGAGCAGCCTCTTACACAGGCACCGTCAGTGGCCGTGCTGGCCGTCGGTCGGGGTTAGTGTTGACAGTCCTTCAGCCCACTTCCCTCCTCTCAGGTCTAGATGGAAGACTGAGGACAACATAGGCAGTGCTGCTAAGAGGTCTGCAGCAATCAAGTAAAAACTAAGGTCCTTTCTCTAAGGGAACTTCAAAACTACTGTAAAGCTCACTCTAGAATTTTGACTATTTTCTTTCATCCAAATTTAAAAATGGGTCTTTTAACTGACTGAAAATTTCAAATACTGTAATAGAAACAGAGGGAAAATACCAACTTATTTCTACCTAATACAGTACACTAAGATAAATTTCAGATATTTTATAATATTAAAAAAAATCATGACTATATTAGGCTAGGCTGGGCTACATGAGACCCTATCTCAAAATAAATAAATAAATAAATAAATAAATAAATACCAAACCAGCCAAACAAAAATGATCTAACAACCAGAAAAAGACAGTGATAACACACACCTTTAATCTCAACTCTTGGCAGAGGCAGGGGGAACTCTGAGTTCAAGGCCAGCCTGGTCTACAGAATGACATCTAGGACCGCCAGGGATACACAAAACCCTGTCTTGGAAAACCAAGACCAAAACCCCTATAACACAAACCCCTAAAGACCATATTAGAACTGGAGGAAAACGTAGTCAGATACTTAGAAAACACCACTGAAGCTACAAGTGGTGGTGCATACCTTTAGTAGCAGAATTTGGGAGGCAGAGGCAGGTGGATCTTGTGAGTTCAAGGCCAGCCTGGTCTACGCAGTGAGTTGTGGGACATTTAGGGCTACACATTGAAACTTGTCTTGGGAAACAAAACAACAACAAAAAAACCCAACCAACCAACCAACCAACCAACCAAAACAAAAGACAAAGAAAGAAAACAAAGAAAGAAAGAAAACAAAGAAAAAACCCACAGAGCATAAAGTGCCCAGACGCAGTGGCAGACCAGTTATGTCAGCACTTGGGAAACTGAGGCAGGTGCATCATGATTTTGACACCAGCCTGGAAAACCAAAACTGTCTCAAAACAAAAATAACAACAAAAGCAAAAATTCTATGAACACAAAAACAAATAAACAAAAAGAATCAAGCTTTTCCAAGTTAATAGAAAGGTAAAGACAATACAACGTACGTACACATCTATGACAAAGAACATTACTAGGACACGGACAAATAACAGGCAAACATTCATCCATGTTAAACCACAAATGCACAAATGTGGGTAAGACGCTAGCTGGCTGCAGTGGCTAACTCCTGCCTGTGTGACCCAGCAATTTAAGGTCAAGCTGTGGGAGGACTGCCTTTGAGTTTGTGCCTAGTCTGGACTATATAATAAGCCCATCTCAAAAACAGACAACCAACAAACAAAATAATGAAAAAGGTGAACACAGACATTATTAATACTGAAATGTAAATTAAGACAGAACTTATTACCTGTCTTAAAACAGATAAAAAATAAGATTATGCTAATATTTAGTATAAAGTCAAGAAGCAGGTTGTCCTAGTGGGAGAGCAATCAAGCTCAGGATATGCAATACCACATAAACAAACAAACAAACAAACAAACAATAAAGCTGTGCAAATCTTGTGCAAATATAGACAGTGCCATTTTATTGTTTTTAAAAAAACTATCGCTGGGCGTGGTGGCGCAAGCCTTTAATCACACCACTTGGGAAGCAGAGGCAGGCAGACTTCTGAGTTCGAGGCCAGCCTGGTTTATAGAGTGAGTTCTAGGTCAGCCAGGGCTAAACGGAGAAACTCTGTCTTGAAAAACCAAAACAAACAAACAAACAAAAAAAAAAACACAAAAAAACCCCCAAACCAAACAAATAAACAAAAACAAAAACCCTATCAATAAGCTAAGTTACTAATAACAGGAGGCTCTCTCAATTATGGGTAATAAGATAAACTATTACCAAGCATTAGAAAAATGGCCTTTTCAAAAGTTATTTAATGACATGAAGATGGTTAAAATACTTCAAAAAGAGTTACAAAGTAATACTGATAATGCAACCCCTATTTAGTTCGAAAATACTTTTTTTTTTTTGACAAACAGAAAGAAAAGGCCAGATTTAAAAACAACAACAACAACCACCCCTCCAAACATCAACATTCAATCAAGGCAAACCCAAAAATATTGCCTCCTGCAAAGCAAACAAACAGAAAATAAAAGCAAAGACTAAAGCAAAAGCTCCCTTTGTCTTTTGTTTCCCTTCCAGATCTAGGAAGAGGGTCAGCAGCTCTCAGGAGAAGCGCAGGTGCATAGCAACACTCATCTGTTTAGCTCGGCCTCATCTTGTTTTTAGGAAGAAAAGATACCCACACGAATAGTGATAATATTTCTGACATAAAAGCAGGGGCTGCCTGAGGTAGCAGGACCCAATAGAATCCTTTCATTATTTTTGCTGTAAAATAGGAAAGAGGAGAAAAGCCTATAAAGGTTTCTCCCACAGGAGTGCCTATATCCTTTGGTCTTGGAGGCCATGATTTCTGGAAGCACAGGGGATCCGGGGCCTAGCAGAGAAGAGGATGGTAGAGAAAAGGGAAATGAACAGTCTAAAGTGTGTAGCCTCATAGAAGTTAAACCGAATGAAGCCATACTAGGGCCCCACCTTCCTGTCATGTTAGGATGAAAGTGGTGCCCAGAAAAGCAGGGGATGTCTCCTGGGACGGAGAGTGCACTTATAAGGACCGCCCTGTCACCCCAGTCAGGATCATCACCATTGTCTACTGCCTGTGGTTACTTTACTCTGTCAAATTCTGTGGCTAATCCATTCCTGCTCCTCTGCTCCACTAACTCCTCTTCAGGTCAGAAACCGTATCTGAATCGCTCTAAGATCTTCTTTTTGCACTGTTCTTTAGACTGTTCTGGAGTCTGTAACACATTTCCCCCAAGAAGTGTCCATTTCTAAGTTAGTTCTACTCTTACAAGTAGGACTTTATTCTGCCATCATTAGATTCTTCCTGATAATAAACTTTTTGATTTAAAAACAAAAGAGCTCTTGTTGGTTTACTGGCAAATGCTTAAAGTTTATCATTACAAAGTGGCAGGATCTGGAAGAATGAAGACAGCCTGGCTGGTCAGGCCAGCTACCATTAGCTGGGTGAGGGGGAATGCCCAGCTCCAGCCCACAGTGAACCTTATAGCACTCTGGGTGAGGATGTCAGTACAGAAAGAATGCCAGAGCAACCTGGGTCATCTCCCATACTAGACTGCCTGGATTCCCAAGAGCAGATAAAAATGATAGGCTTTTGCCCAGAATCACCGAGATGTGGTACAAGGCACTCATTTAGGTGCATAGAGAACCTACAGTAAGAAAAGGTCAAGTCCAAGTCAAAAATCCCGAACTTGGCATACAATAATTTGCTTGGGAGACTAATAGCTTTTTAATTTTTTTTTTTTTTAAAAAAACTTTATTTTTGAGACTAAGTTCTTCCCATATTGGCCAGGGTAGTCTCGAACTCATGAATGTGCGTGACCCTCCATTCTCAGCCATCTGAGTAGTAGGGCTACAGGCACGTGTCACTAGGCTTGGCTGGAACTGTGGGCTCTTAGATACAGACCACAAATGTTCTTTTATCAAGAATACAGCCAGCAACATGGAAACTACTAAAGAGGAGGCAACTTCTATTACTAGACAGGAGAGAATGTGATTCAACTTTATTATATGGCCCATCAAGCCTATTTGGCTCAATAGCCAGAGCATCTTTAGACAACATCGGTATAAATTTGTCGTTCTGAAAAAGTAAGGCCAGGAAGGAGCTAGAACCCTAAAGCAGCCAGTTCTCTCTCAGATATATAAAGTCTATCAGAATGGGTAACAAAATCTCTCACAAAACCCATATGGTAAGTGTCTTAGCAGTTCCACTGAGAGTGAGAACTGTAGTTCAGAAGGATGCCATGTGGCCAGAGAGCCTACCTTCCCCTTAGTAAGGAGAGGAGAGCGCAGATGGGGACAAGCAAAGGTAAAGCAAGAGGCAGGGTCCTAGCCACAGAAGGAACTGTTCCTTAATTCCCTCCATGGCCCACCGTGTCCTTTATCCTGCAGTACTCTGGCTAAAACCATTCAGGTTAGTGTAAGAAAGAAAGCCCCCAGGTTCAGAGAAAAACAGCCAGTGGTTGTAGTATGTAATTTGTTTTCTTGTTTGGAAAAACAATTCTCAGAAGTGACATTAGCTAGTAGTCCCTACACTGCTCTCTCCTAGAACAGAAAAACCTTTTCCTACTATAAAAGACACATTGTGTCTTCCCCCAAGACTTTCCTGCTTGCAGAGTATTTAGTTCTTATGGGCCGACCATAAAACCAAAAAAACAGTGCTAGAAACCTCTGCCTCCTTCCCTCCACCTCTCCCCTGCTCTCTTTATTCTGAGACAGTCTTACTATAGTACTTCGCAGAGATTGGCCTGCCCTGCCTTCCCAGTGCTGGGATTAAAGGCATGTGCCACTACACTCAGTTGAAACTTCTCTTTCAGACATTTAATGCCACTAAGGAACTCTCTGCCTAGATAAAAAGATGTTATCTATTTACCCTCTTGCCAGGACTTTTAAATACCAATCTCTCCCATACCACAGATAAGTAGTCAGGCTGCTAGGCACAGGCAGTGCCACAGATCAGGCTGCTGCCCTCTCACCCAGTCTTCTGAGACACCCCCGGGAGCCCAGGTCTTCCCCACTGACTCCAGAGCCCGCTGAAGTGGATCCAAAGATCTGGGTTGGAGCCATAAGTTTTTGCCACCACACTTGTATGAACTTTACCCTTTTTGTTTATTCCAGATAGTTACCAATATCCAGGAAGTCAAAGAGCTGGAAAGAAAGGCAGGGTGGTGGCAAGTCACTGTCTAAACCCAGATGGCCTTGGTAAGGCCACATAGAGCACAGAGGACCAACCAGAAAAGTGCGTTCATCATGGCCTATTGCATATCCTGGGTCAGGTGACATGCTGTGCTGTGCCTTTTGGCCTGAGTCGGTGCGTTCCACCCACCCATGGGCGTCTCTACTGCAGTCAAGATCAACAACTTACCCTACCCCATAGGACAGTAAAGGAAGGAAGTGCTCTAAAGCAAATGCTTAAGTATGCCTCAGCACCTCTCATCTTAGCAAAACAGCTAATTTTAAAAAAATACTCCAATCAGGTAGCCATTATTATAGCATTTTCCTTCAGGGAACCTCAAGAAGCCTATTAGTAAAAGGAATCGGGGGCCCCTAGATTTTCCTAGGCATTAATTGCCTATCTACGAAGAAAAACTCAAACCAAGCTCAATGTCTTTCTAACAGGTTTGTTGCCAGCTATATCAGGAAGGTTTAAGTGGAAACAGGGAATACAGTCAATAAAATATTCATGATCTCTTACCATTAGCATCTTGGACTCCAGTAAGTGCTCCGACGGCTGCTGCGGTTTCCCCAGACAGGACTATCTGTCCCCCACCTTGTAAGGTGGCTTCAGCCAGAGTGGCGACAGCATGGGCGGCAGCTTCACTGTGGGTACAGAGATAGGACAGGGGTATATGCAAGATGAGTCAAGGCACAACACTGTCTTCCCTAGGCTCTTTGGTCACCAGGGCTAAAGAGTAGGAGTAATTTCAGAGATTATAAACAGCTAGAAGAATCGCAAGTCATACATATTTTCTAGAGCTAATGTGAAGTTTTCTTTAAACTGAGATATGGTAAGGAGTGAGGTCAGAAGATGCTCATTATCAGTCCTTCCTTATTGATATCAATGGTACAAGTGCAAGCTCTGATCCATGCTCATACAAAACCATTTTGGCTGTCAATCACAATGTTTCCTCTTCTGCTCATGACAACATAAGGCGGACCACTAGAAGTTATCCTTTTATGCCAAAGATGAATGATAATCTAAGCAGTCAGCAATCTAGACTTGTTATCTGACCCATATTAAATAATAACAACACAGTTTATATACATGCTTTTAAATGTGAAACAATGGCTGGCTACTAACTTGAACTACCCAGCTCCTCCTCTTGCTTCACTTCTATGTAGACATCACTACACATGGAGTCTTGGCATTTAAAACCATTACCATAAGACCAAGCTTCTTATCTCCTAAATTCAATGGGAACCATGACCTCCCTTTCCTACAAGGCACAGAGCAGAGACAGCTGCTGAAAGGGAGCTCATGGTTCTAGCAGTTTGGGAACCAGTTTTCCCTTCTCCTTGCGATCTGCTTTTACTATATAAATAAGCATCCATTTGTCTTGACTCTGTAATGTCACGCCCTCTAAGACATACCATTATCTTTTCATTTAAACCACTTAATAAGACATATTGTTTAATTTTTATTATATATATATATATATTTTGTTTTGTTTGTTTTTGGTTTTTTGAGACAGGGTTTCTCTGTGTAGTCCTGGTTGTCCTGGAACTCTGTAGACCAGATTAGCCTTGAACTCAGAAATTCGCCTGCCTCTACCTCCCAAGTGCTGGGATTAAAGGTGTGTGCCACCACACCCGGCTTTATTTTTTAAGGAAGAAAATTCCTAAAGAAGACTAAAATTTGCCATGTAAATTTCAATGATTTTAAAAACAAAACAAACAGCCCAGAGGAATTTCCGAATCTCCACTATGAAGATGGAGCTATCAGCTGACAATCTGGGGTTCCTGAGGGAGTACCAGAATTGACTATGCAGGCTTTGCACTACTCACATTACCCTCTTACACCCCAGGCTCTAGTGGAGACTGGTGAGGGAGTAGGGACTGGCTGGCTGGTACAGACAAGTCATGAGCAGACCATACCAAAGCATACCTTATTACATACAGTTCTTTCATTGGAGAAGCTCAGCAGATAAAGCAAGGATACAGTAATGCCAGGCCAGACAGACAGACAGAACTAATCTGCTTTGCTTTTAAGCCCTGCCCCCTATGTAAAATGAATATGAACACACACACACACACACACACACACACAGGACCTTGCAGAACTTAAATTCTCAGAAATACTACCTATCACATATCAAACAAATAAGCAGAATCATACTGAAATTTTGTTTTGTAGAGCTGGAGGCCAAAGCCAGCACACACTAGGGCATCCCTCAGAAGTATGGATGGAGCAGGCGCCACTTAGAAGATGAAGAAACAGGGTTATTCTAGAAACAAAGGAGAGCCTTTGGTAAAGTCTGTGCTTTCTATAGAAAAACTGAATCTCCCGCTAAACTAAAGAGTTGGTAAGAACACTACATCAGGCATCAGCTCAAAGAGTTGCGAGTGGGTCCTGCTTTAACTGGAATTACTTGGAAGGCTGAGGCAGAAGGAACACCCAGAGTCTGAAGCTTACTGGGTCTTGTTCTGGGTTGGTTGGAGTAGTTAGAGTCATGTCTGGGGCCTATAATGCTACTTATTTAGCAAGCTGAGCAGGAGGAATATATAAATTATGAACTATGGAGTAAGTTCAAGGCCAGCCCTGGCACCACTGTGACACCTTGTCACAAAATTAAAACTTAAAAATACTGAGAATATATACAGCTCAGGGGGAGAGCATGTGCCTAGCATGTGTGAGGTCCTAAGTTCAACTCTTGATACGAAGGGGAAATATATACTTTATGGCTGGAGAGCTGGCTCAGTGGTCAAGAGCACTGGCTGCTCTTGCAGAGGCCTCAGGTTAGATTCCTAGCACCCATGTGGTGGTTCCAGTTCCAGGGAAGCTGAAGCTCTCTTCTGACTGCCAATGGGACCAGGCATACATTTGGCATACAAACATATGTACATGTATGTATACTTATTCATATAAAATAAATATTTTTAAAAATTCATTATTTAAAACTGTAAATACTAATTAAAATACTATCACTAATTTACTTTGTAAATTTTAGTCACAATCCACTTTCACACCAGAACAGATTCCAACACTGCATGTGTACTGGCCAGGGATCCACCCCCTCCCCTCTTTCAAAGGCACTGTCCTGGAATACACCCAATGAGGCTAGGCTGGCAGTCAGTGAGCTCCAGGGATCGGCTATCTCTACCTCCCGAGCACGGCTGAGTTACAAAAGCAAACCACCATACCCCGTGGCTGGGGATAGGAATCAAATATGGCACTGCCCTCCCCCCACCTCCTAACACTTTACTACGATATCTCCATGCCTCTCATCAACTTTTTTTTTTTTTTAAAGATTTATTTATTTATTATTATATGTAAGTACACTGTAGCTGTCTTCAGACACACCAGAAGAGGGCGTCAGATCTCATTACGGATGGTTGTGAGCCACCATGTGGTCGCTGGGATTTGAACTCTGGACCTTCGGAAGAGCAGTCGGGTGCTCTTACCCACTGAGCCATCTCACCAGCCCCATCAACTTTTGTAGATGTCTAATTTTTTTTGTTTGTTTTGAGACAGGGTTTCTGTGTATCCCTGGCTGCCTTGGAACTCACTCTGTAGGACCAGGATGGCCTCAAACTCAGTGATCCACCTGCTTCTGCCTCCCTAGTGTCGGGATTAAGTATATGTCTAATTTTAACCTACAAGAAAGAGTGCAGTCCTTACCTACTATAGGTAAGGATGTTCGGGTCTACATTATCTATCCCCTCTTATTGGACCAATGTCAAGTCAATCTATATACTAAAACAACATATTTTATATGTAATACATAATATTTATTACTATACACTATTTTAATATACATTCATATCCATAATATGGTTAATACATATAGTCTTTATCAGTTATATGTATATATTAATATAAAATTAAAATGTCTTTATAAAAAGGGGGTGCCGGGCAGTGGTGGCACACGCCTTTAATCCCGGCACTTGGGAGGCAGAGGCAGGTGGATTTCTGAGTTCGAGGCCAGCCTGTCTACAAAGTAAGTTCCAGGATAGCCAGGGCTATACAGAGAAACCCTGTCTCGAAAAACCAAAAAATAAAAAAAAAAAAAATAAATAAAAAGGGGGTGGACCTTTGGTCAAAATATTAATATGTCATATTAATATATATGTATATATAAATAATAGCTCTAATAGTATTTTTTGCTTGAAGAAGAGTATAAGAATATTTTAAAATGTCACAATGCTTTCTAGATATGTGTATCAGTATTATCAGTCAATTAAAAGAAAAAAGAATGAACTTTATTTTAAAATATGGTTCATTTTCTTTTCCTTCCTTCCTCCTGCCCCTTGACTTTTTTTGTTTGTTTGAGCCTGGATGATAAGCAGATTCTAGCCAATCAAGTGCTTCAAGTGCCGATAAGGACAGGTACCATCATGCTCTGCTTTGCTTCTTTTTAAAGCAGTGGCCACAGTTAAAGAAAGGCATCTTCTAAGCTCCCTGGAAAGAAAGACCAGGCCCCAGCTTCCTTACAGTGCTGAGTGGAAGCAGTGTGGTCAACAGACACAAAAATGCTGTATTTACAAAACAATGTAAAGTAGGTTTTTCCTAAGGTAAATACAGGCCCAGTGAACAAACAAGTTCAAACCTCTCCCATGCATGCATCTATCTCAATGCAGGGCTGCACTGGGGGGACTTGAGTCAGAACCCTGCAGAAGGGTCTGGTTCAGTGCAGAAGATCCTGGCCAGGGAGGCACAGTTGCCTCCTTGCCCTGCTGCTTGTGCAGATGAAGAGATGTCTGGGGTTTTGTTTTTGTTTTGTGTGTGTGTGTGTGTACGCACGCACATGTGTGTGATGCTCTCCTTTATTTGTTCACTATGATTCCTTTCCTGCCTCCTCCCTAAAAGTGCCAGTTTATTCTTTATTTTATACATTAAAATGAACACCAATTTCAGTTTCTAATACTGATAACTCTTTAGATTGTTAGAGCCCCTTTAGATTTGTTACAAAGCCAGGGTGGGCTAAGAGGCTGTGCAGCTCTGGGTCTTGTTCTGACTTGCTGTAAAAACTCTTTTAACAGCATAGTTGAAAAACAGGTCTGTCCTGCAGCTGTCCCCACTTCCCCTCTAGTGGATGAAGGAACCCTACGCCTCCTTAGGCCCCATCCATCTGCCTTTCCTCACAGCTTGCTTGTCCTTTCTCACCCTGCACTCCCATCTGCTGTTTATAGTGCAGCAGAGGTGCAGGTGATTAGAGAATCATGCTTGTTCCAGCTGTACCTGAAACAGACTAGGGCAGATTATGGAACCACCTTGTTACCACAGGAACAACCACCAGCATTCTCTGTATTGTTCATCAAGAGGATTCCAACAAGGAATTTTGAAGGGATAAAGGGATCCCCTGTATCTCAAGCACACTGACTCACTCAGTAAGGGGTTGTTAGACTCAACCCTCCTGACAGAGCAGTCACCTGTGGGTTACAGTTTGCTGTGCTGCCAGGCTTGGCTTCTGGCGGAAGTGGCAACACATCACCCCAGGACTCACTGGGGCATTGGACTGATTGCAAACAGATTTCAACATCTCTTTTCTCCTTCAAGCCACAGTGACCCCCCACTCTCCTTTCTGGAGTAAACACTGCAGCTGCATCTTAGTTCTGTTAACAAGCCCTCAGGGGATACCATTATGTTCACTGCCTTTAGAAATAAACTTTATCCTCACAGCGAAGGGAGCCAGAATATGCCTCAGATTTTCCACTATGTGCAGGGTTCCCAGGATACCACACTTCACTGGAAGTTCAAGGTGTTGGTTGCAAGGTTCTGGTTTTGTTGGTTTTTAGTGATGGCTTGCTTTACTTTAGACCCAAAGTAACAGTAAGGGGACACCAGTCCAAAGGCAGGTGGGTTTCCCTCCGAGCTTTTAGAAATTTATCTGAGTACCTTGAAGGAAGGAGTGGAAGAAGGCCATTTCCACGATTCTGCAGAGCACACATCAGTGGCCCCAGGACATGTTAAGTCTTAAGAGGACAAGAGTGAGTGCATGCTTGAGTCTCAGTCTTAGAGTCTGACCAACCATGTCTACATCATGACTGCCTTCAAATCAAGGACTTTCAAACCTTTAAAAAAGCATACCTAGGCTTTGGTTTGCCTTGTCCTAACTGGCTTTATACTTATATCCCACTATAATCAATTCTGATAGACAAATCTTAAAACACAACCTAAATCCAGGGCCTCATGCAGGTCAGACTCCCCCACTAACCTCAGTCCCCAGTCCCTTGCAGTATAACTTAAATACCATGAGCATGGTGGCTCACACCTATAATATAATCCCAGTACTCCAGAGACTTTAAGACAGGAGGAATGCCGGGTGTGGTGGCACACGCCTTTAATCCCAGCACTCAGGAGGCAGAGGCAGGTGGATTTCTGAGTTCGAGGCCAGCCTGCTCTACAAAAGTGAGTTCCAGGACAGCTAGGGCTACACAGAGAAACCCTGTCTCGAACCCCCCCCCCAAAAAAAAAGACAGGAGGATCAGCCACATGTTCAAGGCCAGCCTGGGACAGAGTGAGTTCTAGATCAACCTAGGGTAGAGTGAGACTCCCTGGAAACAAAGAGGTGGGAGGAGAGGGGGTTGAAGAGAGGGAGGAAGGCAGGGAGAGGGAAAAACGAAAGAAGGAAAGGTCGAGGGAAGGAAGAGAAGAAATGAGGAAGATAGACTAGACTTAATTCTCTGAGTGCTAACACGAGCAGGTTCCTCTAGAAACTTCATACATCCTGTATTACTGAGTTCCGAAGTCTGTTTGTGAATATTACCCTACAAAAACAAAGAGGAAACTCACACTAGGCGCGAAATTTCTTAGGGGCAAATGGCTAACAAAGAGTTTAGCCAGGATTCAAACCAGAAATCTATGTGACCTTGGGATCCTCTTGTCAGTCAACACATTGTACAGCCTCATACAGCTCACTGCACACAAGCGTATCTATCTGTGCTCTCCAGCCCTCGAAAAACAAAGACAAACAAACAAAAAATACCAGCCCTCTATCCCTACCAACCTAAACCTTTTTAAAAAAGCAGCTTAACAACAAAAAAGATGCCCCCAAACTACACTTTAGCTGGCTTTTGTATTCCTCTCTGGATATCTACAATGCTCATTCTAACATCAACTCTTATGTGGTTCACTGAAATTAAGTCCCAGGCCCAAGGAGGATTTCTTTGACAGCAGAGACTGCTGCAACACTCCTCTCTACTCACAGCTCACCCGTAAGAGTGCTGGCTTGCCAGAGAGTGCAAGGACTATGTGAGTTAAAGACTGCACACAATGATTAGCAGCGGCCCTGATCCTAGGCTCTCACTCACACTGATGCCTTCAGTTCTTTCAACACCTCCTCAAGGCAGGGAGAGGCATACAGTTAGTCTACAGAAAGAGAGCCTGGGCGCTGAGTTTAAATAAACTGCTCAAGGTCAGCCAGCCAGCAAATGACAGGGCAGAGTGACTTTAAGGTCCCCGTTCTTACTGATTAATAAAAATTCTTGGGTCTGCTGAAAATAAACTTGGGTCAAGAGTCAAGAATAAAGGATGATGACCTTTCCTGTCAACACTCAGCAGGAAGTGGCCAGAAAGGAGCATGCAATGCTGTTTTGGGAAATGCCTCTCTCTTTCTGCAGTGTGTCCCTCCTAGATAGTCTTCAAAAGAAAGGGTTCAATGTTTCTTGGTGGGGCTGGCTAGAAATCAAAGTTCTATAGCTCAGCATCAGAATGTCTGTTTTATGCACGAAGCCCTGGGAGCTCCATGCCCAAGACTGAAGGAAACAGCTCAGCCTGCAGTGTCTTATGAGCTGTGTGTGTGTGTCCCTGTCGGCTGTGACTGAAGAGGAACGCGGCAGCTCTCTTAGCACAGGCCTGCAATCCCATTCTTCCCAGCCCCTGCCTCCACCTGTTGAGGGCCATGGTGACAGTGGCTCCCTGTTGCATCTCCTGAGAAGCTGCCACTGCGGCTTCTGCCAGTGATGCTACCGCCTGGGTGGCCTCTGATGCTTGCGTCGTCTGGATGGTCATTTCACCGCCCTGTAACGTGGCCCAATTTTGTTCCACCTGAGGCAGAAAGGACAAGGACAGTCAAAAGTCAAAACATAACATTATTATGTTTTTCACCAAATGAATGCACACAACATGGCCTATAATGTATAGGGAGGGCTTCAGCAAGCTGTATTCTGTGCAAAAAGGGGGGACTGTTAGAATTTACATTTGAATTTGATTGTGTCTATACCAAGTAGTTCTGGAAGCACTAAGAGAAATCACTGAAAATACTTGGAGGCCAGTATGGTAGCACATGCCTAGCCCAGCACTCAGAAGGTCCCTAGTCCCCAGGTCGGCTTGGCCTATATAGTAAGCCCGTGTCAAGAGATAGGAAGGGAACGAGACAGGGAAAGATGGATGGAGGAAGGGTATGGGGAAGAAACAAAGAAATTTGTTGGGTTTGGATGGGAGGCAGAGGCAGACTTGGCAGGCCCTGCTTCTAAGCAGTGCTTTCCTTGGCCATGTTGCCTGAGCCTTGTTCACCCCTTCCTTCCCGTGTGAATGTATGTGTTTGTATGCTACCATGTCCAAAGAGAAGGCTAAGCCCAAGAGGTAGAGTTATTCAGAAGATGTCCTACTGCCTTGCTGAGAAAAACTCACTTTGCTGAGGCGCTTCAATTGGTGGCCCCTGTTATGTCTGGTTAGAGCAAGTCACTGTAGCCATTTCAGGTTTTCAAAACTGAGTGTGGAATGCCTGCTTGCCTTGCACAGGACACACTTCTATCCCAGAACCCTTTGTTCTTGCCTGCCCCCTCTAGTCCGAGCTCAGGTGTATGACTCCTCTCCAAAGCACACAGAAGCAAACCACCGCACTCCACAGGGCCCTCTCGCCCTTCCTGCTGCTGCTCAATGAATGCTTTCCCATGGGTGTCCTTCCCACCCACCATGTATGGTCCCTGTGGACAAGAACAGTTTATTGTCTGCTATCTGTTCTGCAGAGCCTGGCACAGGAGACAGAGCAGTCACTGAACGTATGGCAGGAGAACATACTTCTGTCTCTTCCTACTTGTTACTGAACCTGTCTATATTTTAGCTAAATCCTACCAGAGTGTGTCATCTAATCTCAAACCCATCGAACCACTTTAAGCTCACATCTTTAATGTCTTTGTACTTTGGTGGCTTTTTTCCTTTGTCCAGCAGAGTCACACATACCATTATCATTAGATATCATTTAAATTTCTGATGTCTAATGCATTCAACATGACCAATACCAACTGATGGTCCAAAGGACAACAGAATCTATTTTTTTTTTTTTTTTTTGGAGACAGGATTTCTCTGTGTAGACCAGGCTGGACTGGACTTAACCTCACTGAGATCCACCTGCCTCTGCCTCCACATGCTGGGATTAAAGATGCATGTGGCACCACCAAGTTTGGGTACAGAATCTATTCTTAAGCCAACTACATCTTAAATAAATTACATACTTATAAAATCAACATACATAGTTTAACCTTTTTGCAACTATGGAGATTGCCTATACTTAGCATGGGAGCCCTCAAATGGCCTTTCTTGTAAAAGTATGAAAGAGAAAATCCCTTTTATTATGTTTATATTAAATACTGTATTACAAATGTGAAATTCTAAGTTTCTAACAGGTTGGTTTGGGCAGTAGTGATCCATGAATTTTAATTATTACAATTAACACAATATTAGATACTTCTCCAAATTGTCATGGTTGGATAAATACTAAAAGTTTCACATATTGCAAGGCTGCTCCTTCGTCTTCTGGGCCTGACTTCTTCCTACTCATTCATGAACTACTTCAGTAGGGAAATACAGAAACCCTTTTCTTACCTCTCCATCAGCCACAGCAGAGTAATTCACTTGGGCAACAGTGACTGTGGTTGGCAGTTCTGAAGCATCAGCCAATGTGGCTACTGTTGCCCCTGTACCAACCTAGGAAACACAGGAAGTTAAATGCCAGTAGACAGACCTTCTACCTGGCCCTCACACATAAGCTAAGACTAGCTGAGCCCCAAATTCAGCATAATATGCCTCCTGACAGGAAGAGAATAACTAAATCAGCTCTCAGAGACTAGCGTGAACCAATATTAGAAGAGTAACTGCATTCCACTCTGGAGTTTGGTGCCAGTCAACCAACACTCTACACTCTAACCCCAACCTGAACTTTAGAGATTCCTCATCTGTCAATAAACACTGTTCCACTTTAGAAAAGGTATTTCTCTGGCACATACACATCTATCTGTCTTTCTCCCTTCCTCCTTCCTCAAAAATCCTCCTCTGTTTCTCTCTCAGATGATGGGGATTGAAGGTGATGGTCTTCTACACGATAGCTGAGCATTCTACTATTTACTGGGACCCTAACCCAAGAAACAATTTTCAGGTGCTTTGATTGTAAAAGTTCCAGAAGCTACTTATAGCTCTGAATTAAATAAAGCACATGCAATGTAAAATATGGTTCAAAGGATGGAGATAAGATGTGGCCATGTGGGTGAGGACTTTCCCATTTCAAGCAGAATAAGAAAATGAAATAAAAAATAAATGAAACTGTTTGGAAGCGACTGCTAGGCAGGAAGAGTGAGAGCGAGAGCAGCTGTTAGGATGTGCAGAGAAGAGCGAGCACACAGGAAACTTCTACCATTCGAGGTGAGATAGCACCGAACCACCTCCCCTGAGACGTCAGGCTTACATACCTGGATGAGCGACACGGTGCCATCAGGGTTGCTGAAGGTCTGTACTACGGTCTGTGATGGTACGAGATGAGCTATACTGTGTGTGGTGGTGGCCTGAGTTTGTGTTTGCTGATCTTCAAAAGCATATAAAAGATCCTCCCGCCCATGTTGCTTATAACAATTTTTAACTATGGTCCGTAATGCCTGGGTCCATGAAACCTGTCATCAAAAGACCAGGAAAGCATAATAAGCCACAAAGAAATTGGGGATTTATGCTACCACAGGAGAATCAGGCATGTGTGTAATTATCAAACCTTGTATAGAGTTAGTTTAGGACTTCCCACAGAATTATTCTGGAGCAAAGCAACTGATGGTTTTCTGTCCTTCCTTCTTAACCACGTTTGGATTTTGCTTTTGTGTCCTATTTCAAACTGAGGCCAAACTCTCCAATTTCTCCTAAGAGGTAACACTCTGATCAAGAAGTATGTATTATGTCTCTTTGTATGTATGTATATTATCTGTGTGTGTCTGTGTGAGTGTATCCTACATGTGTGACGGTGCCCATGGCAGCCAGAAGAGAGTCGGATCCCTGTAACTAGAGTTACGTGTGGTTGTGAGTGCTGGGAATTGAACTCAGGTCTTCTGCAAGAACAGCAAGCTCTCTTAACCACTCAACTAACTCTCTAGTGATTTGTTTTGTTGGTCTGTTTTTTGTTTTCAGGTAGGTTTGGTCTAGAACTCATTATGTTGTCCAGGCTGGCCTCAAACTAGAGATTCCATGCGCTGGCCTGCTGAGTACTAGCATTACAGAATGCCACCAAACCTCTCACCAGTGGTTCTTGCTAATCAGAAGCAAGGCTATTTCTAAGCTTTCAAATGATTCTTACTTCCAAGCTTCTCTGGTTTAAAGCTTTTACAAAAGACATCTATGAAGAAACAAAGTATAAATCCAGAGCCTTTCCAGATCTTTCTGTGTACGTGACAGGAGTAATAAACAAGAGGGACTGTATATCGGAGAACAACCGACTGCTCTGGAGGAAGAGGCCTGACTGTTATGAAATGGTCTGAGACTTGTACCAACAGAAACTGAGGCGGGGGACCCAGCATGGCACACTAATGAGCACTGAGGAACGTACCCTTTGTTTTTGCTCTTCTGTGCGGACATCACTGCGGACATTAGCCCATGGGATGTCTTCTGGCCACCAGATAGGCTTGCAGCTTTCTTTCCCCCAGCCTGGTTTCCCTCGACCTGTGGAATACTTGAGCATCTCTGGGATAAATGCCCGAAGCTGAGCCTGAAAGACAAGAGCATGGTCATCACAGTGATCTCATGACCAACACATGGGATGTGCACCTGGACTCCACACCCCTCAGACCACCAAGCAGGGAGCACTCCTAAAAGTCCAGAAAGTTCCGAATGGGACTGCTGAGAGCTCACTGCTTCCTACAGTTACTTCTGCTCCATGGCTGACTAAAGGAGGGTACTCCTGATGATTAGAGATCTGAAAAGCTACATTTTGTAGACTTGTTCTTAAAAGGACAACAATGCCTATCTCCAAACATGATTTGTGCCTCCAGAGACACTACTACACTAAGGGCTGATCTTCCTTCTCTAACTTCCATGAGTTAAGGGTCCATGTCAAGGTGCTGCTAACACTGTTTTGGAGAGAGCCAAAACAGAGCTACACAGAGAAACCCTGTCTCGAAAAAACCAAATAAAACACCAAAAACAAAATAATAATAATAATAATAATAAATAAAAATATGGAATCTCATTATACCAGAAGATAATTCAAATAGTTATACAGCAGGGGACCATGCAGGCAAATCATCCATGCTTATATGACAAAGATAGGCCTAGTGACTTCCTGTGTGGGCCATGCCATGGCTTCTCTTCCTAAGTGCTTCGGACTCACACATCTCCCACCCTCAAGCCGTGATATAATACACTTCATGTATATTTGGTTCTGAGGCATCAAACAGAGGGCTAATAGAAATATATCTTTGTAAACCCATGCTATCAGCTGCCTCATGAGGTCCTTTATCCTAGTTTCTTGATTGTCTTTTCTAGCCTCGAGCAGAAAAGGGCTTATATACATTTTCTATTTCTTCATTTAAAAAACAAGAGCACAAATGCACAGATGAAATAAACTGATGCTACAAACTTAAAAGTTCCCTTTTTAGTCCCATTAATAACAACTCACAAAAGGAGAGACTTCTAAACTGTCCCAAATTAAAAAAAAAAAAAAAGATTCATCTTATTTATCTATCCCCTCCCTCCCACCCCCCTCAGCCTGGCTTTGAACTTGAGAGTTTCCTTCCTCAGCCTCCTCAATGCTTAGACTAGAGGCATAGATCATCATGACTGACCAGAAAGGGACTGACTATATGGGGAAAATCAGTTACCAGTTGTCCAGCATAGAAACAGTTAAGTAATTCCCTTCCAGAATTTGACTCTGTGTCTTCTTCACTGCAAGCTGGACTAATTAGTGGTCCTGGAGAGGTTGGAAGAGCAAAGCCTCTCAATGTGCTTGTTAAGGAAGGTCTGTCTGTAATCCACAGGGAGACAATCAACAGGATCTGACTGTTCAGGCTCTCCTTAATTGGGCTAGAATAAGCTTGCTTGGCTGCTCTCATTCTGACCTAGGTCTCTGTGTGTGCCTAAAGGGCCCTAGGCTGCCCAGTAAACTTACTCCAAGCACAGTAGGAAATACTGCTCCTTCCAGGGTACAATCAGAGAGAAAGGACATCAAGTCCAGGTTAATAGCAAATAAAAGTAAAGACTGTAGGAGCTGGAGAGAGAGCTCACCGTGAGGAACACTGGTTGCTCTTCCAGGGGAACCCAAGTTTGACTCCTATTCACTCCATGGTAGTTCCTCACCCTCCCCACTCCCATGGTAGTTCTAAAGTCTGTTAAGTGCAGTTCCAGGGGCATTCAATGCCCTCTTCTGGTATCTACAGGCACTGCATGCATGTGGTGCACAGACACACCCACATACAAAAATAAAGATTACGTGGAAAGCAAACTGGGCATGGTGACTTGTCTGCAATCCCAGCACTTGGGAGGCAGAAGCAGGAGTATCGGTTCAAGGTCATCCTTAGCCGAGGCAGCCAGACGTACACAAACTATAGATGGTTTTAAAATAAGATTTTCTCAAATGCTAAACAGCCTAACTGAAGGGCTGAGACATGCTGCTAAATGGAAGGTAGAACACACTATTAGCATATTTAAGATGTGGGTTTCAATCTAGTATCTGGAGAAAAGACAAAAGCCTAAACCAGCTAAAATGAAACGATCGTTCCTACTATGCTAGCAACTTGCCCTTAGAAAACTCAGCTCCTTACCTGCTGCTCAGCAAGTGTATTATCCTTAACACATGCTGAATCAGCATTGGCCACTCAGTCTCTGTCTCTACATCAGGGGTATCGGACGCTCCCCAATGGTATTTAAGACTCAATTGTAAGAAAAAAACTTTCAAGTTAGCGTGTCTAACAATTCCACCTCTACTGGTCAGATAATACAAACCACCACCATATCTGTGAGTTAGGTATCTAAGGTTCACTCAACTGTAAGCAAATACCCAGGGTTAAAAAAAAAAATTACCTGTACTGAATATGTACCAACTGGTCTTTTCCATAGTTATTTCTTAGATAATACAGTCTAACAATCACATATGGCATTTACATTGGATTATGTATATAATGTATATATGTGTGTGTATATAATGTATATAATGCAATGCAGAGATGATTTAAAGTCTATAGAAATATCTCGTACAAACACTATGTGCCATTTTCTGTATGTAACACAGTGAGCATTGGTGGATTTGGTTATCAGTAGTGGGTTCTCTATGGACTCTGAGGACAACTGTCTAACACATAAGAGAAAGTAGCATATATTAAACCATGCAGAAAGGTCTCTAGTCTACAAGAAAATTGCGATGAGGCAGAAAAGGTAAACTGGAGATGATGTTTTATCTGTGTGTATGATCGATCCATGCATTATTACGAAGGTCAAAGGACAACTCTGGATGAAGGTCCCCACATTTGTTACAACGGAATCCAGCAAGCAAGCTGGCCTGCGAGCTCCAGGCCATTCTCCTGTCTCTGACTCCAATCTCTCTGTTTGGATTAGACATATATCACCATGCCAGATTTCCTATAGTTCTGGGGATTTGAATTCAAATCTACACACTTGTGACAAGCCCTCCTCCCTCTGAGACACCTTCCCAGCCAGGCCTTGTTATTTTAATTTGAAGTGAGGAGCTTGCAGGCTGACAGTTACATACATAGGAATACATGTCTGAGTGTGTACTCGAGGGCACTAGAGAACTAGAGCACGGCTGACAGTTACATACATAGGAATACATATCTGAGTGTGTACTCCAGGGCACTAGAGAACTAGAGCACGGCTGACAGTTGCATACATAGGAATACATATCTGAGTGTGTACTCGAGGGCACTAGAGAACTAGAGCACGGCTGACAGTTACATACATAGGAATACATATCTGAGTGTGTACTCCAGGGCACTAGAGAACTAGAGCACGGCTGACAGTTACATACATAGGAATACATATCTGAGTGTGTACCCGAGGGCACTAGAGAACTAGAGCACGGCTGACAGTTACATACATAGGAATACATGTCTGAGTGTGTACTCCAGGGCACTAGAGAACTAGAGCACGGCTGACAGTTACATACATAGGAATACATGTCTGAGTGTGTACTCCAGGGCATTAGAGCACTAGAGCACGGCTGACAGTTACATACATAGGAATACATATCTGAGTGTGTACTCCAGGGCACTAGAGAACTAGAGCACGGCTGACAGTTGCATACATAGGAATACATATCTGAGTGTGTACTCCAGGGCATTAGAGCACTAGAGCACGGCTGACAGTTACATACATAGGAATACATGTCTGAGTGTGTACTCAAGGGCATTAGAGCACTAGAGCACGGCTGACAGTTACATACATAGGAATACATATCTGAGTGTGTACTCCAGGGCACTAGAGAACTAGAGCACGGCTGACAGTTGCATACATAGGAATACATATCTGAGTGTGTACTCGAGGGCACTAGAGAACTAGAGCACGGCTGACAGTTACATACATAGGAATACATATCTGAGTGTGTACTCCAGGGCACTAGAGAACTAGAGCACGGCTGATAGTTACATACATAGGAATACATATCTGAGTGTGTACCCGAGGGCACTAGAGAACTAGAGCACGGCTGACAGTTACATACATAGGAATACATGTCTGAGTGTGTACTCGAGGGCATTAGAGAACTAGAGCACGGCTGACAGTTACATACATAGGAATACATGTCTGAGTGTGTACTCCAGGGCATTAGAGCACTAGAGCACGGCTGACAGTTACATACATAGGAATACATATCTGAGTGTGTACCCGAGGGCACTAGAGAACTAGAGCACGGCTGACAGTTACATACATAGGAATACATATCTGAGTGTGTACTCCAGGGCATTAGAGCACTAGGGCACGGCTGACAGTTACATACATAGGAATACATATCTGAGTGTGTACTCCAGGGCATTAGAGAACTAGAGCACGGCTGACAGTTACATACATAGGAATACATGTCTGAGTGTATACTCCAGGGCACTAGAGAACTAGAGCACGGCTGACAGTTACATACATAGGAATACATATCTGAGTGTGTACTCGAGGGCATTAGAGAACTAGGGTAGAATGACTTCCTTACTCGCTAGCTGGATTATCTGCACTACCAACTTTGGTTCAGAGATGATGAAAGTGGCTAATCCTTATGCGAATATAGTTGCCTACAGTTGCTAGCACAAACACTGGCATCCCTTGAACACTGGTTTTTCTCAATCTCATTCCCTCCCCACTCAAAGCACACTGCCATAGAAAACATGGGACGAGCCGCTGTGAAACTGTAACCTCGCTGGGCAGTAGTGGTACACACCTTTAATCCCAGTACTTGGGAGGCAGAGGCAGGCAGGTTTCTGAGTTCGAGGCCAGCCTGGTCTACAGAGTGAGTTCTAGGACAGCCAGGGTAATACAGAGAAACCTTGTCTTGAAAAACAAAAACAAAAAAGAAAAAGACAAAAGAAACTGTAACCTCAGAATGAGTAAGGTCAAGGACTGGCAAGCTACACTTTTGCTTCCCATGATCACACCCGGGAACCTCTTCAAGAGCTGCCCTGCAAGCCTCAGGTTTTCTTACTCTCAGGTTGGTCAGTCTCTGCGGGCTTGTGGTAGCTACACTCTTTATGTAAACTACACACTAAAATAACATGCTAGCTTGCCTATCAGTTCAGTGTCCTGACTAGACTGATGAATAATACCTTTCCCTGTAGGCCCAATTCTACTCATTTCATTACCATTTTAGAAAGGCACCTGAAGACAAACCAGTGCTGTCCTGCACGCGGTGCAGTGTGCTTCTTCCACTCAACAGCTCCCTCCAGACAGGTCTCTGGACGACTGTGCTCACAGCTTCTTCTCTAGCAGTTGCCAATACCTGCTTCTCAGTATCTCCTCTTGACAGGCATTTAAGTTCTCTAGGGAGGTTGGTGCTGTCGCCTCAGACCTCACTGCTTTTCCTCCTCAAACTCAGAGACCTGCCTGCTCCTGACTCCTGAGTAAGGGGTTGAAAGCAGGCACATGTCTACAGTGTGTGCATCTTAGGAAGAAGCTGGAAGGTGAAACTGCTGGTCAAAGGAACTCACACAACGCTGACAGACACCGCCTATCCCTTTCCCACCCCAGCTGACAGTACGCACTGGTCCACACTTGACTTATGTTAGAGGTGTTTTCCCAGTATTACTACAGGCACGCATGTCTAGTACCCACAGAGATCAGAAGAAGGCACTGGATTCCCTGGACTTGGAGTTACAGAAGATTGTAAGCTGCCACCTAAGTGCCATGAATTGAACCCAGGTCCCCTACAGGGTGAACAACTGCTCTTAATGGCCGAGCCATCTCTTCAGTCAAACTTCCCGTATGTCCTTCCTCCTTCCTGTCTCTGTCTCTGTCTCTCTCGTTAATTACTGAGCTTTCTGGTTCGTGCTTATCTGATATGGAGGAAAGGTTCCCTATTTATTAATGAGTTGAAATTTGTTTATATATTTGCTGGTTATTTGTTTTTTCAGTGAGCTACTTATAATGCTTTGTCAATTTTTCTAAATTTATCTTATTAATTTGAAAGAAGCATTAATTTGTTCTGCATATTAATTCTTTATCATATAAGTTGCAAATATCTCCTTGGTCTTATTGTATCCTAAATGTGTAATTTCCTTGGTCATCATCCCTTTCCTTAGCATCCTTTTGTTTTGTTTTGTTTTTGGTTTTTCGAGACAGGGTTTCTCTGTGTAGCTCTGGCTGTCCTGGAACTCACTTTGTAGACCAGGCTGGCCTCAAACTCAGAAATCCACCTGCTTCTGCCTCCTGAGTGCTGGGATTAAAGGCGTGTGCCACCACGCCCAGCTTTCCTTAGCATTCTTGAATATACCTATGCTTTTCTGCTTAAAATATACTATGTCCTATTTAAGAATATATCACGATTCCGTTTTGTTTTATTGAGACGGCTGTCCTGGAACTCACTCTCTAGACCAGGATGGCCTCAAACTCAGAGATCACTTGCCTGCTTCCCCAAGTGCTAGGATTAAAGGCATGTGCCATCATGTCCAGCTTACATCACATATTTTAAAAATTATGATTGATTTATTTTCTGTGGCCATGTGTGTTGGTTTTCACTTTCTACCACATGGGCCTGAGGTAGTGGGCTTCAGTTGTGTGAGGCTTGGAGGCAAGTGCCCCACGTGCTGAGCTAACTTGCTGTCCCTACACCATATCCCAATCTGCCTGATTTTTAAAAAGTGTGTGTGTGTGTGTGTGTGTGTGTGTGTGTATGAGAGAGAGAGAGACAGAGACAGGGACAGACAGACAGACACACATGGTGGGTAGGGAAGGGAGTGTTTCTGGCTATTTGAACTTAGGTCCTCATAATTGTGTGACAAGCCCTTTATACACCAAGGCATCTCCCCAGCCAGGTGGAGGTCACAGAGGAAGATGACTGTCTGTCTGTCTGTCCCTTCTGGTGACACTGCAGCTTAAACCTAGTGTCTGGTATGTGTCAGGCAAGCACTCTACCACCGAGCTATATATATCCCCATCCCCTCTAACTGATATTTGGTAAATCATGGCATGGCATGGCATATTCACACTCTGAAAACCCTCAGATAGTAAGAAAAGCCTGCTGGATATGGTAGCAAACATCTAAAATCCTAGCACTTGGGAGTCAGAGATGGGAGGATCAGGAGTTCAGCACCAGCCTGCCTGAGTTATAAGATAATGTAAGGAAGCCTGCTTTGCATGGAGAGGCATCTTGGGGGGGGGGGAAATATATATATATATATATCAGTGGGTAACACAAAATCTGAGGGGTTAATACTACAGATATTTGAGTTTCAGCCACAAAATTCAGATTTAGCTGGCCTCAAGTATGAACCATATACCTAGATTCTAAATTCCCCAGGTAAGTTAGTGTGAAGCCACCCTGAAGACCACCAGACTTACACTTTAATCCAGCTCCCCCTTTCTCTCCTTTGAAGTCAACATAAAATCTACTATCTTAACACATGAAATTCGGGGACACTACTGCACTCACTAAGTCGTTTGACATCACCACTATTTCCAGAATCATTTTATTGCAAACAGAAATTCTGTTAAAACCTTAACTCCCATTTGGACTCCCCCAGTCCCTGGTAACCTTTCCTCTACTTTTTATCAGTATGGCTTTACCTATTAGAGACTGCCCCATTTCCCTTTATTACACTTGGCATGTGTTTACTACTGTTAGTGTAGGAAAAACCACAGCCATGATCTATCAAAACAAAACCAAACCCTTGAAAAACCCTGACAGCAGACGCACTGTTTTCTAAGGAAAATGAATCAAATGCCGTGACTAACCCTTCCTGACGAAGCATCTGCCCTGTGGACTATTTTAGAAGGCTTTCCTGAAACTATCGAATTACTGCCCAGTTGCATCATTGCTCCAGGGACAAAGATGGCCCCAGTGAGAGTACAGAGGAGGACAGCAATTTCAAGGATGCAGGGAGAAAAACCACCCAAAAGAGGGGTAGAGTGAACTAGTTATCCTGGGCAGGCTTTTTAGAGATGATTCTGGAATTCGTTCCATAATAAGAGTCTTTACCATATCCTTCAAAATACAGCTCTTTCCAAAACATACAACTTCTCCAGAATATGGGAGTCTATCCCACTCAATTGTGGCAATGAGAATTAATTAGTTGGTTGGTTTGAAACTCACTATGGAGACCAGCCTGTGCTCAAATGTAGAGATCTACCTGCTTTGCTCCTACCTCCCAAAGGTTGTAGTAAAGGCTGTGAGGCTTCTCCTCCAAGGAGACTGTTTTTAATATGTGGAAAGTCCTCAGGAAAGAATGGATTTCTGGCTCCAGGTGCCCCTGAGAACTAGCAGCAGGGGTTGGCATCACTGAGCTGTGCCCTGTACCCCCAACTCCACATCTACTGATCATACTGGGCACCTGAGCAGCACACCTGATCCAGCATACCTAGAAAAACTTGCTAACACGACCTGCCAATTGTCTGAAAAACACAAGGCATTCACAGTTGTACACACTTATAGATAGTCTCTACTACCTGGGAAGTTGCGGCAGGAGAATTGTTTGAGCTCAAAAGTTCAAGACCTTCTGAGTATGTTGGCACACACCTTTAATTCTATCACCTGGGATGCAGAGGCAGGTTTGTGAGTTTAACGCCAGCTTGATCACATAGTGAGTCTAGGATAACCTGAGCTACATAGTGAGACTCAGTTTCAAGGGCAAAAAAAAAAGTTCAAGTCTTTTCTTTCTCTCTCTCCTCTCTCCTCCTCCTTCTTCTTCTTCTTCTTCTTCTTCTTCTTCTTCTTCTTCTTCTCTCTCTCTCTCTCTCTCTCTCTCTCTCTCTCTCTCTCTCTGAATTCAGGGCAGTCAGCTCTGCATGGAGTTCAACTGCTCCGTTCTGTGACGCCCATCTACTTGCATGAGTCAATTTTCAGTGTTTAAAGAGAAAAGAAAGGGGAGTCAGGGAGATGACTTAGCAGTTAAGAATGCATACTGCTCTTGCAGAGGACTGCAGGGTAAAAGGTGTTGTCTTCTGGCTTCTCGGGCATCTGCATACATACATGTATACATACTCTCTTTCTCCCTCCCCCACAATTAAAAATAAAGCCCTGAGTTCCAGGACAGCCAGGGCTACACAGAGAAACCCTGTCTCGAAAAAAACCAAACAAACAAAAAAAACAAAAAAAACCCAACTGCACCTGCGTGTGGTGGCACAGGCCTTTAATTCCAACACAGAGGATGCAGAGACAGGCGAATTTCTGTCTGTCTGAGGCCAGCCTGATATACATAACAAATTCCAGGTAAGCCACGGCTGCACATGGAGACTCTCTCTCGATATATAGCCTTTGAGAAGAAATAAATGCTAACGGCAATGATAAAATTGTGAGATGGTTTAATTTTCAAAGCACTTTCCTCCACAATACCTAATTTTTGCTTCCTCCAATTTTATGAGGCAGGAAAGCTTATGAAACTGAGGCCTAGAGGGCTGGAGAGATGGCTCAGCGGTCAAGAGTGATGACTGCTCTTCCAGAGGTCCTGAGTTCAAATCCCAGCAACCACACGGATGGCTCACAACTGTGTAATTGGACCCAATGCCCTCTTCTGGTGTGTCAGGAGCAGCATGCTCATATACATTGCATTACAACAAACAAACAAACAAATCTTTAAGGAAAAAAGTGGGGCCTAGAGTTAATATATAGTAGTACTTGGACTAGAAACTAGATTTTAGTATTCTTATAAAAACAAGTAAACTGATTTACAGAGAGTCAATAAAGCTAACATGAGGCCGGCATGAAATGAGTCTCCTTGGATGACTGAGAACTCACTCCAGGTCTGTACCCAGAATCACACATCTGCCTTAGCTCCACACCACACAGTAGAGCTGCGATAGTTAACAGATCATAGCTGTCGTATAGTCTAAAGTCTGAAATTAATTACGATAGTCTGAAATCTAGAATTAACATTCCATCATTTGGCTTTTTATGGTTACAGTCATATCTGAATTGTGCTTTCTGAACTTTGAGAGGGAGAGGGAGAGAGAAAGAACACAAATGGATGCCTTTGTGAAGAATGTAGTAGTATGCCTTCCAACTCTCTATGGAGATCCAAGGTGGTAAAAAGAGTTCACAACATTTTCATTCCAAAATAAAGAAGAAAAATAAAATTTGGTCAAAGCAGAAACATTATCAAACCTGTACCCTAAAAAATTCAAGTTAAATGTAAAAACTGAAAATACTTTGATTTCTGTAATTATAAAAACATCCATAAAAAGAAAACCCACAAAATTATTAATCTATGCTTATCTACAAAGAAAATGAAAATTACTCTGTTGCCATGCATAACTAATGACTTAACATTTTGATGTCCACTCTTACAAGCTTTAGTGTACACACTTGAGTATGGTTTGTGTACACAATTTGGAAGATGATGTCAGCACTTTGTGTTCTCTGTATTTAAAAACCAAATCTAGCCTTTGGGGAAAAACAAGAAAAACAGTAAAGCTTTCACCTCCTAAAATCAGGTGTGTCAGAAAGACGACTTTCCTTTTCACTGTTCGCTATACCTCCTATCACAGAGCCCACAGGCCACTGAATAGTCAATGGCCTCGTCATCTGGGCCCTGGTATGCCTCCTCGCATGTAAGCAGTTGGCATTCCTATTACAATTTAAGCACTAGTTAAATTCTATACTCTGGAACTTTTCCTGTTGTAAGCAATGCTGTCACGAACAGTAAACGTCGCTGCTTCTCTTGCCAGCAACCCCCCACACCTTTTAAAGATTATTTATACCTCTATTGTTCATTACGTGCACACATCCATGAGAAGGGTAGATGGATGAAGGGTACAGCCTGCAGAGGCTGTCAGGCTCTGGAGCTGGAGAGCTGGCAGTCACAAGCAAGCCCTGCAAGCACAGCTGCTGAGAAGCAAATTCAGGCTAACCTCTGGGCCATTTGTCCACACTGCACTCTGAACCAGCCTCCTACCAAGTGTGCCAGTTTATATTCTCATAAACAGTAGGGAGAAGTGCTTTGTCCCATGCCTCTTGTCTAAACCAGGCTTACTTTGAAATTGAAGACTTCTTTTGCTACTATTAAAAGTGAAAAGCCTTATGATCATTTAACATAGAGAGTTATTTGGCTCAGCTTAAGATATGAGGAAGCAAAACAATACTAAGAGGCTGAGGGGAGAAAATATGAGTATCTGAACACTTAGAAATTTCCATTCAGGCCTGACTGGTCTTCTATCATCCTGCTCAGTCCTCTTTACATCGTCATTTTTAAATGTTTATTTATTATGGGGAACATTACCACAGAGCACAGGAGGTGGTCAGAGGACAACTTTTTTTTTTTTTTTAAGATTTATTTATTTATTATATGTAAGTACACTGTAGCTGTCTTCAGACACACCAGAAGAGGGTGTCATATCTCGTTACGGATGGTTGTGAGCCACCATGTGGTTGCTGGGATTTGAACTCCGGACCTTTGGAAGAGCAGTTCGGTGCTCTTACCCACTGAGCCATCTCATCAGCCCCAGAGGACAACTTTTGAGGGCCAGTTCTCTCCTCCCACCATGTGAATTCTGGAGATTGGATTCAGGTCGCTAGGCTTGGTGGCTGTTGCCTTTAACCATCTCATGGGTCTCCTTTAAAATGCTGAAGCATTTTTAAACTATTTGTTATGTTTTATTTTCAATCCTCAACTGCAGTGAGAAGGGAAAGGCTGAACTGCATGCAGTGAACACGGGCGTACAATGAAGGCTGCCCAGCTGGGGATGAAGGGTCAGTTCTCCTTGGATCTGTCACTGTGCTATGCTGTTTACCAGGCATGTGGCCTGGAATGAAGTGCACTGAGGTTCCCATGTTCTGCTTTCCAAACAGTAACTGCTCCATTTTTTTTGCAGCTATTGGCTGTTCTTCATGAAAATCAACATTTAGGCATGTTTATCATCGTCAAAACTTTGGACTATCTCAACTAACATATCTAAAATGGCAGTGGGGGAGAAAAAACCATCGCAGAAGAGGATTTGCACTAGTATCCTACACCAGCGGTTCAGCTGGCTTTTCATGCACCTTATGGTTGAGAGACAGAGAACATTCCTAAAAATTAGCCATGCAAAATGGAACCAGCAACAGATTGTAACACCAACTGTGAAGGGGCTGGGTATGACTTTCTTTCTGAACGACTGAAAGATCCTTCATGTTCACAGAATGCTGTATGTTCCAAAAGATGACAGTTTAGGTTTAGAATGTCTTTTATTTAAAAAAAAAAAAAAAGCAGGGTTGCGCTCACTATGTATTCCAGGCTAGCCCTGAACTTCTGATTCTCTCGCATCTCTCCTCAGGTGCTAGGATCACAGCCCACGGGATACCAAACTCAGCTCTAGCTTTATATTTATAAAAGGCGTGTATTTCTCATCAAGTCTCTGCTTCAGACCCATTCAAGATGATCCCTGCTATATTGAATTTAGCTTTGTTCCAATACTCTTAGGCTATTTACTAAACAGGTTCTATTGTTTACATGACATGCTATTTTAGGTGTTGAGCAGCTAAACTGAGCAGCAATAAAAAAAATAAAAAGTCATCGCTTCTCAGCCTTTTGGCCAAGATCAAGTGTAAAAAAATAAAAAGTCATTGCTTTAAAATTCTACCTAGAAAAACAGAACAAAACTAAAAGTTAGTAATTAAGCCAGGCGTGGTAGCACACACCTTTAGTCCCAGCACCTGGAGGCTGAGGCAACTGCTCTGAGTTTGAGGCCAGCCTGGTCTACACAGCAAATTCCAAGTCACTCAAGGCTACACAGAGAAACCCTATCTCAAAACCCTGGGGTGGGGGTGAGAGTGGGAGGAGCAGAGGAGCAGCCTAGCCTGCTAAACTTGTCTCCTCAAACTCTGAACAGTCTCCAGGTCAAACTAACCCCAAGCAGAAAGTTCTCTTCCCTAGCACAGAAACCCTGGTGAAAGGAGAGCATGGGCAGCAGGCGGGCGCCAGTGTGTGCCGAGTCAGGAGACTCCTCCTGGGACTTGGCCTTGCCCAAGGCTGCCACACACTCCAGTCTGGGTCTCAAGCTCTGGTCACATCACCAAACACAAAGCTAGAAAAGTGAAGAGAGGCCCGCCCACATCTGCATCTCTTATCTTTGCATCTCCTCTTCATTTCCCGCCTTGTACCTGGGTCATTTTGTCCACAGAGACTGGAATCCCATCGATGGTGAGAGGTGGCAGTTCTGAATTAACCTCCTGTGGCGCAGGGGCGTGTTCTGCCAGAGCTGACTCCAGGTCTTCCAGGATCATGCTCTTGTACTTTCGCACCTGCAGGGAATTAAAGGCAGAAGTAAACAAGATGCTCAACAGCCAGGGAGAGCTGGTGCCAAGCAACAAGACAGTGGGTGGGGCTGGTCTCCCTTAGCCACTGCAGAACTCCAAGAACAAATACTCCTCCAAGTAGAAGGTGAAAATACCCGCTGGCCCCAAAGACACCGCATTGAACAGAATCAAACGAAAAGATGATGAAATTTTAGGTAACAGCAGTAGGAAGGAGCCAGTGGGAGGAGTCCACTGCTTCTCAGTTAAATGTCACGTTTTCTCAAGCCACAGAGCTCTTTTCCCAGTTCCAGGTATAATATAAATAACATTCATTACTCTGCATTTTTCCCAGGCGCGCCATGTCCCCATCTAATGACAGCTAACTGTTAAAATCACTTTCTAGATCGGAGGGCTTATGTCTCTAAACTCTAAAGCATTTGAAAATGCTTTTGTGTGTGGGGGTGGGGCACCATAAAGACAGAAGATCCAAGTGCTTAAGAGAGAGGCTGGACTGAAAAGAATGAGTGTGAAAAGTACCATTACTAGCAAGGCCCGAGGCCAGGGAGCCCCATCGTCACCCTCTCCTCCCCCTTGAGGTAATGGTTGGATACAGTGGTGAACTTCAAAGCAATGGTGCTGCTCTGTGTGTTGGTCCAGGTCTGAACCTGGCTCATTCTTCACCATTGTAGTGAAAGCCATCTTAAGACAACAGAACCTTCCAGAGCCACAGCACAGCGCATGTGCACATTCTTCCAACATAAGCAAGAGTAGGCAAACACTGACTCCACCATCAATAATGGGATTATTCACTTAGAAGAATACACAAGGGGGATGAGAATGTCTCTAGGGATAAGAAAGCTAGGAATTATGGAAATATAACTAGATGGGATAGGAAATTAACTTGTTTTTAGGCCTTAAGGCATTCTCTTGGGGATGGGGAAAAAATTTTTGGCAAGAAGTTCTAACCATGTTTTCTGTTCTGCGAACTTACTGCCTTACTGGGGTCTCACTGTGAGGCACCAAAAAGAAAGAAAAGATCCCATATTGTACACCTCACTGACCTCAACAGTAGTAACCAGTCTAGTTCCAAAGCTATAGAATCCTCCAGATAGGAGGGCCAAGGGGATGAGACAAAAATAGTCCAAACGGTGCTGGTGAGATGGCTCAGTGGGTAAGAGCACCCGACTGCTCTTCCGAAGGTCCAGGGTTCGGATCCCAGGGATCACATGGTGGCTCACAACCATCTGTAACGAGATCTGACTCCCTCTTCTGGGGTGTGTGAGGACAGCTACAGTGTACTTACATATAATAATAAATAAATCTTTAAAAAAAAAATAGTCCAAACACTAGACTCACTATAAAAAAAGACTGACTCAAAGTTGGGAAACACTGGGCTATTCTATTATTCTATTAGTATCAAGTAAGCCATTTTCATGGATCAGGAAAAAAGTCAGATTCTGGTATTTTGCTAAACTTAACAATGCTATATAATTCCTTAATAATACTGATTAAAAGAATGCTGATAGAATTATGTTTTGTAGTAATTTACAACAAAATAATTCCAGGTGAACACAGCACTCCACCTAAGCTAGCTTAGAAAAGTATATATACTTCCCCGAATCTGAAGGCTGCCGTTTCAATTCTACCTGGCCTGTCAATTTGGAGGTGCCCTCCCCACTCTTCATCCCCAAACCTAACTCTAAAACTGCTGGTCAGCCTCCTCACTTCCTTGCTTCTAGCAAATTCTTTTCTGCTTCTTATCCAAAGTGTTCATTTTTCAAAGTCCAACTCAATTTCCACATGTGCTTCGAAAACCCTTAGCAAGTGTTCCTGTCTTAGTTATCTTCCCGCTTTAAATTCTTACTGTCAAATATATTATCATCCCAGAGTACACTGTGCACACCAATACCTGACACTGCTGAGCAGAGAAACTTTCCCTTCCTATCTTCCTTCCTTCCTCTTGGTTTTACAAGACAGGGTTTCTTTGTGAAGTTCTAGCTGTAGACCAGAATAGCCTCAAACTCAAAAATCTGCCTGCTCTGCCTCCCAAAAAACCCTTTCTTTTTAAGACGCATCATGAAATACAACATGTATTCAGACACAGGGAGGTAGGTACATTACCAAATATTCTTATGAATATCAAGGATAGAAGGTTAGGTTTAGTACATTTACAAAGATCATTTGAATTCTAGAAACAGATTTACTATTGAAAATTTAGAAACTGGCCTGGTCAGGTTGAAGAAAAAGAAAAAAGTCTTGGACTAGATATTATGATTTTTCTGAATTTCTGAAGCTTTCTAGATGTAAGGAGTCTTTGGAAATTTGCATCAAAGACCTTTTTAAAAACGTACCCATATTCCATGTAGACTAAAGCTTGTCATCTGAAGCCTAACGGAGAGCTGGGGATTCAAACTCGGGCCCTCAGACTTGCTTTACCAACTGAGCAACCTCCCAGTCTCACAGCTACTACATGGAAAGCATTGGCCTACATTTTATACAAGTGAAGCTATTTTTAAAACCCTATATAAACAAATGAAGGACAGTCCACTGGTCTATCGGGGAGAGAACTGAAATAAAGATAGCCAGATGACTTGTAGGAAGCTGGTGCTAACTCCAGAGCTCCCTCTGTCCCGTGGTTGTGAATGTGGTCAGGTGTGCTCACTGGGCCCTAGCAAATACTCCTATTTTTGACTGAAGAGTTTTACAAACTTCAAAAGCCCTGGAAAACCTCTTGAGAAGTTTTCACTTTGTTATCAAGAAAATATTTCAGGCAACTCCTGTCAAGCTCAAGAAAGCCAATGGTTTGCACAGAGCCCTATGCTGGCCCTCAGAGCACAGCAGCCAGTGAGTTAGCTCCACTCCACCTCTGCATGAGAGCTCAGGGTTCTTTATGCTATTTCCCCTGAGCAGTTTTTTTTTTTTTTTTTTTTTTTTTTCTGAGACAGGGTTTCTCTGTGTAGCCCTGGCTGTCCTGGAACTGACTTTGTAGACCAGGCTGGCCTCGAACTCAGATATCCTGAGCAGTTTTTATGGGAGAACAGTCAGCTTTAATATGGGAGAACAGTCAGCTTTAATGTCTGTATGTCTGTCCCCAGTGAAGAAGGTATTGCTGGCCTTATTTTACACTGAGGAAAAACTGGTGGATTTTTTTTTTTTTAAGATTTATTTATTATGTGTAAGTACATTGTAGCTGTCTTCAGACGCACCAGAAGAGGGCCATCAGATCTCATTACGGATGGTTGTGAACCACCATGTGGTTGCTGGGATTTGAATTCAGGACCTTCGGAAGAGCAGTCAGTGCTCTTACCCACTGAGCCATCTCACCAGCCCTTTTTTTTTTTTTAAATTAGGGACAAGGAAAGATGGCTCAGTGGTTAAGACCAATGGCTGTTCTTCCAAATAACCTGTGTTCAGTCTTCAGCACCCACATGGTAGCTTAGACCCATCTGTAACTTTAGTGCCAGGGGACTTCACGCCCTTTTCTAGTCTCCAGGAGCACACATACACATGAGGCATAAACTCACAAGACAGACACACATACATATACAAACAAACAAATATAAAAATATGTAGACCAGGCTGGCCTTGATTCTACTTGCTTCTCCTGCTGAGTCCTGGGAATAAAGGCATGTGTTACCATGCCCAGCTAAAACAATTTAAAAATAAATAAATAAAGGCAAAGGGATTTTTTGGGGGGCGGGGGAGGTTGGTTGGTTTTTCGAGACAGGGTTTTTCTGTATAGCTCTGGCTGTCCTGGAACTCACTTTGTAGACCAGGCTGGCCTCGAACTCAGAAATCCGCCTGCCTCTGCCTCCCGAGTGCTGGGACTAAAGGCGTGCACCACTACGCCCGGCTGCAAAGGGATTTTTAAATATCTAAATACATGGTTAATAAAATGCTTCCAGTTTGGCTTATAAAATTAACATCCTGGAGTCATCTAGTGTTTTGCTTCAGATATAAATCAAAATTTCTTGTTTTTTTTTTTTTTCAAGATGTCTAATTTAGCTCAGGATGGCCTTGGAGGCAGCCAGCTAACCTTGAATACCTGATCCTCCTACCTACGGAGACTACAGGCATGTACCACAATTAGTAAGGTCCTTAGGATCCACACAACACTTCATGCACTTAGGCAAGGGCTCTCCCAGCTGGGCTATATCCTCAGCCCTGCACTGGCTTCTTCAGTAAAATAGTCTCTCTTTTTATTTTAAAACTGCATCTGGTGGGGTACAATACATTATTTTAGTAAGTAAAAACAGTAATGATCCTTTAAAATATTATAAATACTCAGAGCATGAACAGCTCTGGCCACCAAGTCAAACATCAAGCTAGGTTCAACAAAAGCCTCCCACTGCTCGCTGCTCTCAGCTGACAAAAGAAGACCACTAACAAGGCATCTTTCTGACTACTCCATGGGGCTGATCTTATCTGTTTCCATCTGCATAAACCAGTCTCCTCCTTCCATCCCAGAGTACTGACCTGGAAAGAAGAAAAGGCCAAAGTCTACACAAAGCAGAGGGCCTCTGGGCACTGCTCAGATCTTACTTACCACATTCTCCAAAGGTGCTGCGCCAAACACCTTGAAGACGGGGTTGGGTTTGGAGGGTGAGATGCAGAGTACAATCGCTTGCTGTCCCACTCGCGTCGTGTACTCATCCAACGTGGCTCTGAGTTTCCTGAACAGAACGGAAACAAAAGGTTACCGTGACAGAGGACGTACGCCCCAATGGAAGCGGAGCAAACTCACTGTGGGTGGAGACAATTCTGATCGGACGTGTTCTGAAATATGACAACGGGAAGGAGAGATAAGTATGGAAGTCTACCAGAGAAAGTGTGCACACTACACCACCATGCCTAGCTACAGCTTTGTATTGTATTGTGGCACAGACACAGTCCTACTGAGCTTTAACTGTCAACTTGACACAGCCTGAGAAGGTGGGGTCACTGAGCAATTGATGAGATTAGACTGGCCTGTGGGCATGTCTGTGAGAGATTTATCTTGACTGCTCATTGATATAGGAGCACTCAGGCCATGGTGGGCAGCGCTATTCTTTGGACAGGTGGTCCTGGGCTGTGTCAGACAGGTAGTTAAAGTATAAGCCTGTGAGTGTACTTTGGTACACACCTTTAATTCCAGCACTTGGGAAACAGACAGGCAATCTTTGTCAATTCAAAGCCAACCTGGTCTATATGGTGAGTTACCACATAGCAAAAAATAATAAAAATTAAAAATGCAAATATCAAGATTGCAAGACAAAATCCATATCGCCTAGAAGGGAACAAGCAAGGAGTGTTCCTCCAAGGTTTCTGCCAGGCTCGGCTCTGACTTCCTCGCTGATGACCTTGACCCGACTTAAGCCCTTTCTTCCCCCAGTTGCTTTTGGTCAGAGTATTTTATCACAAAAAAGAAACTAGAACATAAACCCAGTGTTTGCCAATGAGGATGAAATGGGTCTCTGCATTAGCCCCACTTGCCAGTGGGGTCTGCTCCAAACCCCCACTGGAGACCTATAAGTTGAGACAGAATCAAACCCTCTCTATATTGTTTTCTTCCTATACATACATACATACATACCAATGATAAAGTTTAATTTATAAGCTAAGAATAATAAGAGATGAATGATAACTAATCAAAGAAACAATTATAACAGAGGCTGGAGAGATGGCTTAATGCTTAAGAGTACTTACTGCTCTCTTAGAGGGTCTGGGTTTGATTCCTAGTACACCCTTAGATGGCCTACCGTCTGTAACTCCAGGTTTAAGGGTCTAATGCCTCTGGTTTCCTCAAGAGCACATAGACCCATGCAGGCACACAAAACCCTCTTCTGACCAATGTGGGCACCAGGCATTAACATGGTACACATATATATACAGGCAAAATACTCAAATACATAAAATAATTAAATTAGAATTTTAAAATAAAAAGATTCAAATTATAACAATATCTTCAGTAAAATTATTTAAAACTCATTATCTACTTTAGAACTCTGCATTTACTGTTTTTGGACCTCTGAGGTGACTAACCTCAGCAAACCCTCCAATAAACCGAGGCATCAAGCTAGAAGCAGCTCAGGGACTAGCCTCTATTTCATAGTACCACAGAAAATCTGCAGCAGTTCTTGAATGCTCCACCTTATATTATATTCACCACCTCCAATCCTCTCTCCAACTCTTCATGTAGCTCAGGCTAGCTCAAAGCCCATGACCTGCCTAGCTCAGTCTCTTGAGTGATATGCCCTAACCATGCCTTGAGCCTGCGGCAATCCTCCTCCCCCCAGTCTCCCAAGAGCTGGGATCACAAGCACAAACCAGCTTGCTAACCCCCTGATGTGGTGGGGCTTCCTCTACTCCTATAATCATTCCTCTCATGTTCTCCCTGGCTGCTTTTGAAAAATGACTACTTTGACTGGGTGTGGTAGTGGACACATTTAATCACAGCACTCAGAAAGCAGCAGGCAGAGCTTCATGAGTTTCAGGCTAGCCTGATCTATGTCGAATTCTAGGACATTCAGAGCAACACAGTGAGACTCTGTCTCAAAAATAAAAAGTAAGTAAGTAAGTAAATAAATAAATAAATAACTGACTACCTTGGCTGCTAATAACTGCCTCTGCCTGAAATGTTCTTTAGACATAAGCACGGTTATTTTTTCAATTCCTCCCTGCTCTGGGCAAAGGCTGCTCCTTCAGAAGGATTTCTCAGACCATTCTTAGAATAGAGAAACAACTATGTTCTTTGATATCCAGAAATATTTTTTCTAATTTCTTTTCTACCCACAATACTCTCATTTAATATTGAATGAAAAAGGAAAGAAAAGGAAAGAAGAGATCTGCTTCTAGGTGTGGTGGAGGAGAGACTCTATTGTACATAAAAGGAAGAGCACAATCAGAGGAGAGCCCAGAGTGGGCGTGGCCCTGAGCCACGTGAGGAGACAGGTGGGGGGAGGAGCTGCTAACCAAGAGGGGTAGCCTGGGCTAAGAGACTGAGCAAGAGAGTGGCACAGCTAAAATGGCTGGATTATTATATAGAGAAGGGCAGCCCAATCCCTGGGCTGCGGAAGTTTATGTAGGGGGCTATAAGTTTACGTTGCCAGCTATACCCTGTTAAGGGATGCTGGGAAAACCGGAAGGCCAGGCCTGTTTTTGATTGTTAAATAGGCACCTCAGCCATTGTACCATGGTTTGAGACCTAACAAATATAATGTCTGTTTACTTTCTCTCTCTTTCAGAACATAAACTTCTTAAGGACCTTTGCTGCTCAGTGTCCCACTATCTAGAGTGCTGCCTGAACATAGCAGGCGCAGGTTTCGTGGATGAATCAATGTGTCGTTAGACATCTCCCTTCCTTCCTTATTTTAAGACTCTGTCTCACTATGGAGCTTTGGTGGGCCTTGAACTCACAGAGATCCCCGTCCCTCTAACTCCCAGATGCTCGGATCAAAGGTTTGAACCACACCACTGACCAGTGTTATACATGTATTACATCCTATTTTCTGGATTTTCATCGATTTAATTTTACGGGAGTGATTCCAAGTCTAAACCTGTTATCAAATACTCCACCCCAGTGTCTTGAGGAATCCAGGAAAGAATGTTCTAGCCCTTGACATCCACAGAGGAAGCATGTGATGAAGAAAGGCAAGATGGGGTAAGGCAGCCCTCACCGAAGCAAACGTGTCTGCTGTCTCTTTCGGATAGATGGATTAGACTCAAACACATGAGGCCGTTTCCGTTTCTTCCCTGTTGCCACAGCAGCAGCAGCGGCCATTCCCACAGGACCTGAAATAATAAGTATGTGGTGAGATTAGGCAGGAGACTGCAAGGGTAGGAGACAGACAGCAACACACTGTCAGTGAAAACAGAATGCTTACACTGTGATCAGTGTTCTTCTCTATTGTTTCCCATGAACCATATACATTTATAGTCAGTCTTTTAAGAAGCAAAAGGCTTCTTCTACCTTCCTGCCAAATACCATCTTGAATTTTGTACAATACTGTTGCTGTTTTACCAGCATGCCCACACTCTTAGAACAGTGTTCGCAAAGGGACCAGAAGTTACTACAGCATTGAGAGAAAAGGACTACCACAACGAGACAAGTGCAGGGCTTCACACTGCACTTCTAGCTCCATGGTCCTTCCACTGCTTCAAGACTAGCAAATTAAGGAACTGGGTGGACTTTGAGCGGCCACACGGAAGAACTAAACCAGATCGTGTGCCAAGGATCCTGGCCAAGAAGATGAACATTTCCTTAGTTCAACCAAAGAAAAGAAAAAATTGTTTTCAATAAAAGCTGAGACCAATGCATACAAGTCTTGGGGTTGTTTGAATGGGTAAGTCTAAGTAACTCCTTACTACTCACTTTTGATAGCGATGGGTTGGCATCAAAGACAGCATGTCACTTTATCCTTTCCTGCCAGCCCATAAAAGGCTTAGATACAAATTAAACTGCTAACATTATATTCACATGCATATTCTAAATAGGTGAACTGCAGCAAGCCTTTCTGTCTGCAGGCTGCTCAGTGCTATCATGTCCTTGCTGAAGAGAGACCCTCTAAAAGACCCCCAGATCAAGTACAAGTCAGAGGCTGGCTCGCTTTCTATCATAGAGATATGGTAGAAATTTTTTCCTTCTCCCAGAGTCTCAGTACATAACGCAGACTAGCACGGAATCAAAGTGACCCTCCTACCTCTGCTCTCAGTGCTGGGATTACAGGCACCTTTTACCAACTAACTATCACACGAAAATCTTAAGCCCCAACATTATTGCCCCTAACATTTTATTATAAAACTGTGGCAATATTTTAACATAAGATCCATCTCTGAATAAAATTTTGTGCACAAAACAGTATTAACTCTATCCACCATGCACAGATTTCTATAACTTATCTGTCTTATATAACTGAACGCTTCCCTCCTTTTCAGGTTTTTGAGATAGAGTCTGTTGGACAGGCTGACCTTAGAATCATTAAGTAAGCAAGGATAACCTTGAACTCCTGCTCCTCCTGCTGCCTCCTGGGATTAGCGGTATATACTATCATTTCCTGCTTGTCTGCCGTCAGGCCTGCCTTCTCTCCCTGCTTCTGGACTTCCTTTCTCCTTTCTTTCCTCCTCCTACTCTGGTGCATCCTTGGCAAGAATTGTGGCTCTAGCACTAGTGACTACCCGCTAAGCTGCATCCCAAGCCCCGCAACTATTTGCTGACAGTAATTCCCTACACCTCCTTCCCACAGCCATGGAAACCATCCCACATGTTTCTGAACCCCATAGAAGTGCAATTATACTGTATCTGTCCTTCTGTGACTGGGTTGTTTATGTTAGTATAATGTCTTTAAGGTTGATCTACGCCAGTCGGTGGTGGCGCACGCCTTTAATCCCAGCACTTGGGAGGCAGAGGCAGGCGGATTTCTGAGTTCGAGGCCAGCCTGGTCTACAGAGTGAGTTCTAGGACAGCTAGGGCTACACAGAGAAACCCTGTCTTGAAAAACCAAAAAAAAAAAAAAAGAAAAAAAGGTTGATCTACACTGTCACATGCAGCAAGATTTTCCCTTCTGAATGGTGTGTCAGTGTGTGTGTGCGTTTGCTACTGTGTACAGGGCATCAATGTCTCTTTGGGATTCAATTCATTTGTTACTTAGAAGTAGGCCTTATGGACCAGACCATATGGATCATAAAGTTCTCTCTTTAACCTCTTAGAGGAAACTCCACACTCTTATAGCAGCATTATTGTAAATTACCACGTAGTTTATATTCCATGTATACAAAGGAACTAGCCACTCCACGGTACTGCCAATACTAGTTATCTTTTGTGGCTTTGACAACAGCTATCCTCTTAGGCCTGTGGTATCATTTTCTGTGACACCGAATACCATTTAAAAATATCAGGTTGATTTTCTTGTTCTGTTGCTATTGAATAGTCAGAATTCAAAGATTTTTATCATAAAAAAGTTTAAATGTGCAAACCAAACTGAAGGAATTTAACATTTTACCATATATATCTATTCTCTATTTGTCAAATCATATGGTTTTTGTTGAATTTCAAAATAAATTGCAAATGTGAATATAATACCTTAAATACTTCAGCAGACTCACCATTAGCTACATTCACCAATGTTTGTAGTTTTTGCTTACTTTTGAGGTGTGTGTAAGCACATGCATATGTGTTTTTCACTGAACCTGGACTCTCAGATTTGGTTAAGCAGCAAGCTTGTAGGACTCTGATCTGATAAATCTATATATTCAAATATAAATCTCAACGAGAATGTTTTTAAAACTGGATAAACTACTCAGATTATTTAAATGTAAACACAAGCCGGCCAGTGGTGGTGCATGCCTTTAATCCCAGCACTCGGGAGGCAGAAGCAGGCGGATGTCTGAGTTCGAGGCCAGCCTGGTCTACAAAGTGAGTTCCAGGATAGCCAGGGCTATACAGAGAAACCCTGTCTCGAAAAAACCAAAACCAAACAAACAAAAGACCAAACAGAGGTAAGACAATTTAGAAGATACTAAGCATAGGCCTTATCCTGTCACATGTTACCTTGAAGGTTAAGTTACTAGGACTGGGACTGGATCCTGAGATACAAACTCCTATCACTGAACTGCAATGACCCTATGTCAGGAGACAAGGGTGAGAAGAGTAGGCTATCAAAGATCTGGTGCTCACTGTTCACATGGAGAAATACATTTTGGCTATGGACAGTCAGCTGTTTGAACCAATACTAGTTAACAAAACCCACCTGATGAGGAGGGACAGGTGAGGTCACACATAGCAAACACGGGGACAGACGTTAAGAGTGCTTGCTCTAGCACACCAGAGTAGTGCCTGGTTTGGCAAATTTCAATAAGCTGAAAATATGCCTATCTTCGGACCCTCAACTACTCTCCTGGATACATCTTCATGTATGTTTGTCAAGAGCACTTGTAAAAATCTAAGCACTAGTGGGATTGGGGCAGAAGGACTGAGAGTTCAGGCCAGCTTGAGCTACATAGCAGAAGCCTGTCTCTTGAGCTGCACAAATGGGTCAGTGGTTAAGAGTAAACGCTGCTCTCACAGAGGACACGGGTTTAGCCCCACTTACATTCCCAGCCCAGCACCCACGCAATCCCAACTCCAAGGAAGCCACTGGCCTCTCTGGCTTCTGCAGGCAGTGGACTCCATCCTCCCCATATACATAAGTGAAAATAAGAGCAAAGTAGTTGAAGAACACCCTTTCAAAAAGAAATTCCACCAAGTTTTCCTTTTCCCATGAAGCAAATGGTAACCCTTTGGTGGTTCATGAGGAAGTCAGAATGCATCACTTGTAATGAAGGTATTACTGAATGAAAAAGGCCAAGCGCCCTGTGCACAGTGCACACACATGCATGTTCCTAAGGTGCTAACCAGCCATTGGCTACAAGAGCACCAAATGGTCTAGGCTAGCCAGCCAGAAGATTCCAGAGGTCTGCCTGTCTCTCTCCACAGTGTGGAACTGTAATGCCAGCCACCACGCCCAGCTTCTTCCCTGGGTTCTGGAAATCAAACTCAGGCCCTCATGCTCGCACAGCAAGCACTTTGCTAAGTGAGCCGGCTCCCAGGCCCTTCTGAATTTTTTTTCCCTTGAGAATCAACACTGATCAAGAGTTGTCTTAACTGAAGAGAATTAGAACCATTTTTGATAGGTAACCTGGCATGAATTGACTGATACTGACTTTTCTGAGTTGTCTTTTAGGTGTGTCCATACTACAGACTAGTCCTCGGAAAAAATTCTCTAGCAAGCAACAAATGTGACAGGTCAGGATCAATCATGACTGATCAGTTAATAAGGGCTCTTGGACACCTCTGCAAGATTCTCTTGTTTACTGTGAATATAAGCGTGTGTGCCTCACACTCGGCAGCCTCTGCAAGCTTGCATCCTGCAGAGCCCCTAAGCCCTGTGCAGTCGGTCACACTTATGCCAGCCCTCTGTACTGTCTTCTTTTGCCTCACAAAGCTCAGCCACAATGGCCTCCTTCCCTTTTCATCTCAGAGTCCCTTGCCTGTGACACATCCTCTGTCTGATGTCCTCTCCTCAACACTTGCCTGCACTGATAACCTACAGCTGGTGGCCTGACAGCTCCTTCAAAGTAAGCTGTTTTAGTCAAAGATTCTATACCTTGCAGTATATCTAATTACAATTCCTTAGTAGCAACTCACTAGAGATTTGAAGGGCCTCTGTTTTTATACTGGACAAATGAAAGACTTTAGTCCTTTTCTGTTCTTTTGTTCACTGTTCATTTTTGAGATAAGGTCTGTGTTGTCTAGGTTGCTATGGAATACCTGGGCTCAAATGTTCCTCCTGCCTCAACCCCCTGGGTAGTTGGGACTACAGGCTCATGCCAGTATACCAAGCCAGCCCTAGTCTTTGTTTAGTGATGTTGGGAGCTGAACCCAGGGTCTCACACATGCTAGGCAAGTGCTCAACCTCTGCATCACGGTCTCAGCTTTCATCATCCTCACGCCATAGCAACGCAACACAACTACAATACAGTAGCAAAGCAAAGCCATGTCTCCAAAGCATCTTCCTTCATAAGAAAGAAGTTGTCCTGGGTTCATTATGTTAGGATGCCCTCTTCTGGGAAGTATAAAAATCTCACAAAATATATGTTACAAACATTTAAACACATGGCTAGCTAAGCACGTGCTTTACCACTGAGCTAGATTCCCAGCCCCTCCATTAGTTTCTAAGTTCAACATTCCAAAAATAGTACTGTGAATAAGTGATGGTATGAGATTATTACACGATTCTCTTCACCTTAAGTAAATACACCATATATACTTTATTAATGTAGTACTTAGGCCATCCCTGACTGCTTTCCTGACCAGTACTATACCCACCCAGACATGGTTTATATGTCTAAATACATACTATAAATGGAATAATACAAAACACAGCCAGCTTTAAGTCTCTTAGTATTGTGAAAAAGTTCAAATCCATTAAAAAAAAAAAAAAAAAGCCTGAGACAATTAAGGATCACTCTTGGTACTATCTAGCAGAAGCAAACAGAAACCATGTGCAGCATAATATCTTAGACCCCAAATAATTTTTAAAATTAACTTCCAAACACATCACAGAATGGTCATTTACATTTAACCAGTATATGAAGAGAATAGTCAACATAAACAAGAACTGTCAGTAACACAGACAGTACACAGATCCACAAGTCCCTCAGAAAGAAGAACTATAAAACAAACAAACAGTAAAATCACATGGTTATCTGTGGAAATCTAAAATCATAATAGTAATACATTTCCATACAAACTGGAACTTACAGTGCAAATCCGAACAGGTGGAAAAACCCACTCTCATCAGAAAGTCTAATGAGGGCTACATTAGGGCTGAAGTACACTGTTCAGGGTAGGACTCTGGTCTCGCATGTGAAACTCTAGGGTTCGTTCTAGCACAAAAGGAATAAAACCCACACTAGGAAAAACTTTTAACCTTAAAAATATTAAAATCTAAATATGTCAGCCCTTACATTTAATATAAATATAATACATATTCTAGTTAACCAGACTGTGAGAATGGAAGAAAACCAACGCCGTAACACTAGTAGTAAGGGACCCCAAACTCAACTCTCATAGAACAGGCTAAAGTTGGAGGTGCAGGCTTAAAAATTGTGATGAAGGGCTTGGGATGTTGCTCAGTGGTAGAGTACTTGCCTAGTATATGCGAGGCCCTGGGTTTGATCCCCAGCACTGAAAAAAAACAAAACAAAAAACGATGAAAAGAAGTGAGAGAGTGCTAGAATTATAGGCTCCTTCGATAGGCATGAACCCACAGTTAAGGAAAGAAGCAAACTTCTAGCGCAAACATTACCTGCAGCAGCCAGATGGGCAGTTACCTCATCAGCTGCCGTGGAGTTGAGGATGTCAGAGTCATCATAAGAAGTGTCCTCGGGGGAGGAAGGGGAGTCTTCATCAGCACTTAGCATACTGTGCTCAGTGTATGTGGCTACATGGACCTGCTGGACTTGCTGGGCCACTGCATGGGCTTCTATGGTAGCCATGTGTTCAGTTTGGGTCACTCCGTGCTCCTCCATGAAGATCTACTGCTAGAAAAAAAGGAGAGAGGGGGATAAGGGGAGGGAAAGGGAGGAGATTCAGTGTATAATGTAACACGATGTTTAAACTAAGGTTTTTATTAAGAGCAAAGAAACTTTGACAAAGCTCTGATTTTATTACTTGACCACACCAAGGTGTGGAAAATTCAAACAACATAAAAATAGGATATTTTTGGGCTAAAGCGATGGCTCAGCGGTTAAGAGCACTCACTGCTCTTCCTGAGGTCCTGAGTTCAAATCCTAGCAACCACAAGGTGGCTCTCAACCATCTGTAATGAGATCTGATTCCCTCTTCTGGTGTGTCTGAAGAGAGCTACAGTGTACTTACATATAATAGATAAATAAATCTTTTTAAAAAGTAGAATATTTTCTCTGTGAAATAACTGACAGAAATTTACTACCATAAATATATAGAAGCATTCACATGTATCAAGTAAAAAACATTAAATAACTTTTTTTGTTCTTTGTTTTTGTTTTGAGACACTGTATGGCCCTGGCTGTCCTGGAACTCACTCTGTAGACCAGGCTGGCCTTGAACTCAGAAATCCACCTGCCTCTGCCTCCCAAGTGCTGGGATTAAAGGTATGTGCCACCACTGTCCTGCTAAATATCTTTGATATGTATTTAACAATAAAAGACATTTAAAATAGTCCAGGGATTAACATTTGATGTTGTGATATAAAAATATATTTAAACACACAGACTAGCTGGGCATGGTAGCACACCCCTTAATCCCAGCACTTGGGAGGCAGAGATAGGTAATCTCTGTGAGTTTGAGGCTAGGCTGGTCTACAGAGAGGCCAGCCAGGGCTTTTACATGTAGACATCCTGATGTTTTTAGAATAGAACCACTGTTATGATCTGGCAGCTCAACTTGTGGTACTTACCCAGAAGGACTGAAAGCAGCGTCTCAGAGAGCTATGTGCACACCCATGTTCATAGCAGCATTATTCACAACAGCCAAAAGATGGAAGCTACCCAAGTGTCCATCAATGGGTGAGTGGGAAACAAAATGTGGTCTACATGAACCACATATCATTCGACCTTAAAAAGGAAAGAAAGTGCAAATTAGAAATAAAGAGATTTCCTCAACTTCATAAAGAACATCTATAAAAATGCCTATAGCCATTATCCTTAAAGGTGAAAAAGTAGTGCCTTTCCCATTAAAATCAGGAGCAAGAAAAGGATGTCTTCTATTCTCAACATTATACTGGAACTCATAGCTTATGTAGTAAAAGAACAAAGAAAAGAACAATAAAAGAAAAGGAGACAGCCGGGTGGTGGCGGCGCACGCCTTTAATCCCAGGGAGGCAGGGAGTTCCAGGACAGCCAGGGTTATACAGAGAAACCCTGCCTCGGAAAACCACAAAAAAAGGAAAGGAAAAGGAAAAGGAAAAGGAAAAGGAAAAGGAAAAGGAAAAGGAAAAGGAAAAGGAAAAGGAAAAGGAAAAGGAGACAACAGTGGTAAGGGAGGGCAAGAGAGAGAGGGCGGAGTAAAGAGGAAGATAAAGCAGGAGAGGGGCCTCTGAGAAGGAAAATACAACTGCTTTTGCATGGCATGACTGTCTACATATAAAGGTGATCAACCAAAGACTCCTGGATTGAACAGCAAGTAGGATGTGATAAATAAATGCTTTCTTATGTATCAACAATGGACAAGTAGCATTTGGAATCAGATATACTTTCCCTTCTATCAATGCCTCCTAAAAGTGAAATATTAAGGTATAAATCAAAATATGCACAGGAGCTACGCGAAGGTGGAGGGAAGCAGCTAAAATGTTATGGCCACAGTGAGCGACTAGGCTGTGGCTTAGGTTACCACTATCCAGTCTTAGGTGTCTGCTGAAGTCCAGTGAACATATCCCCTGCAATAAACAGGAGACTCTGTGAAGTCTTTGTAAAGTTTAATTTGTATTTCAAATAGACAGATAAAACTGTATTTATCATATACAGCATGCTATTTGAAAATTATATACACATCACAGAATGATAAAATCTAGCCAATTAAATATGCATTACCTCACATAGGTATTATTTAGGAAGTGAAACATTTAAGAGAGGGGTAAGCAATATATCAAGGGCAGGAGACATTTAGGAAACCCTTGTCCCATCTATTTAATTTTGCTGTACACTTGAAGCTGTTCTATTTGAAACACTATGGGTAAAATTGCTCAATAAAATAAGCTAGTCACAAAGGCAAATACTGTATGAGTCCATCTGGGTTTTATTTTATTTATGTGTGTATGTGCATGATGGGGCAGGGGTGCTGCAGCCTGACTGTAGAGGTCAGGTCTTCCCTTCCAGCCTGGGTTCTGGGCATTGCATGGCAAAAGCTCTTACCTGGTGAGCCATCTCCCCATCCCCAGCCTGTAGTCCATCTGTATAAAATAATTAGAATAATCTATTGAAAAGTAGCTGCCAGGGCGAGAGAAAAAGCTCAGCAGTTAAGGGCACTGGCTGCTCTTCCAGAGGACCTGGGTTCAATTCCCAGAACCCACATGGCCGCTCATAACTGTCTGTAACTCCAGGGCGATCCAAAGCCTTCATACAGGCACACACACAGATGAAACACCAATGTACATGAACTAAAAAGTAATAAATCATTTTAATAATAAAAAAGGACGCCGGGCAGTGGTGGCACACACCTTTAATCCCAGCACTTGGAAGGCAGAGGCAGGTGGATTTCTGAGTTCAAGGCCAGCCTGGTCTACAGAGTGAGTTCCAGGACAGCCAGGGCTACACAGAGAAACCCTGTCTCGAAAAACAAAAAACCAACCAAACAACCAAATAAATAAAATAGAAAGAAAAAAAATGAAAAATAGCTGCCAGGGTCTGAGTGCACCCAACTAAGGAGTTGTCTCATAAGATGCATGAGTTCTGCAGATCAGGTACACAGTAACACGATGTACTTTTAGCATTACTGAACTGTGCACCGTCTAAGATTTATTGTTCAGTGTGCTCTACCACAGTCTGAAAGTTAAAATACAGTCACCCCTCACCCCAGTCTAACCTCCTCTGAATAAAGAATAAATAAGTACAGAAAAATAAAACTAAGCCCTTATCTTTACTTAAAAAAAACAACCAAAAACAAAAAAGAGTACATTACTTGATAACTATTAAAAATAAATTCTTGTCATTCCTGGTGGCTATGGCAATAGAGGGAAAGGATGGCTGGCTCTGAAGGAACAAGAATGGTAGTTAGCAAAGCATTTGGATCCACCACAGATTGGCTCCCTGGCCTTTGAGCTACATGATGGAAACTAGGCATAAGAATAGTGTCTCACATTCTGGGGTTGTGGCTGTGCTTTGTGTAAGTCACATGTGATCCAAATGATTATGATCTATGCAACTCTTAAAACTTAGAAGTTTTTTTTTTTTCTTTTAAATTCTTGACAGAAAAAAAGAAAACTGTGAAGTTTGTACACACTTAGTGAAAGTTGCCAGACGAAACGTACTGACAAAATGTATAGACATCTGACGTGAATTTGAAGTTATGATTAAAAGTTGCAGGTTTGGGCTGGAGAGATGGCTCAGTGGTTAAGAGCACTGACTGCTCTTCCAAAGGTCCTGAGTTCAAATCCCAGCAACCATATGGTGGCTCACATCTATCTGTAATGTGATTTGATGCCCTCTTCTGGTGTGTCTGAAGATAGCACCAGTATATTCATATACATAAAATAATCTTTAAAAAAAAAAAGAGTTGAAAGTTTAACTTGTATACGATAACATCACCTCTCGTCATACAATATTAATACAATACTAATACAAAGTAAGATTTGATTGTTGTAGTAGTAGTATATAGCACTGCATATCTAGAATTTACAAAAAGAAATGGCAACCATACATATGCAGAAATAATACCTATATGAAGAAAGAACAAAGATTATTTGTATAAAATTCTTCTTTTATAATGTCCTTGTGACATATTTTTAAAGAAAAAAGGTGAAACATCTGGTAGGGTCTCTTTTCTATCCTATCTTTGTGTGAGTTTTTCAATCCATCCATCAAGGGATATATCCTAGCTCCTTATTGGTACTTATCTAAAGTACAATTTGAGATATACCAAGTCACACAATTAAACACAATATATAAAAGGAAGATACCAATAAAGTGTTATTTTTCCATTAATTTCACTGTGCTAGTCTGAGACAAATTGCATTTTCGAAATCTGGCTACTTCAAAATTGTTTTTTTAAATGATTTGGGATTAGATAGCATCTAAACTGCTTTTCAAAGGGATCATAATGCTATGTGCTTGGCATAATGGATTTCAGTTCTTTGCTCTAGAATGTAGCTTGCAGCATGAATCAATAGGGCTGTCTGCTTCTCAGGCCTGTCACTTCCGCCTGGTGCCTCTTCTCTCTCCACCCCCCAACCCATCAGCCAGCTTTTCTAGCAGGGGCATCTCATCTGAAACAAAAATAGAGTACTTGTAAATATTGCTATGTTCTCATAAAACCATAAATAAGTAAGGTCATCTAAGCCAGGTATGAATGACATACACATATTGCTGGATCAGGCCTCCACTTCCTTATTTACTTAACAGAAAAGAATGAAGATGGAAACAGTCCACCACATCCCTAGGTCAATTTTACATGAAAATTTATTTGTTTTGGGCCAAGTGTGGTAGAACACATCCTTAATCTCAGCACTCTGGAGGCAGAGGCAGGTGGACCTCTGTGAGGTCAGCCTGGTCTACATAGTGAGCCCCTGTCTCAAACAAACACAATTTACTTATTTTATATCATGTGTAAGTATTTTGCTTGCATGTATGCATGTGTGTACCACATGTCTGCCTGGTGCCCAAGGAAGCCAGAAGAGGGTATTGGGTCCCCACTGACGGTGGAATTATGGCAGCATTGGCCACCATGTGGGTGCTGGGAACGGAACCCACGGCCCCTGCCAGAGCAGCAAGTGCTTAATAACTAAGCCACCCCTCCAGCCCCTCTCCCCCAGGGCAGCTTTAGTAAAACTGCTTCAGCTTTTATCCTCAAAGAATCAGATTCTCTGGCTAGCAAAAGTAATGGGAATTACTATTGGGGCGGGGGAAAGTAATGAAATAATGTGCATTTTAAAAGACAGCATAGATTCTTATCCAGATATCCAGAACCCCTTAACAAGTTACTTAATGACCACTAAGCCACAATTCTGCCACTGTCTTCTAAGATGAGAGGAAGAAGAAAACAGTATGTATTCTCTAAAGGGTGATGTGAGGCTTAAATGAATTGACCAACACAGTCCCCAACACGTAAGTGTAATGTAAATTATGATGCAAGCCCACACGCTGGCATCTGCCTTTCCTAGCTCACTTCCCAGTCTCACATGCACTGTTCACTGTGCCTCCATTTCTTCACATCTAGACACCTGTTTGAAGCTTCTGACTGTAACTGAGAACTTTGTGCTATGACACGACATGTTATATTAATCTGAGCAGGAAACACTGTCTTAGACATAAAGTGAGAACACCAACACACTTAATAAAACTTTGTGATAGTGTACAAAATGGAGAAGGGGAGGGGGGAGGGGGGAGGAATGCCCGCTCGTGTTTTCTGAACCAGAAAAGCAAAATGGTCTATCCCACTATGACAGTGATGTTCAGCAAAGTACCCAAAACTTGATTTAAAATCATTATTCCTGGAGAGTGGAGAAATAAATAGATCTATGGTTAAGAGTACTGCTCCACCAGAGGACAGGGTTTGGTTCCCAATACTCACAAGCATCTATAAATCCAGCTCCAGGGTATCTTAAGCTTCTGGTTTCTTCAGGCACCCACCCACATTCACACGCACATGCTCATGCACAGACACTAACATTAAAAAAATAAGGACATGGCAGCAGTAACAGTAACCTCTGCACTGGGCAAGCAGGCAGGCTAACGGATAAAGATCCAGACTAGCCTGGGCTGCATAGTTGAAGGCCAGCTTGATCTGTATCAGCAGTTCTTTTTTTTTTTTTTTTAAGATTTATTTATTTATTATATATAAGTACACTGTAGCTGTCTTCAGACACTCCAGAAGAGGGCACCAGATCTCGTTGTGGATGGTTGTGAGCCACCATGTGGTTGCTGGGATTTGAACTCTGGACCTTCGGAAGAGCAGTCGGGTGCTCTTACCCACTGAGCCATCTCACCAGCCCTATCAGCGGTTCTTAGATTGTGACCCCTTTGGGCGTCAAATGACTGTTTCACAGGGGTCACCAAAGACCATCTTCATATCAGATATTTATGATTCATAACAGTAGCTAAATTAGTTATGAAGTAGCATTTTATGATTGAGAATCACAACATAAGGAACTCTACACTAAGGGTTGAAGCATTAGGAAGGTTGAGAATCACTGGTTTATATAAAATGAGACATTACCTCAAAAATATGAATGAATGAATGAATGAGTGAGTGAAACTCTCTATTACCAAACTGTAAGAGGTTGTGAGTGTCTGCTTTTCCCCTGCAGAACCAGGGAACAGTGGCAGAGAACACAGCAGGACTGTCTTAGTTTCCAGCACCCTGCTGACATGACCTCTATGAAGTACCTAGGGAGCTGCTGGAATTTGGAGGAGCCCATCAAGGGGCTTAAATTCAGTCTAATCCACACATAATGGATGAGATTAAGTGAAGAGTATTTAAAAATCAAGGAGAAAGAAGATCAGGCCAGGAAATCTAATCAAAGCATAACAAAGTATAAAAGAGAGCATTAGTCTAATCAATAGCATTATCATTTCAAAAGAAAAAGGGTAATCAGCAAGAATGGTCTAAAAATCAGTCCAAGCGGTGCCCACAGGGAAAAGAGGCTCAAGTTACACTCCTGGATGCATCTGGAACCTAAAATTCTTCACCAGGTTAGAACTCATGCTCAAAAGTCAATGAAATCTTCCAGACCTAAATTATACAATCATAAATAAATAAATAAGATGCTCAGTGGGTAAAAGGTATTTGCTACCAAGCCTGACAACCTGAATTCAGAGGGCTCCTGGCAAGTTGTCCTCTGATATTTACACCATGACATGTGCACACACAAAAAAATAAATATAATTTTTATAATTAGAACTAATGAAGCCAGGTGGCAGTGGCACATGCTTTTAGTTCCAGCACTAGAGAGGCAAAGGCAGGCAGATCTGTGCATTTGAGGCCAACCTGGTTTACAGAGTGAGTTCCAGGACAGCCAGGGTTACAGAGAAACTGTCAAAAAATCAAAACCAAACCAAAGCAAACAAAACCAATCAGCACCATAGCACCCAAACCCTAATGCTACCAAACAGAACATAAAGGTGAAGACAGAGCTGACAAAGCAGCAAGCGAGGTGGAGAGGTGAGAAAGTAGGCAGGAGCAAATACAGCCCGACCTTCAAGATGAAGAAAGCTGCAGAGGAGATGGATTAATATTACCATATAGTTATTAGAAAAGGAGCAGACAGGAAGGGAATAGTGGAAGTAACCCTCACAGGAAGTAAGTGTGGTATAAAGTACTAAAGGGAAAATTACAGGAGTAAGTATGGGATTTAAGGTTACCAAGTGACCAATCAGAAGTCAGCCTACACAGCACACAGGCAAAGGATGACTGGTGCATCTGGGGAGATGGAAAGGAGGGCTGCAGTCAACACTCACTCTGCTCAGGTCATTATGCAAGTCACAAGTTCCATGCAGATCACTTACTCCTGTAATTTTCCCTTTAGTACTTTAGTCCAGGGGTAACTGAACCATAAGAAACAAAACCATGGGGTGAGGGCTGCCATGCCTACCTCTATACTGAAAATCAGTGACAGGTAGTGACCACATTCTCCTGGGTGGTCAGCACTCATAGTTCTATTATTACTAGTGCTGGTACTACTAGGACAACGACAATGACTACGACTACTGTTTCTTAGACACGAGCCCCAAGACCTGGACAGTCTTCTCTCTATCCACTCCAACACAGAGCCTCACTGCTCCAATATGGTGGCTTGAGTACACTCTGAAGCCACAGGAGGGCTCTGGCACTTACTAACATAGTACACAAGTTTCATTTGGTGTCTTTGCTCTAGTTTCATCATATATAGGTGGAGAACAGATAGAATTGTTGTGAAGCCCAAATGAGTTGCTCTCTGTAAATACCCACCAATGGGATATGCATGCAAAGACTCACAAGTTCACACATAACGGCAGGTATAAAGCTGCCTCAAGTTATACTATACTTCTTTCCTTTTAAAGAAGAAATAATGCTTACAGATCACTTTAAGAGTTTTGACCACACATATAGAAACCTATATCAAAAAGCAAGTCTTCAGTTGCTGTTTTTAAATCTTGGGTCCTTTTGGAGAATGGTAAAATATACAGACACCTTCCCGAGGGAGGGAAAGAACAAGAGAGGAAGAAGTGGGGGGGGGGAGGAGGAAGGAAAGAGATTTGCAAAATGTTTTAGGTCTCTTTGACTATAACCAAATGAAAATCAGAACATTCCAAGACTGCATTGCTTCACAGTGTAAGCACTAGGTGGTGCCACAACCAAAGGAAAAAGTGACGTGTGGAGAATGCACGGGGAAGGCCAAGTCCTTAAAATGTTCTTCTAGAACACACTCCACAGAAAAGAATAATTAGGGCTGGAGAGATGCTCACTGGTTGAGAGCACTTGGTGCCTTGCAGAGGACTCAGGTTAGATTCCTAGTAGCTCACCCCAGTTTCAGGGGATCCAAGAGGCACACACACAGCACACATTCATACGTTCAGGCAAAACCAGCTCTACACAGAAAGTAAATAAACACATTTAAGTCTTTAAATAACGACTAGTTAGGCTAATCCACTTCACCAAATGCTTTAAAGACATGCCTACTCTCTCGTAGGCTCTAGACTTTGCCAACTAACAGAACTTTCAGCAGTGACATTTTTGACCTGTCATGTACAAGGCTAACAGCCACTACATACCTGAAGCCACTGACCATATTGAAATGTGAGTACTATGACTTAAGGATTAAAGGTTTCAAGTCAATGTAACTTTAATAATGTTTATGTTAATGTGGTTTTAAACTTCTAGAATGAATGGGGCAGTCTACATTCTATTTTTATTTTGAAAGGACTTGCTTCTAATTCTAGGCCACTATATCATTGTTTCATGGGCTGGTCCAGGGCCCCCCAGCACATATGTCTGGCCTCAGTGAGAGAGGATGACCTAATCCTGTAGACTTGATGTCCCAGGAAGGGGGATGCCTGTGGACGGGGGTGGGGGTAAGGATACAAAATCAAAAGCTTTTATTTCCTATAAAGATCTTACATACCACACAAAGGCTTAAACCTCTAGATTATAATAGTTTTAAAATCATGTGTATGTGTGTGTGTACACATGAATATGCATGTGTATGCTGGTGCCCACAGAGGTCACAGGGGTGGTGTCAGAACCCCTGAAACTACAGTTCCAAGTGAGGCATCTGTTGTGGGTACTGGGAACCAAAATCTAGTCCTCTGGAACTCTCCTACTGCTAAACCGTTTCATTTCTCTAGGCCCTATAACAATTTTATTAAAGTATCCACTGAAAGGCTGAATCAATAAGAAAGTAGGCAGTGCCATTTTTTAAAAAAGGAACAATCCCATTCTAGCAAGAATCGTCAAGGGCTAAGTAAAGCAACGCTGTGAGGACAGGGTTGCCAGGACATTGTGAAGAAGACAGTCTTTAGGCTCCAGAATGACAGAAAAGTGCTACAAGCAGAGGCAACAGCTTGAGAAAGCACATGGCATGGGACAGAGGTGACAATGAACACCCAGACAGCAGACACTGAGGGAGTCTGTAACCAAAGCCAACACAGCCCTCTGTGTTCAATCTTTCACACCAGATTCTTTAAGCAACTTACTACACAAAAACTAGGCTAATGCTCCCCCCGTCAGAGGGGAAGCACTCCTCTACTCTCAGTACTACAGTACCGCGTACAGCAGGTATCTGGCACTGAACTCTCAGTGAAATAGGTGACAATGATAAAAAGAATTAGGAAGATGTATTTTTGTCAAGTACGGTGTGTTAGCACAGGCCTTTAATCCCAGCCCTCAGGAGGCAAAGGCATGTAGATTTCTATGAGTTCCAACCAGCTAGAGCTACATAGTAAGACTCTGCTTCAAGAAAAAGATAGAAAGAGGGAAATAAACATGGGTCGCCAAAGCTTTCTATGCCTTGTTTAGAAGGCTATGGAAGGGAAGTATGAGCAACCACTTGGTGACTGAGTCCAACACAGCTAGCTACTCTGGCTCTTCCAGCTTGGTCTGCAAGCACAGTGAATTCCAGGCTAGTCAAGGATACATAGTAAGACCCTGTCTCAAGAGAGGCAGGGGGAGGAACGGAGGGAGGGAGGGAAAGAAGGAAAAGAAAATACATTTCAAACACATAAATGCTTAAAAGGCAGGTGAGTGGCTAAAGCTATACCTGTTTTGGGAAGGCTGTAGAGGGGAAGTTTGGTGTGATTAACCAACCACTTGGTGACTGGGTCTGAATACAGCTGCTTGGCTCTTTTTGTACAATAATTGTTTGTCTGCAGCTGCTCCCAAATTAGCAAAAATCAAATAAATAGCTGTCATGTGATAGCAGGATTAAAGGCTGCCTCAATTTCCATTAAGGAGAAATAACATAAATGGCCACAAGCACCGCCCCTCAGTCTGAGACCAGCACAAAGGCCACTTTTATTCAGACCCCGTACACTGTGAAATAGCATTGTGGCCTGGCTCTTCTGGGGCAGGCCTCCCTCAATTCTGCTGGATCTGTCACCATACAATCAACACTCACGGAAAGCTGTTTCCTAATTTCTGAAAAACAGTTCAATGCATGAATTTTCTCTCTCTCTCTCTCTCTCTCTCTCTCTCTCTCTCTCTCTCTCTCTCTCTCTCGTTGGTTGTTGTTTTGTTAGTTTTTTGTTGTCGTTTTTGTTTGTTTGTTTTTTGAGACACAGTCTCACTATGTAGCTCTGGCTGTCCTGGAACTCACTATGCAGACCAGGCCTGCCTCGAACCCACAGAAATCCACCTGCCTCTGTCTCTTGGGTGCTGGGATTAAAGAAAGGCATGAGCTACCACAGCAACCTCTTTGGGGAGCGTCCCCACATAAAACAAGCCAGCCTTGTAGTCAGTAGCTAACCCTGAGCACCAGACCTTGCTGCCTCCACAGCCCTGTGCTGGGTTATAGGTATAGGCTCAATGATACTGTCATGACTTTAAATTCTGAGATAACTGAGCCAATGACTTCTTTTCTGCATAAAGTTAGGAGAAGGTTAGCTCAATTAGTACACTGCTTGCTGTAGGGACTGAAACCCACATACAAGTGGGCGTGGCAGGCAGCACCTGTGACTATGATCCCAGTCCTGGGGACAAGGAGGATAGGGTCTTAGAGGAGTGGAGCTCTGGGGTGGGGAATCCCTCTCTGGCCAGTCAGCCTTCCCTATCTCAAAAAGTAAGGGGAGCAATGGAGGAAGACACCCAAAGTCAACTTTGGGACCACACGCACAGGCATGTGTGCACACCTACACAAATGTGTGCGCATATGCAAATGCATGTGTACCTACAAGCGTGTGCAAATATACATGAACAAGTACATAAGCCACACAAAAAAACATGAGAGTTATAGATATTATAAATGCCAATGTCATTCATTCATCTGGAATCTGCAATTCAATCCCTCATTCATTCATTCATTCATTCAACAAATATGAGTTTTTGTAAGACATTATAATATCACTTTAGAGTGCATATTCTGAGAAAAACTGTGACCCTCAACTCTCACTTTCTATTTTTATTTTAAACAATATCTTCTTATAGAAATAACACATGTTCTCTGACACACTTCAAGAGGAAACAAAATAAAAAATTAAAAGCATCTTAAATCACTACTGAGAACACCTTTGCCAGTCTGCTGTGTGTCCTTGTTTCTCTAATATTTACACTCAGTCTTTATGTGCATGGGCATTTGGCCTGCAATAATGTATGTACACCACATGACACCTGACACCTGCAAAGGGCAGAGGAGGGCGTCAGATCCATGGAACTGAAGTTACAAATGGTTGTGAGCTACCATGTGGGTGCTAGGAAAAGAAGCTGGGTCCTCTGAAAGAAAGAACAGCAAGTGCTCTTACTTACTGAGCCAGCCACCTCCCCAGTCTTTCCTAGTTTCCTTATGTGCTGTTTTGAGCTACAGCTGACCTATATTGTCTTTTTTTTTTAAGTTTTCTTACTTTGTGTGTGTATTCCTGGTTCCCTGGGAGGCCAGGAGACTAGGATCTCTGGAGCTAGAGTTACAGGTGACTGTGAGCTACTAAAAAGCAGGAACTAAACCACAGTCCTTTGTACATACCTTGTACTTTTTGCATTTGATACAAAGTAAGAAAATTCCTCACACTCTTAACATGTTTTATATCATTCTAAAACTTTTAGCTAGGCCTAGCTTGGTGGCACAAACCTGAAATCCCAGCACTTGAGACATGATGGCAGGTTGCTATGAAGCAAAACTGAGGCCAGACTGAGCTGCACAAAGCACCTTCATCAAAAAGCAAACAGGAAAAAAGCTGAGCATATCCACTTGCAAAGAAGGCACAGTAGGGGCCAGAAAGATGGCTCAGCAGTTAAGAGCACTTGATGTTCTTGTGGAAGACCCAAGTTCCGTTTCCAGCTCACCACCATCTGTGAATCCAGTTCTGGGAGATCTGAGCCATTTTTTGGCCTTTGGGGGCACCAGGTATGCACAGCTCACAGACATTCAGACAGTCAAAACATCCACGTACATAAAAGTAAACAAACAAAACCCCCAAAACTAAACTTGTATAAGTTATAAGTTTATAATTTTTTCAAAAGAATGTCTAAAGTCGGTCAGTAGTGACACACACCTTAATCCCCAGCACTTGAGAGACAGGCAAGTGGATCTGAGTTTGAGGCCAGCCTAGTCTACACAGATCAAGTTCCAGAACCTCCAGGGCTACACAGAGAAACTCTGTCTCTAAAAACCATAAAAAGACAAGACAAGATATTACTTAAGTTAGGGTTTTTACTGCTGACCAAAGCAACTTGGGGAAGAAAGGGTTACTTCAGCTCACACTTCAGATAGTACTATCGCTGAGGGAAGTCAGATGAGGAGCTGGAACAGGGCAGGAACCTGGAGGCAGGAGGCCATGGAGGGGCTCCTTACTGCTGTTCCTTACCAGTTGCTCAGTCTACTTTATTCTAGAACAAAACCCAGGGATAGATAGCACCACCTACAACAGGCTGAGCCCTCCCCCCACCAATCACTAATTATAAATACCCTACGGCTGGATTCTATGAAGGCGTTTTCTCTCAATTGAAGTTCCCTCCTTCCAGATGACTCTAGCTTTTGTCAAGCTGACAGAATTATCCAGTACAACTGACCTTGTCAAGTTGACAGACACATAACCTTTCCTTTCTCATTCATCCCCTAGGTCTCACATTAAAAAGATAAATAACTTTTAAGATCCTTTACAAATTCAAGCACATTCAGTCTTTTAAAAAACCCAAGCTCTCTTAAAAGCCAATGTCTTTGAAAATTCAAAGTCTCAAAATTGTGGACTCCAATAAGATCAGAAATAAAAACTTTCTCACTTCAAGAGAAAAGAACCAAGGCACAGTCACAATCAAAGCAAAGCAAAGCAAAGCAAAGCAAAGCAAAACCCCCGAAGTGTAAATAACTCAACTTCCAATGTCTGGGATTCACACCTCACTCTTCTGGGCCCTTCCTTCCAGCACACACAGCTTGTCTTCTAAGCTCTGGCAGGCTCCACTCTATGGCTGCTGCTGTTCTTAAGTGGTCATCCCTAAGCCCCATCATGCTAACTGCCATCTCCAAAATGCTGGGGTCTCTGCTGCAACTGGGCTGCGCTTTCACCATAGGCTCTCTCCATGATGCCGAGCCTCAACTTCTCTGAATAACCCCTCCCGTCCTGGGCCTTTAAGGGCTACTAAGGCTGCACCTTCACCAGTGGCCTACCTCTCCTGGCCTCTCCCAGTGCCTAGCCTCAGCTTCTCTCCATGACCCTTCCTGCCTTCAAACCCAGTACCACCTGGGTGATTCTTACACAGTACCAAGCTCACCTGCCATAAGAAGAAATACAGTCTAGTCCTCCTCTGAAACACAGCTTCGGGGTACTGAGCTCAGAAAACACTTTCCAGGAGATTCCCCCTCATTTATTCTGGCCTCTTCTTCATCACTGCTAATTTATCAGCTCCAGTTGATCAATGCCTATCCCAGCAAAAGTTTCACTTTACTAGTTCTGGTGTCTTGTTAATCACAGCTGATTCTTCAGCCCCAGATATCCAGAACCACAGACTCTTAATTCAAACTAGCAATGGCCCCATGTTTAACCTTCTCTCTGAAATGTCACAAGCCAGGCCTATCTTCTGCACTGCCCTCAATATTCTTATCTTCCAAGCTCCTACAAAGCAGCTCACCAAGCACTGAACACTCCATGGCTTTGCTTGCACAAACGTCCCAATTCCTTCCACTATCCTGACCAAAACAAGTTGGGCAAGAAAGGGTTTATTTCGGTTTATGCTTCCAGATATCTGAAGGGATCACCAAGGGAAGTCCACCTGCCCAGGAAGAGCACCACCCACAATGGGCTGGGACCTCCCCCCACCAGTCTCTAAGAAAATACCCTACAGTGGAATCTTACGGAAACATTTCCTTTTTTTTTTTTTTAGATGACTCTAGTTAAGTCAAGCTGACATAAAAATTGCCAACATACTTTCCTATTCCTGATAATTAGGTAGTTCCAACTTTTACCATTCTAAATATAATTGTTATCATATATATGTATATATGTGTGTGTGTGTGTGTGTGTGTGTGTGTGTGTACTCATTCCTTGAATTCAGTATTTGTTGAATAAGTGGGTTTTTAAAAAGTGGTTTGCTAACCTAAGATTTTAAGTACATACCCAATAATTTCCTTGACTTTTGAACGACATTACAATGTTGCACATACAGTTATGGGGTGTTGAACACGCAGTTAAAACAAGCACAGAAAGTTCATACAGTAAAACAGCAAAGATCAGCACAGATGGTGGTCAGAGGGCAGAATTAAATGATCACCTATTAGTTTTGATATCTATAGTCAGACTCATTTTTGCAGATACACAGGAGGCTAAGGCAAAAGGATTGCTTAAGTCCAAGAGTTCGAGAGCAGCCTGGGCTACATAGCATGGCTGTGTCTCAGAAGAAGAGTTAGTACTATCCTCAAAGAGGAAAGGATAACAGCATTTATAACTCCATTTTCCAAAATGGCAAGACAAGACATCCTGTCCAGCTCTGATTGCTAAAACAACCTAAGTGGACTGGGATATCATGTAGCAGGGTGCTTACCTTGCAAGCAAGGTGCCTTAAACTGAAGCGCCAGTACTAAACTGTAATAGTAAGAATAAATATAAGCTAGCTGGGCTCAGTGCTGCACACATAATCTCAACACACAGATGCAGTAGGATCGATCACTGAGTTCCAGGTCGGCCTTAGCAACACATAAGTTAAGGGCACTCTGAGCTACAGTGACAGCATACCTCAAAAACAAACAAAAACGGACCAGGTGATATATAGCGCAGGAGAACCCCCCCCCCCCCCCCGCCTAGATTGTGTAAGATTTCCAGTGCACAAGTGAATGAGAAAGGGCCAGTGAGACATCACTGTGGATTAAGGAACTTGTCATCAAGCCTGATGGCCTGGAGTCTACATGGTAAGAGCAGAGAAATTACTCATAAAAAGTGTTCTCTGTCCTCCACATGCATGTCATACCACATACATGCACATACAAAATAAATAAATTCAAAAATAAATACAATAAATGTTTTTCAAAGTAATAAAAATATCAAATGCCTGAAACTATGAGCAAAAGAGAAGGGTTGTTTATAGTTAGTAGGGCTTGGAGCCAGGCAAAGGGAGACTGAGAGTCCCCTCATTCATGTTCATGTAGATTCAGTGTGCACTCTCCATGGCTTTCCAGCTAATCAGAATAAACAGCAGGCTGATAAAAACTGATTGGAAAACCTGTAACCATTCATTTCATCTCTCCAAACTCTATCTTATATTTATTAGCAGTCAGACACAACTATTCACAGGTTGTCCCTTAACCAGAGACAAATCTAAAACATCTAAAGCCTTTGAGAACATCAAGACTTATTTCTAGTTGGCAGCAAAATTCCAATTCACACTTCCTTCCTCCCAACCAAGTACTCCCTCTGCCCTACCAACCAGCACTGCATGGGAGCAGAGTTACTTACTGTTCTTTGGGCTCCTTGACTGATATTTAACTGTCATAAACATATTAAAGTCAAGTGTTTTTTTTTTTGTTTTTTTCACTGAGAATTTAATTAATTTGTATTTAAAATAACACAGTGGAGTGACTGTTCAAGCTGCCCCTGCAGTCACCCATCTCCAAGGCCTAGGCCTAGCGACTGTCCTGTTCCTCCCAGCCTTAGCCCACTCCAACCACCACTGTCTCACAAGGATAGCTACTTTGAGGATAGGTATCTAAAAATGAGGCCTCTCATCCAAACAAATGTGACTGACACACACCTGTGAACCCAACATTTAGGAGAGGCAAGAGAATCACTCTAAGATTTAGACTAGCTTGGTGTGCACAGCAAGTTCTACACCAGCTGAGACTGCATGAGACCCTGTTTCCAAAAACAAAGTTTCTTTAACTGAAGATGGCTCATTAAGAGCCCCCATTAAGAGCACTCATTGTTCTTGTAGAGGACACAGGTTTGATTCCCAGAATCCACAAGGTAGCTCACAATCTTTTCTTACTCTAACCCAGTGCTCTCTTCTGGCCTTTGTGTGGTACCGCAACACACGGTAGCAAAACACTCATACATTTAAAATAAAAGTAATCAACTTTTTTTTTAAAAGGGAAGAAGAGCCAGGTGTTGGTGGCACACACCTTTAATCCCAGCACTTGGGAGGCACAGGCATGAAGCCCTCTATGAGTTCAACGCCATAGTCTACAGAGCTAGTTCTAGGACAGCCAGGGCTACACAAAGAAACACTGTCTTTAAAAATTAGCACTGACTGTTCTTCCAGAGGTCCTGAGTTCAGTTCCCAGTAACCACACGGTGGCTCACAACCATTTGTAATGGGGTTTGATGCCCTCTTCTGGTGTGTCTTAAGACAGCTATAGTGTACTCATATACATAAAATCAATCAATAAACAAACAAACAAAAAGGGGATGGGGATACAAAAGACATGAGGCTGGGTTTTTTTCTAATAAATATTTTGGCTCACAATTTTTATTTGTAATCATACCAATATGAAAAAAGTTTTTAACTGATTTATATTTTATAAAGGACAGATGAGGGCATCATATCTTCTCCGTTATAAGAGGAGTTGTGAGCTAACAAGTGGGTGCTGGGAAGCAAACACAGCTACTCTGGAGGAGTGGGAGTGTACCACTTTACCTAGAACTCTTAAATGTCCTGAAGATTATTGTTTTTTTTTTAATCTAGGAACAAGGAAACAAAAACTAACATGTAAAAATGGGAACAAGCCACCAATTTACAGTATGTATACTGAACACTTGAAACTTGTCTTCTCCCACATACAGAGGGTCTGCATGACTGCAAAGCAGCAAAAAGCGAGGGGAAGAGGGGAAGAGGGGAAGAGAGGAAGAGAGGAAGAGAGGAAGAGAGGAAGAGAGGAAGGACTGGTGGAATCATAGGCTTTGCAAAGGCCTTTGGACTTTACTGACAGAGAAGCTCTCTGAAATGCATATGCAAGAGCTGTAGGGAGCAGTGGGGTCAGGATGCTGACATTCCAAGCAGAGAAACATCACCTTTGGAGCGCCCAATGGGTTTGGCTCTGGGAGCTAGACAGTAAGAGTCTTAGACACCAGGCAAAGTCAACCGTTGTTATTCTAACTGCTCAGTGGCACCTAATAGGAAAGATCTCTTCCTAACACAAGAATGAACAAAGGTACGGAGAAATTTCTACGACTACACATTTTAAGACTGCTTGCTATTTACAAGATTTATTTATAAAGTGAGATAAGAAGAGGGGCTGGATACATGGATCATCAGTCAAGAGTGCATACTGCTCTTGCAAAAGACCCAAGTTCTGTCCCCAGTACCTACAACAGGAACTCACAACCACCTGTAATTACAGAGATTTGACTGTCGCCTCTGGCACCTGCAGAGACAGCTGTATTTGAAAGCATATACCCAAACAGACATGCATATATACGTGTTGAATATAAAATAATATAAAATAGCAAATCTTTTCTTAAAATGAGGTGAGAAGACTATACTAAACATTAGTTTCCTTTAAAGCTAGTAAGCAGTACCATATACACTGAGAACTACTATTACAGGTCTGCAATGACTCCAGGCACTCCTCAACGCCTTTACTAATGAAGATGAGGCGCTGAATAGTTATGTGGTGTTTTGCAACGTTCTAGTTGTGTACAGAAAGGGGAGGACTGGGTCAAGTGACTAGTTCAAGGATCCTCGGGGATTCTGGAGCATGAATTAAGACAATGAGGATAGAGTTGGGTGTGGTGGCCCATGCCTTGAATTCTAGCACTGGGGAGGCAGAGGCAGATGGATCTCTATATCTTGGAGACTAGCCTGATCTACACTGCCAGTTCAGGTCAGGAAAGGCTACATAGGGAAACCCTGACTAAAAGTGTAAAACCAAACCAAACAAGAAGCCCCAAGATGTGAGTGCTGACCACAGGGACTTAGTGAAGAGGCAGATGTGTGAAGGTGGCTGGGTCAGTGTGATTCTCAGGCAGACTACAAACAAGAAAGGTAAGCAGAGGTTGTGGAGGAAGATAGTGGCTTTCTGAAGGCACTGTCACAAAAGACTCAGATGTGAAACTTGGGGGAAGTCTGTAATGAAGGTGGAAGTTCTGGACTCATCAACAGAAGCTGGTAAACGAAGCAGAGAACATGAACAAAACTAACTGAGAATCAAAATAAAACAAGATGATAAAAGAAGAAACTCCAACCACAGGGCTCACATCCTCAGAACACTTGGGATGCTGAGGCAGGAGGACTGCTAAGGGCTCCAGGCCAGCCTGGGCTAAAGAATGATTGATACCTGCTTCAAAAAACAAACAAATAAAATAAGTAAAATAAAAATTGAGAAAACAAGACTCTAAAAGCCAAGTGTGGGTGAATATGCCTTTAATCTCATCACCCAAAAGGCAGAGGCATTCAAATCTCTGTGAATATAAGCCCATCCTGGTCTATTTGGTGAGTTCCAGGCCAGCCAGGGCTACATAGTGACCTCTTCTCAGAAATAAAATAGAATAAAAATTAAACCAAACCAAATAAGTAAATAGCGGGCTGGAGAGATGGCTCAGAGGTTAAGAGCACTCCAGAGGTCCTGAGTTCAATTCTCAGCAACTACATGGTAGTTCACAGCCATCTGTAATGGGATCCGATGCCCTCTTCTGGTGTGTCTGAAGAAATGTACTCATACACATAAAATAAATAATTCTTAAAAAAAAAAAGTAAATAGCAAACTCGGGGGACAATTAAGAGGTCATTAAAAGGTAAGAAAAAAAGATGTAAAAGGAAAATGAGAAGCAGAAGACAATAGTGTAGTATTGCAAAGCCAAAAGGCAAGACATCAACATATCCAAGTTCTATAAAGGAAATAAATAACAGAGTAACTTACCAAAGTTTCATACATTCACTAACACTGATATGAACCGACCTACCCCTGACCTCTTGGCTTTGACATCTTACAGAGGCAGAGGCTAGCAATAAACACGTACAATAATTTTAGGCACAGTTAAGTACCAAGAAGAAAAGTAATAATAAAACAAAAGCAAGTGAGAGCAGAGAGTGTTGTGTGCTGCTCAAACAATGTCCCTTCTCCAGCTCTCCATTTTTCTGTATGTTATGCATGTGTTTGAGGGGTGTGTGCACGTGTGCGTGCCTCTGGAGGCCCAAGTTCAATGTCTTTTTTTAATATTTATTTATTATATGTAAATACTCTGTAGTGTGTCTTCAGACACTCCAGAAGACAGCATCAGATTTCGTTATGGATGGTTGTGAACCACCATATGGTTGTTGGGATTTGAACTCAGGACCTTTGGAAGAGCAGTTGGCGCTCTTAACCACTGAGCCAGCTCACCAGCCCCCAGGTCCAAGGTCTTAACTCATCTTCTGATTGTTCTCACCCCTTATTCATTGAGGCAGAGTCTATCAAACTCATAGCTTGCAGGTCTGACTAGTCTCATCACCAGCCAGCTTGCATTGGGCACTCCTTGTCTTCAGTTGTCTTCACTTTCTTTTCTTTTTTCTTTTTTCGAGACAGGGTTTCTCTGTGTAGCTCTGGCTGTCCTGATTAAAGGCGTGTGCCACCACCACCGGCCCTTGTCTTCCCTTTCTGAGGCTGGTATTACAAGTGGCACCTAGTATTTATATGGATCTGGGCACCAAACTCTAGTTCTCTGGTGTGTCCCTGGTGTGGATAGCAGGACAGCAAGATGGACCCTACATGTGGACAGGGGTGGCAGGTGAGACAACAGAAGCAACACCAGGGATCAAAGCTTGTGGGTAGGTAAGATCCTTGGACTTCAGCATGAGAGGGAAAGTCTTTGGAACATTTTTATGAGCACAGTTATCATCTATGTCTTAGCTTAGATTTCTATCGCTGTGATAATACGCTATGACCAAAGAGCAAGTTGAAGAGGAAAGGGTTTATTTGGCTTACACTTCATCACTGTTTATCATGAAGGAAGTCAGAACAGAAGCTGTGGAGGGATGCTCTTTACTCCCCATGGCTAGCTAGCTCAGCCTGCTTTCTTATAGAACACAGGACTACCAGTGGAGGAATGACATCACTCACATGGGCTGGGCCCTCCCCCATCAATCACTAAGGAAATGTCCTAGAGGCTTGCCTACAGCCCAGTCTTAGGAAGGCATTTTCTTAACTGAGGTGTCTTCCCCTCAGGTAACTTATTTGTGTCTAGCTAACATAGGACTATCCAGCACAATCTAATTTTCTAATTTCTGTTTTTAATGCTCACTGTGATGATGTGTAAGAGGATCAGGCTGAAGGAGGGTAGAGACTGGAATTACTATAAGACTACTACTAAGACATGAACATGACTTAGACCAGGGAGCAGTAGCAGAGGTGGTGAGACACTGTCGGGTTTTCATGTTTTGGTGGCAAAGCTGCCAAGATTTCCTGGTGATGTGATGAAAGACAGTAAAAGAGCAGTTAAAGCGGGTCTAGTCGGTTTTTTCCCCATGCTATTTCTTATTTCTATTTTGAAATGCTTTGCTTCTTTTTAGTGACAGGGATTGGAACCAGGAACATCTGCAGTCCCAGACTCCCAGAGGTTTTATTTGGCAGCTCAAAGAACTCAACAGTCAGTTTTTGAGCTGGGGTGAACGTCACGAGTTAACAGAATGACAACTGATGGCTTTTTGTAAACAGCTTTGAGAAAAAAAATTATTTCTGTTCAGTTTCTGAAGACTGTAATTAAGAATTGCCCTTTCCCTCACTGGCCATCTGAAGCAAAGGGGTCACTAGCAGCTGTACTGGAGTCACCAGGTGGACAAGAGGACCGAACATATACATATGCCACAGGGCCGGAAGGACAAGAGTGTCATTACACTTGCCTGAGTGACTTTTTTTTTTTTAAAGATTTATTTATTTATTATATGTAAGTACACTGTAGCTGTCTTCAGACACTCCAGAAGAGGGCATCAGATTTCGTTACGGATGGTTGTGAGCCACCATGTGGTTGTTGGGATTTGAACTCCAGACCTTTAGAAGAGCAGTCGGCGCTCTTAACCACTGAGCCATCTCGCCAGCCCCCCTGAGTAACCTTTCTTGTTCGCACTATTGAAGACCGTCTACCCAGTGAAAAGCATTATGATCATCTTTGTTTGTTGGTTTGGTTTGGTTTGGTTTTGGTTTTTCGAGACAGGGTTTCTCTGTGCAGTCCTGGCTGTCCTGGAACTCACTCTGTAGACCAGGCTGGCCTCCAACTCAGAAATCCACCTGCCTCTGCCTCCCAAGTGCTGGGATTAAAGACGTGCAGCACCACTGCCTGTCAGGTTGATAATATTTATGATCCAGGACCATTAATTTCTTGGCAAATCAGTTACAGAAACACCATTGTTAACTTTTTCAAAAGTAGCAGCATTACAACACTAGTTATAATCTATTGGATTTGTTTATGACTTTTGTCATATTTTCTTTTTAAACAAGGCTTTGCTATGTAGCCCTCCAGCCTCCACTTCTGCAATGCTGGAATTCCAGGTACCTAATACCTCAAGGGGCTCAAACATTCTTTTTTTTTTTTTTTTTTAGGTATTTTCCTCAATTACATTTCCAATGCTATCCAAAAAGTCCCCAATACACTCCCCCCCCAGTCCCCCCCCACCCACCCCCTCAAACATTCTTCTTTATGGATGTTAGGACATCCAGGCTGGGGGTGTGGCTTCGCTGGTAGTACCTGCCTAGCATGCCTAAGGCCCTGGGTTCAACATTCTTTAAACCTGTATAAACCTGGCATGGTGGCACACACTTATACTCCCAGTGCTAAGGAGGAGGCAGGACAGTCATAGGGAGGAGACAAGGCCAACCTGGGCAGCATGAGACCCTGTTTCAGAAACTAAACTAAACTGAAAAGACAAATGAGGTAAACTACCGGCTACTGGGCAAACAGGAATGTCAGAAAAAAAAAAAATCCTGTCAGAAAATATCTTGGCAATATGCATAATTTTTTGAGGTCTATAAGACAGGTTTTGGGGTTTTTTTTGTTTTGTTTTGTTTTTTGGTTTTTAGAGTCAGGGTTTCTCTGTATAGCCCTGGCTGTCCTGGAACTCACTCTGTAGACCAGGCTGGCCTCAAACTCAGAAATCCGCCTGCCTCTGCCTCCCAAGTGCTGGGATTAAAGGCGTGTGCCACCACTGCCCAGCATTATATATAAGACAGTTTAATATTTTATTACACTAGACAATATGAAATTGCCTTCTATAGGCCTAAAATAATACACAGTTTCTTTCATGAGCTATCCTTTTGGTTTTTTGTACTACGGGGTTGAGCTTGTTTCCAGCTTCCAGGGACTGTATCACAGGTCTACACCTGCTTCACACGCCAGCACCAGCAGTGACCACCACTGTTCTGCCACACCACACCACGCTAGAGAAAGAAAGGCCTCTGAAAGTGCTTCTCTCTGAATGATGTCACTTCTTTGTTGCCTTGCCTTCTTTTCTATTCAGGGCCTCACTGTGTGGCCCTGGGCTGGGTTGGAACTTGCCAGATAGACCAGGTTGACCTCAAACTCATGTGTCCAGTCTCCTGTCTCTGCACCATGATTGCTGGAATTACAAATGTGAGCCATCATCCAAAGGGAGGTTTACTTTATGTACTAATAAATAAAACCACCCTGAATTAACACAACTGTGAAACTGGTAGTATGAAAGAAAGCAGACAAGTGGGACTAGAAAGCCATTCAATCCCTTGAACTCACTTGTTACATGGATGTGAAACAGAACTGTCTAAATTATTTGGAGAAGAAAACACACCAAATACGTTAAGATAGATAAATAGTACCTATTTTGTTACTTAATAAGACAAACCTTTCCAAATACCAAAAGAAAAAAAAAGTCTCCCAAGAATTCCAAACAGTATCAGAAATGTAAATTTGAACTTTTCTTAGTTGATCAAAAGTTAAAATTTCTGCAGGATGTGGTAGACCACTCCTTAATCCCAGCAGATTTCTAGAGTTCAAGAGTCAGCAAGTCTACATATCAAGTTCCAGGCCAGCCACGGCTACATAGTAAGAGACTTTCTCAAAAACAAACAAACAAACAAACAAACAAACAAACAAAACCCAAAGAAACAAACAAAACAAAAAGTTAAAATTTCTACATTTACTTTGTAATTCATTAAACTAAACTATCTAGAGTTACTTAAAAAATAAATTTAGTATATCATTAAAAATCAAGGCCAAAAGCACAGCGGTCTAAAGAAAATCATGTTTGATTTTTAGATACGAAAACAGAACAGCAGGCTGCAGGAGTGAAGGCAATGGAGTTTAGAAAGTGATTGATTATAAAACTAAAATACCACTTAAAATTGGAATGAACAACTCTATTGTAGAACTGGTTTAATCTGCAATAGACCCATAAATCTAAAGGGGTATCCTTTTCTAAAATGTTACCCTAGAAGTTTAAAGACACCTGAAGTGCCTACATGTTTATACAACATTAATTTAAAAAAATACCCAAATTCCCTAGTGACAAGTCAAAGTTTGTAGCCGTTCTAATAAAGTATTTTAGAAGGGTAGTCTCCAGGCCAGGGGGAGATGAAAATGGGGAGAATAACACATTTTTCTCATTGACATTTTCTCAATGCGATCTTTGATACAACTTGTAAAAGGAGGAAAAGAGGCATCAAGTGAAATCTCATTTGGTCCTGGCCACAATGGGCATAGGTGATGGCTCTCAACCCACCAACAGCTGCTTGCCCAACTTTCCTAGCTCATTTGGTCAACTCCCTTTCTCATTGCAGAAATATCTGGAATTAATGTGTGTTATGTTCAATTCTGCCAAGACAGCATCTGTAAGAAAATACAAACTACAATCTCTGCAAGAGAGTAGTACTACAGACACAGCAAGCACAGTGGTGGTGTACAGACCACTTATGCCACTCTCTATAACAGCGTCCATGTGCTGTGCACAACAGGGTAGCAGCCCTGTTAGTTCAGAGGAATACCACACAAGTCCTGAAGGACAAAGTGCTTTATTCATAAGTAAAATGTCCACAGTATGTTACTGGAAATGGTAAAGAGCCATTTATTAATTGTAAACACATTCACAGCTCACAATTCTTTAGTGCTGGATATATGAATGTCTGGACTGACAGAGGAGATCAGGACAGTAGTTCCAGTTTATCCATTAAAGAGACAAGGCTGCTGGCAGCTTTCCCACTGCAGCCTTAGTGGGAAAACTACTTCAAACTCCATGCCATGGTCTTTCTCCTCTCTCCTTGAAGTGGCACCCACCTGCCGATAAAATGCTAACCAAAAGGTGTACAAGAGAAATTAATACAAAGGTAACTGCCCTGAAGGAAATCCCAATACAGGCCAGTAATTTGCTTTTCATAGTGACCTCAAGTTGCCAAGATAAAAGTATAAGCAATACATACATAGTACCCCTGTTTAACAGCACAGAAATATCTGTATTGTTTCATTTTCATGGTTTCTCATAAAAACAAACAAACACCTTAAGCTAGTCAGGCATGTGGGTGATGCCCTTACAATCAGCACTCAGGAGGCAGATGGAGACAGATCTCTGTGAGTTCCAGGCCAGCCAGGACTCCATAGTAAGAGCCAGTCTATTAAAAAATTAAATAAAAAATAAAACCAAAATAGTACTTAGCATATTTAAAGGGGTCCGTATCACCTATTTGGTAAATATGTTTACTAGAAAAAGCGTATGAAAATGTAAATTGCTTTGTTAGTGTGCTACGATGAGTAAGTACAAGCTTGCGTGCACAGGCTTGCACAGAAGACAACATTTAGGGAGCTGGTTCTCTCTCTGCCTGGCTTTCATTGTCTCGGCCACGCTGCTGCATACTCCAGACTAGTTGGCCAGGAAGCTTCCAGGGTGTTTTCTCATCTCTACCTACCATCTCACCATAGAAGTGCTTGGGTGACAGATGTAGATCACCACATCTGGCTTTTTTTGGTGGGTTCTGGGGATTGAACTCAGGTCAGACTGATGTGCCAAATAGTTTTGCCCACTGAGCTGACTCCCACCCCTCAGAAAAAATTTAAAATATGCTAAGCAATACCACCTAACTTTTTAATATTTATTTATTTATTTTTATTTATTTATTTATTTTTGGCTTTTCGAGACAGGGTTTCTCTGTGTAGCTCTGGCTGTCCTGGAACTCACTTTGTAGACCAGGCTGGCCTCGAACTCAGACATCCGCCTGCCTCTGCCTCCCAAGTGCTGGGATTAAAGGCGTGCGCCACCACGCCCGGCTACCTAACTTCTTAGATGCTGTTATATGATGTCTTTATAATAACACACTCAATATTTGGTACATTTACTAGGCATGTCTCATATGGGAATACTCCTTCGTTTTCTTTTACCTTTTCAACAAAAATTAGATTACAGCTTTATGTGACTATTTTTCAATTTTACATAATCCATAAAACCAAATGCCTTTTGTATTAAATGAAAACACCACATACACACACACACACAACCAAGGAAACAGTTATCTTAGGATGGTAGATTTACAAATCTTTATCATCTTGTAGACTGGAGCTGTTCCTCCGTGGTTAAGGCCCCAGTCCTCTCAAAGCACCTTTCCCTTAGGATTCTCAGCCGGGCATCACAGCTTCTGCCTGTAGTCTTTGCACCTTCAGGCTTAAGCAGGCTCACCAAGAGTTTGGGATTGGCTACATAGTGAATTCCATGCTAGTCAGGGCAATGAAAGGGCAAGGGGCCAAGGGGAAAGGGAAAGGAAGGGGTAGGGGTCAGGAAATAAGGGAAGGTAGGAAGGAAAAAGGAAAGCCAAGCCCTGGTGTAGCCTAAAATAGCCTTGGACTTAAGGCAAGGATGACCTTGACCTCCTTCTGCCTCTGCCTCCCAAAGGCTGAGGGTATGTAGCCAGGCCCAGCTATTTCTTGTGCACACCCACACCCTCTCTCCCCGGCCCCTCTCATTTTTTTACCGTTGTGTATGTGTTTGTGTGATGTGCTCTAAGTTTGGACATGTGCCACAGTGTCCATGAGGAGGTGATAACTTTAGGGAGTTGGTTCTCTCCTTTCCCAAGGGGACCTAGGGACAATCCAGCTCAGGCTTGCACCCACTGGTGATCTTACTGGAACTGCCATTTTATAATATAAAATTCTTCTCAATATAAAACATTTTTAGTGGCTGGAGAGATGGCTCAGCGGTTAAGAGCACTGACTGCTCTTCTGAACGTCCTGAGTTCAAATCCCAGCAACCACATGGTGGCTCACAACCATCTGTAACAAGATCTAGCACCCTCTTCTGGAGTGTCTGAAGACAGCTACAGTGTACTTACATATAATAAATAAGTTTTTAAAACACACACACACATACACACTTTTAATTTAGTCAAGGTTTAAGATTTAACTTACTGGGCCTCAACATGTGGCAATGATATAGAATCAACTTAAGGCAAAATGCAAAGTTAAAAAGCCCAACAAAATAATGTTTTACATCAGCAAAAGTAGCTGGGTGGAGGTGATGCACACCATTAATCTCAGCACTTTGGAGGCAGAGGCAGAGTTCCAACACAGCTAGGGCTTTTGGCTGTCTTGAAAAGCCAAAACAAAAACAAACAAACAAACAAAAACCCCACAAAAACTTAGGGTCAAGTGTAGTGGTGTCCACTTTATTTCTGTGCGGATGAAATAACAATTTATTCACTATAACCACTCTTTTTCACATTTTACTTCCCGTGGTCCTTTATCAAAAGACTAACAAATCAACATAATGACCCACTAAAATTTAAATTCATGTTTGCTTTCCTGATCAGCTCCATCCTACTTGAGAAATCACCTTACATAATTAGACAAAAAAACAGAAGACACTAATTTAATAGAAACCTAACAAGGCTTGAAATGTTGGCATCGAAGGATTATCAAACTGTATTTAGCTATTTCGTCGTGTGAAGTACTGAGACATGCTGTCTAAGTTCTGTTTGTTCACATCATTGTCACACTAGAAACCCTACTTTCCAATCAGGCTGCCTGGATGGACATAAGGCTACCACCAAACTGTACTGGTGAGCACTGTCCTGTTTAAAGGTTAGACTATCACATGCATTAAATGTCCGTTCTGTGTATAAAGCTTGAGATCCGCCTCTAAGGAAACACTGGGCTGGAGAAGCAGCAGTTAGACTTAACTGTCAATGGAGCTGCTCAAAGTGGGATGAAGTCTTCAACTTTGAGGAAATGCTTTTTGAATCTTTTACCATGGGTTCCTTAAGTTATACAATATTAGATGGTACCCAGAAAAGTAAATTATTTCAAATGCATTTTGTGAGACTTCTGCAATGATACAAATAACTCCAAGACTTGGTAAACTAGGTTAGGGGCTAAGTATTGACCTGGAAGCAGCTCAGAACTTTTCCAGGATATTATTATAAGCCTATCCTAATTACGACACAACTTTACTTGCTACCTCTATCTTTCTGGTTTTGTTGTTTGAGACAGGTCTCACCATATAGCTCTGGCAGGCCTAGAACTCCATATGCAGACAAGGTTGGGCCTAAACTCACGAGATCTGCCTGCCTCTGCCTCTGCCTCAAAAAGTGTTCATACCAAACACTCCGATTTTTTTTTTTTTTTTTTTTTGAGACAAGAGATCACCCTAGCCAGCCTCAAAACGCCAATCTTCTTGCCTCCTCATATGCTGGAGTTGCAGGCATGTGCCACCAAGCCCAGCCCTGCACAGATCATATCCCCAACAAGGTGAGGACAAAGACAAACCTCATTCTGTAGCAGCCATGCTTCCTCAGCTCCTGCTGCTGTTCCTTCTGCCCTCAGCTCTCTACTCTAGCATTTCCCCAGGGGCTTTACCCAAACACCTTCACTTTTCAGTCTTTTCTAAGTGTGTGTGTAAAACTGATGTAATTTTACTTTTTTATGTCTTATAATAAGCATATCAGATGTGATCCTAATGCCAAAAGATATTTGCTAATTGAGTAATCAACCTTATTGTATTTTCTGCTTATCAACTTTATAACGTCCTCGGGGCCTCTAGCAGATCCTTCAGGAAAGATCCAGAAGGCAGCTTTGTCATTACAAGACAACAGCTCCTGGACGTTCAAGTGGAACAAAAGGTAGAGGTAGATACCAGCGACACTACTGTGAACCTGTGCAACTATTGTCTCCCAACCTGTGCATTTAGTAACAAAACAAACAAACAAACAAAAAGGTAAAAAAAATATAATAACACAAAAACAAAAAATAATAAAAATAATTTTATGGTTGAGGTCACTACATGAGGAACTGCACTAAACAACCACGGCATTAGGAAGGTTGAGAAGCACTGCTTTAGATTAGAATACATTTGTCTGAATTTACTGAGACAGCATCTCATGTAGCCCACATTGGTTTTGGATTCCACTACAGCTCAGGTTGACCTTGAACTTCTAATCCTACTGTAGCTGCCACAGGATGCAAAGACAAGATTGTGCTACCATGTTCAGCTTTTATGTGTTTTAAACAATAACGCTCTAAAATACTTAAAATTTGAAAGTAGGTGAGTGGGACGGGTATAAAATACTGTGTATTCAATGGAAGTGGGTAGCTTCTTTGGGTTTTGGAGTGTCCCATTAAGTATTCCTGACTAGCCTTAAACTCACTACACAGATCCAGTTTGCTTCAAATTTACATCAATCCTCCTGTCTCTGCCTCCTGTGCTGGGATTACAGGTATGCGTTACAATGCCCTGCTTAATATGTTTGTTTTAAGCTGAGAGTGATAAGAGCGCCTAAAAGTTTTTTAAAAATTGCAGTAAATACATATTGAAGAAATTCTCTTCCTAAGTTTAGCCTAGTTTAAGTGCACACCATTTATTCAACAAACTCCAGTAAGGTACAGCAATACCCAGGCCTTTGAACAAAATTACTAATGACTAACTAGGTACAGGACAACTAGTCTCCAGTCTCACAAATGCCATTCATGGTTAAGTGCTTTACAATACCTTAAAAATCCTTTAGGCTGTATTTTTACTGCACCTCTTTTTGGGTTGTTGTTAAACTGCTTGTGGTATTTTGTGTATTACAATAAAGTCTCCCATATCATCTAGGTGCATAGCCATGAAATTTCTAAAAGCAAAACTAAGGGTGCATTTATTTACAGTATGCTCCTGTCTTCAAAAGATGTAACAGCCTGGGCTACATAGTTAGTTCTGGGACAACTGGGGCTACATAGAGACACTCTGCCAATGAATAAATGAGTAAATGAAAGACAAATAGTGGATGCATGCATGCATGAATAGATGGATAGATAGGTGAGTGGGGCATAACTAGACCTGGGTAAGAATTACTTTAGATACTAATTACATTAGCTTACTAGTTACTTACCCAGCATTTGTTTGTATTTTGTATAAAGAAAAAGAAAAGTCAGGTGTGGTGACATATGAGACACAGAGGCAAGAGACTGTCTGAGCCTAAGGGCAGCCAGGTCTAGAGGGAGTTCCAAAACGACACAGAAGAGTCCTTGTCTTACAAAGAAACAAGCATCTACTCAACCATAAACTACTACAAGGTTAAAACAGGTTAGGTTACATTACTGTACTATCTTTATGAAAGGAGACTCTGAGAGAGACCAGTCACTCTTTATCTAAAACGAAAAGATAGAACACATTTCATTGGGGGAGAACATGGATTATATAGATTTTTGCAAAAATATTCTTGTATTTTAGTATTTAAACTCTCCAGAGATAATGCTTTCTTGGAAGGGCAAAGTTGACTCTTTAGCACTACTATAATTGCTGTCATGGGGCTGAGCGGTCAAGAGCACTCTGCTCTTCCAAAGGTCCCGAGTTCAGATCCCAGTAACCACATGGTGGCTCACAACCATCCATAACGAGATGTGATGCCCTCTTCTGGAGTGTCTGAAGACAGCTACAGTGTACTTACATATAATAAATAAATCTTTTTTTAAAAAATTGCTGCCACGGCCAGGCGGTGGTGGCGCACGCCTTTAATCCCAGCACTTGGGAGGCAGAGGCAGGCGGATTTCTGAGTTCGAGGCCAGCCTGGTCTACAAAGTGAGATCCAGGACAGCCAGGGCTACACAGAGAAACCCTGTCTCGAAAAACAAAAAACAAAAAAACAAAACCCTGCTGCCACAAATACTCAATGGGAATATCAACTTGAAAGATTTCAAGGTAAAAGGCTAGTAAATAAGGAGAAGTAATTCCTGTCAGAAACCAGGCTCTCTGCTAGGGGAGGTGGACAGCACAGGACAGTATATAAGGGGACCTGAGGTGCCTCACTGAGCTCTCCCAGGAAGACCAGGCACCCTTACCTCAGCCACCAGAAAACAGACAAACAGCACTGAATAGAATACATACATATTTAAGAAGAAAAATGTTAAGCTTTATTCCATTAAACAAAAGTACTTAGAACTGTCTCATTACAAATATTTCAGGACACCATGTATAGTGACACCTTTAATCCTAGCATTCAGGAGGCAGAGTAGTTCAAAGCCAGCCCAGTTTACAAGGGGGTTGGGGATTGGTGTTACCAGAGCAAAGAAATAAACAAACTGGTGAGATCAAATACAGGGAAGGTGGTCTAGGGTTGTCTGCACTGTATTATTCTATATCAAATACAGTGTATGTATGCTTAGGAAAGGTCCTAAAGCCAAATCTACTGAGCTGGCAAGATTACTATAAAGGCCTTATTACCAAGTCTGAGGTCTTGCATTAGATCCTTGCAAATGGCGGTAGAAAGGACTGTCTTTTGTTGTTCCCACACATGCAATGTGGCAGACAACCCCGCCTCACACACACAAATGTAATAATTAAAGAAATTAAAATCAAATACATTAAAATGTTCTTTACATGGCAAGGTTAGATTTCCTTTTACTTTTCTATAGTGAATACATATTATATGTACTTTTATATTCAGTAGTTATTAATATAACACTCAGATTCATTTTTAAAGTAATTTTTATTTAGAAAAAATTTATAAAGCCAAAAATCAGAGGCAGAAACTTCAACATTCACACAATTAGCAATAGTAGATCATTTCTTACTTAAATTTAGAACCAAAAAGCCCATTGCAAGCCAAGACAGTGTTCAGAGATGGTGCACCTAAGTAAGCCCTGGTTGATTCTGATATGTAGGCTTTTTCATATGGAAAATTTATCACTAAACCTTTTATTTTATAACTACAGAGAAAGAGAGTAGGGAGGGGTGGAGGAAGCGAGGGGAGGAAGGACAGAGAGAAGAAAGGAGGAGTAAGACCTAAAGAACATAGAAAACATTTTCTTCTATTCGGATTCTTGTTGTAGCGCATACATGCATGACCTGTCATAACAAGTGAAGGAAGCCAGGCACAGGAAGGCACCACATGTTCTCATAGTATGCAGGAGGCAGTGGTTTCCAGAGGGAGGGTAGTGACAAAAAGGATACACAAAGGTTGGTTAACATGTACAAAAATACAGTTAGTATTAAGTTCTCGTGTTCTACAGCATGGTACAACAACCATAACTAATAGGTAGGAAAAAAAGATGTTGAAGGTTTACAACACAAAGAAAAAATGTTTTGTGGTGTTAACTGTACTAATGAAATACTGTACACTGTTTACATTAAATCAATAAGACTACATCCCTGAATAAGTATAATCATGTGTTTAATTTAAAAGCAATCAACACAAACTAATCACAAGTTGTATACCATAAACTTTATCTGTTTAATATTACCCAACATATCCTTACCCGTTATTCCTGTATTTACCAATTATTTCTGCAGGATGGCCTATAAACAATGTCAACCAGTATTGACTGTGAACATGGCAATCAGTGTGAAGAAGATTAAGGGATAAGGGTATGGCTTATAGGTAGAAGACTTGTCTAGCAAGAACAATATCCTGGGTTCAATATCCCAGCACCACTGAATAAATGAATGAATGAATGAATTTATAGAAATTAACACCCAGAAACTAGGATGTGATTAAAAATTGTCTCCTAATCTAATTTTAAAGGCCAAAGATTTGAGTAAAAAACTAAAAATGACTAGTTATCTAAAATTTCAGAATGAACTACTCTGGGAAACAAGCAGTTTGGGTTTTTTAATGGCTTATATATTTCTATTTCTCTTTTTTGAGACAGGGCCTCTCTATGTAGCCCCAGTTATCCTGGAAGTCACTGGGTAGAATAGGCTAGCCCGGAACCTACAGAGATTCGCCTGCCTCTGCCTCTCCAGTGCATTTGCCAACACATACAGCTTAGAATGTTTATTTGTAAGGAATATGTCTGAGCCGGGCGTGGTGGCACACGCCTTTAATCCCAGCACTCCGGAGGCAGAGGCAGGTGGATTTCTGAGTTCGAGGCCAGCCTGGTCTACAAAGTGAGTTCCAGGACAGCCAGGGCTACACAGAGAAACCCTGTCTCGAAAAACCAAAAAAAAAAAAAAAAAAAAAAAAAGGAATATGTCTGAATGCATATATTTCATCCATGACTTTAAATGTGAACACTAGGCAATGTGTCAGCACTGAACTGTCTAGAATATCAAAGTATTCTATTCTAGTTATGTCTCAAAGGCTCTAACAAAACAGAACAATAGTTTTTTTTTGTTTTTGTTTTGTTTTGTTTTTTTGAGACAGGGTTTCTCTGTGTAGCCCTGGCTATCCTGGAACTCACTTTGTAGGCCAGGTTGGCCTCAAACTCAGAAATCCGCCTGCCTCTGCCTCCTGAGCACTGGGATTAAAGGCGTGTGCCACCTCGCCCGGCAACAATAGTATTTTTATTTCATGATCACATACATTAAGTAAGGAAAGCAGATATCTTGCCACATTATCACTAAGATGAAACCACTATAAACTGTAGAAAATCTCTAAGCTATAAGCAATTCTTGCTGGGTGGTGGTGGGCACACATCTTTAATCCCAGCTTTTTTGTTTTTGTTTTTTTGAGACAGGGTTTCTCTGTATAGCCCTGGCTGTCCTGGAACTCACTCTGTAGACCAGGCTGGCCTCAAGCTCAGAAATCGCCTGCCTATGCCTCCCAAGTGCTGGGATCAAAGGTGTGCGCGACTACTGCCCGGCTAATCGCAGCTTTTGAGGTAGCAGAGACAGGCGGATCTCTGAGTTAAGGCCAGCCTGGTCTAAAGTGAGTTCCAGGACAGTCAATGCTACACAGAAAATCCCTCTTGAAAAACAAAAAGTAAATAAAAAGAAAAGTGATTTTTTTACTTAGAATCACTTTTTTCTCTGAACAGAATCTGTGAACCAATTTGTTTTCTTTCTTTAAAAACCTATTTTTCCTTTACTGACCCCTCCCAAAGCCTAACTATCTACTGTGCATGAACAGTCTGACACTAGTGCGAGTCCTGAACAATAAAACCACATGGAATCGGCCAATTTCTGCCTAAGCTCTGCTCTGTTCTCCAACCCTCCACTAAGTGCTCCTCGCCATCTATCTAAGAAGTGCCTCAGCAAAGCTCAGTTAGACACCCACTCAAAAGCCCTCCCTGGAAGCTATTTCAGCCAACTAACAACACAGCCACCACTGGACTTCCTCATTAACATTACTGAAAAGGCCCCTGACTCTTGTCTTGACAGCCCCCAAGAATCTCAGAAAAGTGAGACTGGGCCCCTCCCCAGAAATATCAAATAGGCACACACACAAAATTCTGTATATAAAGACTTGGAGTCAATACAGTTATAATACATCCCTGACCTCCAGAACTAAAAACTTTATAAAATGTATCTAGCCTAAATCTTCAAAGCTCAAGATAAACTTATGTTTTAAGAGATCTGGCAAAATAACACACATATATTACAGAAGACTTTTTATCTCCTACAATTTTTATTGACTTTGAGTGGAGTAAGGGACATGCAGGTATCATGATGTATAAATGTGCATGCACATAGGTCAAAGGACAATCTGTGGGGTCAGCTCTGTCTTTTCGCCATGTGGGTCCTAGGAATTGAACTTAGGCTGCCAGGCTTGAGTGTAAGTGCCTTTACTTGCTGAGCCATCTTACCAACTCAACTTTTTACTTCTGAAATGCCAAATCACGCTCTTATCCCAATGAATTCTCTGTAGTATTTCACATGGCTAAGCTCATGGCCTCTTCTGACCTCTGGGAGCATTCACGTAAATGTGGGGCACATAAACTCACATATGTACATAAATCTTTCCTTTCTTAAAAAAGATTTATTTATTTATGTATTATATCTAAGTACACTGTAGCTGTCTTCAGACACACCTGAAGAGGGCATCAGATCCCATTATAGATGGTTGTGAGCCACCATGTGGTTGCTGGGATTTGAACTCCGGACCTTCAGAAAAGCAGTCGGGTGCTCTTACCCAATGAGCCATCTCACCAGCCCCATAAATCTTTCTTAAAAGTGTTTTTTTTTTTTTTCGGGGGCTGGAGAGATGAGATGGCTCAGCAGTTAAGAGCACTGACTGTTCTTCTGAAGGTCTTGAGTTCAAATCCCAGCAACCACATGGTGGCTCACAACCATCCGTAATGAAATCTGATGTCCTCTTCTGGAGTGTCTGAAGACAGCTACAGTGTACTTACTTATATAACAAATAAATCTTTAAAAGAAGTGTTTTTTTCTTCACTCTTGATTGTACATCTCACAATTCTCTGTGACATTAGTTGATGAGTGAAAATCATCAATCTGCTCCATTCCCAGATCTCCCTGAGTTACACAGAACTCAGCACACTAGATTCTTCCTCCAATGTTGTTGTTCTTGCATGTTCTCTACCTTAACATCCACTAACTGGATTACAGACCTAACTCCTTAGAGTCAATGGTCACACAAATCACATAGTCCCCAGCAATTGTCTCCAGTGACATACAACCCCAAAGTCTCAAACATTTCCAATCTAATGTTCGTGTCAATTTTTAAAAACCCAGTGAGTACTAGAGATGCTGCTGAGTGGTACAGTGCTTGACCAGCAGGTCCAAGAGCTAGGACTCAACACTCAGCACCACCAGTACAAAGTTATAGACAGAATGCTAGAGCTCCTGAATGCCTTAGCCCCCGAGAGGCCTAGAGATAAGACCTATGCTGCACTTGTGAGTGCCGATTAGCAACTTCCCAAACTTTCCCAAGAAAACTCTGTCTTCCACACTCTTCAAGTACAAGTTAAATCCACTTGCTGTTTCTCAAGGTGCATGACTGCTGGCCTCCCTCCTGTCTGTAAGTCCTTCTGAGACTCAACTTAATACACATAACCCTCCCTAATTTGTTTTCCCTTTGTCATGGTCCCTCCCCAAAAACTAATTCCTCCCTTTTCTTTACCCTTTCTTATTTTTTACAAGTTGTAGAAGAGTCAAGCTCATCTTTCCACTCCAATCTAAGTCCAAATTTTGTGACTCTGGTATCTTGTAAGGGCCTAGAAACCCATCTTTAATGTTTGACAAGGGCGAAACTCTCACAGTGAGGACACACACTCACTCGAGGGCTCAAATCCTCAATGGAGGACATGGCCTCACCCACTTTCAAACATACAACAAGAATCCAGGTCTGTGTTTCCTGCTCCCCATTTCTAGTCCACTGCTTTCAGCAGTGTTTTGCAGAGACATTTCCTCACTTCCTCTTGTTCTTTGTAGGTTAGCTGCCAGCCTGACCACATTAACATGCAGCAGCAGCAACAGCAGCACTCTCCTAAGTTCTAAAAAGCTTACAATGCCAACAGTAAAGTGTAGGCTCCTTAAAACATGGTCTGAACAGATGCATACAAAGCTCACTCTTCCAAGGCATTCTGGAAGAGGCTCAGTATAGTTTATCCCACAGGCACTGCTTAAAAAGATGCCAAGAAAATATCTACTTAGATTATTAGCCAAACTTTGCACATCTGAAACAAAGACTAAACTTAAAAAAAAAAAATTTACCTACTGAGCCATCTTGTTGACGCAAGCCTGAGTACATACGTCACCTATATACCAAGCAAAACAATTTCCACAAGTAGCTGAAATCACCGAACAGATGACCCATACAAAGAATAGCTCCTGTAGCTTCTTTGAAAAATTATTATCCCTCCTAAAATCAGTGATCAATCTAATCATGCACACAGATGCCTACAAACACAGGCCCTTACTAAATATGGCTTTGCCTACCATCAAGAAATTATGTGATGCTGTGGTAGCAGGTGAAGTTTTAAGCACAAACTCTGAGCTAAGCAAAACAGACTCTGTAGTCTGGGCTTCAGGAGACCCCTCTGTCAGGGTGATCTTCTAAGACCCTGATGAGTGTACAATACTGACTTGTCTTAAGGGACAGCATGCAGTAAGTCAACCACATGGGACTTGTTTTGTTTTTGTTTTTGTTTTTTAATGTGTTTGAGTATCTCCAAAAAGTTAAACATTGAGTTTTTCTTCCGTTCACAAGCGGTTTAATGTCTGTTAAGTGTGAACACATTAGGACAGCTAAGGCATGACCACCTCATGATGAAGCCTCTAAATCCTGGTGAGTACATCCAAGAGAGACTGACAGACAGTAGCCTAATTCTGAACTGTATGGAGTAAACAGTATAATCCATTTAATTTCCTGGCAGAGTCAAAAATTTACTTTCTCAATGGGCGGTGATGGCGCACGACTTTAATCCCAGCACTTGGGAGGCAGAGGCAGGTGGATTTCTGAGTTCAGGGCCAGCCTGGTCTACAGAGTGAGTTCCAGGACAGCCAGGGCTACACAGAGAAACCCTGTCTCAAAAAAAAAAAAAAAAAATCACTTTCTCAATGATTTTCACCATATTACATTAATTAACTTGAAAGCATTCTTATTGCTATAAGAGTCAAAGTTTCCAACAGTTTAGTATAGCTGTGGTCTGAAAATACCTATACTTAGTTTGTTTCAACTCTATTTCCCTTCCAGCCTGTTCACCTTAGACTAATGATGGATAAGTATTAACTAAGAGCTAGGATGTAGCTCAACTGTTTAAAGTGCTTGCTTAACCATGCAAAAAGGTACGTGCCTTTAGTCCCAGCATCTGGAATGGAAGGTAGTAGCAGAAGATTTAGAAGAAGTTCAATGTCAACCTCAACTACAAGTTCTAGGCCAGCCTGGGATACACAAATCCTTATCTAAAAACAAAACAAAACAAAGGCTAGAGAGATGGTTCAGTGGTTACAATCATTGTCTGCTCTTCCAGAGGTCCTGAGTTCAATTCCCAGCAACCACTTGGTGGCTCACAACCATCTGTAATGGGATTTGGTGCCCTAACCTTGGCATGCAGTAAGTGTACATGCAGACAGAACACTCATATACATCAAAACAACACAAAACAGTTTTGGGGGCTGGGGATGGCTCAGTGGTCAAGAGCACTGACTGTTCTTCCAGAGGACCCAGGTTCAAATCCCAGCACCCACAGGGCAACTCACAACTGTCTGTTAAGTCTAGAAAGTAACACCCTCACACAGACACACACGCAGCAAAACACCAATGCACAGTACAGAGAAAAACCCAAACAAACAAACACAGGCTAGAGAGATGGCTCAGCCATCTAGAGCACTGCCTACTCTTCCAAAGCAGCACAGACCACTTCCCAGCACATTACTCTTGTTGGGTAGATGAGGAGCACCCGTTACCTTCAGCTCCAGGGAATGGTGCCCTCTTTTGGATTCCAGAGGAACCAATTAGTCCTCAGTACTCACATGCACAACTGCCTGCAACTCCACCTCCAAGGATGTGGTGCCCTCTTCTGACTTTTACTAGCACCAGACATGCAAGTAGTACAGACATATATGCAGGCCAAACACTCATAAGTAAGAAATGATGACATAATACACAGGCAGAAAAATCACTACATTTCTAAAGACCAACTTCTACTACTTCTTCCTCCTCCTCCTCAATAGAGATTGAACCAAGTGCCTTCCTCAAGTTAAGCACACACTCTACCACTGATATATACCACCAAGTCCCAAACAGGCTGGTGTGAGATTCATCTTTCAAATTATATATACATGCACACATACATATACGTACATGTATATATAATGAGCATCATCCAGTCACAAACACCTAAAGTAAAAGATGCCATTTTTGGAGAGACGGAACTTCCCAAGTCAGGAGGATAGAGCAGACATTTGTGAAACACAACGGCACACCTCCAAGTTTGAGTAGGTGAGCAAGTGTGTGTCAGTGTGGAGCACTGAGCATGTCTACGAACCTGACAGGAGTTGACAGGTTCACTTCCTAGAGTCTGCTTCTCAATACTGACAGTTTATCTCCCACCACCTTCATCCTAAGCAAAAATAAATCAACATGCCTTTCTATGCTGATTTTTTTGTTCGGAAACAAAACCCAACTTCAGTAATTGCTGTTCATCGTCACTGTCATTCCAACACTTACTAAATGCCTTATTGCAAATAAAAAGATATAAAATGTTAGCTGGGTGGGACCTTTAGTCCCAGCACTCTAGAGGCAGAGGCAGGCAGATCCTTTGAGGCCAGTCTGATCTACAAGGCAAGTTTCAGGATAACCATGCTACACATTGTCTATACACACACACACACACACACACACACACATATATACACACACACACACACACACACACACACATATATATATATATATAAATTCTAAACCACAAGAACCTTAATTTTCCCTTAAAAGGTACATGCTTGCTTTTGTTTCTCATAAAATGCTTTGTACAGACAAGCCAGGTCTGGTTAAAAATGTAGTACATCAGCAAAGACAATTCACAAATTTAAATCACAGGGTTGTTGGCCTTCACCTCCCTAACTAAATTAGCAACGGGTGTGTAATTATACCTTAATAAAACAGAAAACCCACAACCTTAGGTCCCACTGAAATATGTATGAATGTCGAGGGAAACGGAAATCCCTTTTATAATCCTTCTATAATTCCGGTATTTTTGTGAAAACACCTAATTTGAGTTGGCTGGTTCTAGTTAAATGAGAATATAAACCACTCACTAGTAGACAAAAAGTCTTCTCCCCTTCTGTATGTTGAGTTTGAGATTATAATGAAATCAAGATTTTAAATAAAGTGGGCTAAAAGACTATTGTTTTGTTTAGATGTGGGTTAGGTACCCAATTGTTAGCAGCAGTCGAATTCCTATCAGGCAAACAAACAACAAAAGACTGCCAATGTATTTCAGCAACAAACGGTCTGCATGGCCAATGCCCTGTGTAAGAATCCCCCAGCAAAGCACAAAAAAATAAAGAGGAAGGGTAACACCTTCCCAAAAATCGACAGTCAACGAATTACAGTTAAGTCTGCACCCAAATTAAGTCACTGCATCACATTACACATGACGATTATACACTTACTTTCGTACTCATTAACTAACCATATTTCTACTACTTTATAGGGTAACTTGTCAAGAACTTTCAAACAATGTTAGGGAGTCAGGACATAACTAAATGAAAAAAACAAAATCAACACTCGTTTAATATATATATATATATATATATATATATATATATATATCTCCCCTCTTCTCTTCCCCGGAGTAACTTACTGTTTATGACTAAAGGAAAAGGCATTTAAAAGGATCTGCCGAAGTCTGGAAAAAGGACCAAAAAGGACCACTCCTCCAGGTCAAAAGCTGTCCCCATTCTCCTACAGAGCACTGTCCCAACTGACAGGTTCACTCCCACCAACTTTCTCCAATAAATGGAGTTTAAACACTAAAATGGAAGTTTTGCTTTGCCTACTTAAAAAAAAAAAAATTCGGCCCAACCGATACCAACTCTAACGTAAGCCATCATCAGTACAAGATACTTTAATGGCAGGGAAGATGAGGATGACCTGCTAACAGCTCCTCCAACTGGTCAGAGCTGATAGCCTTTGAAGCTCTAACAACATTAATGTATGTTTAACATTTTGAAGTTCTGGTGGGCAGTCAGATGCACCGAACAAAGTTTGGGGCCAGCAGCAACGACACAACAGGTGAGAAACAGTGGACATCACTACAGAACATGCAATGGCAAACCCACGAATCCACGAAAGCCTGGGGATGTGGGAGAGAATCAAGCACAAGACCACCCCAGACCCTCTGTTTTATCCGAGGCAAAGGCTCCGCTCCTTCTGATGGGGTACGCCACCTCCCCCTCCTGTTCCCCGGGGACCACCACGCCAGTCCCAGGAAGAACCCAGGCCCCTCGGTGGGTATCTCCGCTGGAGAGGAAAAACACAATGTCGCTCCTTATTTCTGCGTACAAAAGGACTTTGCGCCCTCCTCCTCCTCCTCGAACTGCCGCCTAGGCGCCTCCTCACAACTTGCAAGAAGGTGGGCAGCGCGCCATATTCAGCGCCCCCCAGTCCACCTGGGTAACCATCCCACGCCACCCCGACGGGAGGGAAGCTTCGGAGGTCGCCCGGCCGAACCACCAGCCTCCTCTCCCGCCAGAGACAGCCACTCCCGCGCCCCGCCCGGCCGCGCCGAGCCACCGGCGGGCCAGAGCCGGGAAGAGCCGAGGGGGCGAGCGCCGAGCCGCCGCTCCGGTCCCGCGCAGCCCACCCACCTCCCGCTCCCGGGCCCGGCGCGCTCTCCCGGGCCGCCCGCTCCCGAGCCCGCAGGGGGAAGGCCAGGCCCGGGGTTCCACGGCGCGGAGGAGGCCGCGGCCGGGAGAACCCGAGGCGGTAGGGGAGGCCGGAACCCTGGGGCTCTCGGGAGGGCAGCCGCCTCCCTACCGAGCCCGCCAGGACGCCCGGGGCCTAGTGCGGCCTGCGCATCCTCGGGGTGGCGGTTTGGCTGGGCCGGGCCCGGGCCCCCCGCCCCAGGCAGGCCGAATCCGGCGGGGGCCCAGGCCCCGAGCCGGGGGCGGCAGGGTGCCGGCTGCGGGGCGGGCCGGCCGGCCGGCGGGCGGGCGGCGTGTTGCGGCTGCGCCGGGGCTGAAATAGCTGGAGATTGCGCGGTAGGGCACTCACCTCAGAGCGGCTGCGCTACCGTGGGCCTGCGCCGTGGAGACTGCGACCGCGCCGGCTCCTCGCAGCCTCCTGCCACCAGCGGCAATGGCGAGCGCTGCCGCCTCTGCCGCCGCCGCCGCCGCCGAGGAGGGGGAGGGGAGGGAGGAGGCACGCACGCGACGCACGGCTCGGCTTCCCGGCCCGGAGACCGCCATGATGGCGAGGCCGGCACGGCTCTGCGGCTCCGGGGAGGGGGCTCTCGGCGGCGCTCTCTCAGCCCCCCGGCCGCCTCGGCGGCCTCTGGTGCGGCTCGGCGGCGCTGGCCGGGGCCGGGACCAGGAGGGCAACCGGCTGAGCAAGTCGCGGACGCGGCGGCGAAGTGGCTCATGCCGCCCAAGATGGTTGCTAACCCGAAGGAGACCTCTGCTCGGAGCCGAGCGCGGGGAACTGAGACCTCCGCTCCAAAGCGGCTCCCCCACATTTTACTCGGCGCGCCTTTGCGTCGTCGCCTCGACCCCTCTCTGAAATGAGCTTTGTTTCTGTTTCAAAGCCCCAACCAGATCTATAAACGGGGAACTTTGGTACAAAGCAATATGGTAATTTATTCTCTCGTTCCTTAGACCAACATTTCTAAAGGGCCCCTTTCCGTACTGCTGTTGTGGGTGCTCCGAAGTGCACCTGTTAGCAAACCAAGGCTCTATTTAATAAAAATAAAAAATTAAGTTCTTGCCCTTGCTTTCTCGGAGCTTAGATGAAGCAATAGGGTAATCTAGTATGCCTAACAAGTGAGCAGACAGTGGGAAAATGAAAGGTTGGGGACATGGGGTAGTTTGGGCTGCTTTTGTTATGTCATCAGGAGCCCCCATTAGAACCACCGGGAGTCCCAGCTCCAACTGAAACCTAGAATCTGCAATTTTAACATTTCCGGGAGATTTAATGTGCACTAGATAAATGCCCCACGTGGTGTCAGAAAACAGCTTAACAAATAAGCAAACATTTTTTTTAATTGAATACCTTTTGTCTTACGTATTTTTTTTTTTTTTTTTTTTTTTTTTTTTTAGTCCAAGACAGGGTTTCTCTGTGTAGACCAGGCTGTCCTGGAACTCACTCTGTAGACCAAGATGACCTCCAACCCAGAGATCATCTGCCTCTGCCTCCCCAGTGCTGGGATCAAAGGCGTGCGCCACCACTGCCTGGCACCCTTAATGTTTTCTAAATCAAACCGATATCACTGTCACTACCCATCCCTGTAGGAATAATGTCTTCTCTTTCCTCTTTGCCTCAATGATATTTTTATTTATTTATTTATTTATTTATTTTGAGATAGGGTCTCAATCAACTATGTAGCCCAGGATGGCCTGAAACTCACCATAAAGACCAGACTGGCCTGGCCTCTAATTCAGAGATTTTTATCCTGTCCTTGCCTCCCAAGTTCTGGGATTAAAGATATGGACCCTCTGCCTGGCCATCCAATGACATCTTTAAAGCGTTGATGCCTCTTTCTGACTTTGGTCCAGGCTGCTTTCGTGTGGAGGTGCTGCACTTAGACTCTGAACAGGCTCCCAGACCCTGGACTTGCTCTCCCCAGCCCCTTCTGCACACTTCAACTTGAATGGATTTTTTTTTTTTTTAAAGCAGATCATGTTGTGTTATGTCCCTGTTTGAGATGTCTAAAGTCTAAAATCCTCAAGGATTTGAGAACTTTGATGTCCTCACCACGGTGCCATCTCTGACTTCATTTGCTGCGTCTCTCTCAGGCTACAGAAGAACTGGGAAGCTGTTGATCATATAGATCGAGGAATACTACCCCTCTGCTCAGAACATTTCTCACGGCTGTCTTCTCAAGTGCTAGAACTTTCCATCAGAACAGCTTGTTACTCCTTTAGTCTGGACATTGCTTTCACCCCTCATCCCCCAAGCCTGCTTGCTTTGCCTTTTCTTATTATACAGGACTTACCAGCTACATCTGTATTATCTCCCTTCTCTGTTTATAATGGCCTCAGTAGCCCAAGCTAACCTCCACCTGAGGTTGACCTGGCCTGGCCTCCCAAGTGGTGGGATACCAGGCCTGTGCTGCCATGCTCAGTTAATGTGTGCTGGGGACTGAACCCAGGACCTCATGGGTTTTGCTAGGCAAACACTCAAACAACTAAGCAACATCCCCAGCCCCCACACTCTCCCTCTCTTTTCATTCTCCGATGGAGGCCATTACGTAAGTACTACTATGGTTTTGACAGATGAAGAAGCCAAAACATGCCAATGTTACTTGCCCCAACTCAGATGGAGATGGAACCAGTCCTGATCCTGACCCTAGCAGAGCTTTTAGATGGCCATCCACACCCACTCACAAAGCACAAGAGAACCTTAGCGTCAGACAGCATTAACTTCTGTGGAACTTTTGACAGTTTGTACTACAAATATTCTAATTTTACAAATAATAGAAAATACCAAGTTACACAGAATACTTATTACCAGGGCCAATATGATGGGATGAATGCTGTAAATGACTTTTTCATCATCCTTATATTAGTTCTGTACAGTCTTAAGATTTTTTTAATTCTATTTATTTAATTTATGTATATGAGTACACTGTAGCCGTCTTCAGACACACCAGAAGAAGGCATCAGATCTCATTACAGATGGCTGTAAGCCACCATATGGTTGCTGGGAATTGAACTCAGGACCTCTGGAAAAGCAGTCAGTGCTGTTAACTGCTGAGCCATCTCTCCAGGCCCCCAGTCTTAAGATTTGATGACATTAAGCATCCCAAACAAATTGAAATTACTGCTGCCAAGACAAGCTGGCTGACATGAGAATGGGGATTCTTGTGTTGGTAGGAGTCCTCTTGATCAGAGGGTTTTGTGCTTTGTTTTGTTTGGTTTTTGCTAAGGTCAAACACACCAAGCCCTTTGTATGCAAGTCTTATGTCAACAGATTCTCAGACCCGCCCTACACAATCACTTCTCCGGGGTCCTTCTGCATATTTCTGAGTTGATTGATTAGGTTATCAATGAAATTCTGGAAGCCTTCACCCAGACACCTTACCCACCTGAGATTAGATCTGACTGAGCTCATTAGATGATAAAGTTTGGCATTCTTTTTCTATTCTTGTCTTCTTGTTCCAAGGACAGAAAGAAAAAATGGTAGATGAGGAGGCCTCAGGATGCTCTACTGGCAAAAGTGCTTATCAAGCAAACATGATGACCTGAGTTCAATCCCTGGACCTGAGCGACACTACGGAAGCAGAGAACCTACTCGCAAAAGTTCTCTTCTGACCTTGTGCCTGCCTTGCTATGGACACCTTTACAAGATATATATAGAGAGATATAGATATATTGGTTTTTCGAGACAGGGTTTCTCTATATAGCCCTGGCTGTCCTGGAACTCACTTTGTAGACCAGGCTGCCTCAAACTCAGAAATCTGCCTGCAAGCCGGGTGTGGTGGCGCATGCCTTTAATCCCAGCACTCGGGAGGCAGAGGCAGGCAGATTTCTGAGTTCGAGGCCAGCCTGGTCTACAAAGTGAGTTCCAGGACAGTCAGAGCTATACAGAGAAACCCTGTCTCAAAAAAAAAAAAAAAAAAAAGAAATCTGCCTGCCTCTGCCTCCCAAGTGCTGGAATTAAAAGCGAGTGCCACCACTGCCCGGCTAATTATTTTTATTTAAGATAGATGATCCTAATGGCTTCTTTGAGCATTGAGGCTTAACTTAGTATGACAGATAGCTTTTGACAATGTTGAGCAAGGACTAAGACATTAACAGTGCAGCTTTCCTGGGGATCAAACATGAGTTAAGCCACTGAGATCTAGAGGAGACTCATGTCTCTCTATCTCATTTTCCCATCCAGGTAGAGGCAGACCGGGAGCAAATTTTACGCCCCCCCCCATACCTGTCCCCAAAACAGAAGAAGATCCTGTTCAACTTGAGAAACTATGAAGTAAGTTCCATTTTCCTGGGACAGTAAAGGTCAGCTTCCTCATAATATTGAGAGGTGACAAGGGCTATCTTTGACATTCAAACATTCAAAGAGGCAGTCCAGCCAGGTCATGTATCGGTATATCATTACACACACACACACCGCACACACACACACACACACACAAATAATCGACAAATCCTTGGGCTAAACAGGCTTGGACAACTCCAGCACTGAGCAAAGTCTACCAATAGTAATCCTGTCAGCCAGTCTGGTGTGACTCTGTCTTGCTAAGAAGTAAACTTTAAGACTCTTGTTTGAGGGGGCTGGAACGATGTCTCAATGGTTAAGAGCACTGGTTACACTTCCAGAGGACCGAGGTTCAAATCCCCAGCACCCACATAATAACTGTAACTCCAGTTCCAGGGGATCTGACACCCTCACACAGACATACATGCAAGCAAAACACCAATGCACATAAGATTTTTAAAAGATACAGTAAAAATTATCTTTTTTTTTAAAGACTACTACTTGAGCATTGATAGGGTAAGGGGATAGACTGATATGACCAGTGTCTAGCCTGTCCTACACTGTAGCTTTGGAACAGATATGTAGTTAATCACTAAGTTTTATTTTATTTGGTTGTATCATTGTTTCCAGGGACCTCACTGAACAGAGATGACTGATTAACACAGGATACCAGCATTCCTAGGTGCCCTGTCTTATCTTTTCCATACTGTCTTCACATCAGCCACTGAAAGATGCTCTGACGTCTCCTCAATGGTGGGAATTAGGGCTGAGATGGCTAACAGAAATGGAAAGGAAAGGACCAATGTAAACAGAGGAAAATCCAATACTGATGGGTAACTGAGGAGACAGCTGAAGGGCTAAGAGGACAGAGGACAGAGGTGATTCAAGGTTTTCAGGACAGAATGGTGGACAGAAGCAACTGAAAGTGTCCTGACCTTGCCGAGAGGGAAGTCAGTTTAGAGACAGGATATGTCTGGTTTCCAGCAGATTGAATGGTGGCTGGCAGTGGGGAAGCCTGCTGCTTTAGGATTACCCTGGCACAGCCAGCAGCCTGGAATAGGACTGGTAAAGACACAAGAGCAACTGGCTGAGTGCCAGCTGTCAGAAGCCAGGGGTAAAGGGGTGGAAGGAAGAATGTGAGAGAGGCTGAGAAGTTTCATTTTGGAAGTGGGTTTTGATTGTGGATAAGGGTGTTTTCCAGTACTAGCTCCCTAAGACTTAGTTAATAGTTCCGAGGAAGTACTCCCTTTAAAATGAGACCATTCCATCATTCCATGTATTCATTCACCTTTAGGTGTGACTTACCAGCTCCACAGTTTTCCTTTCTGGAAACTGTCCTCATAGAATGCCCCTACTGATCTTGCCTATTTTATAAAGTCTCCTTCTCCCTGGTGGTCATCTGGCCAGAACTGTGTCAACGTGTGTTTTCTATCCCAAGAGTTTAGAAGATCTGACTAAGACACAGAGACTGGAAACTGAGAGCCGAGTCTCAGTCTTGATGAAGCTGTGGAAATAAAAGGTCATGAACACTACCAAGGTCCCCAGGATTGTCCTTGGCTGTCATTACCTTGAGATCACAGGTGACTGGTCCAAAAATAAGCTCCTGGCTCAAAGTGGACCAATTAGATCCATTAATGGAGATTTTGAAACTGAAATTGAAAAATCTCACCATAGTCTCTCTCCCTATCCCACCCCCCCTTCCCTCCCTCCCTTCTTCCCTTTCTCTGTTTCTGTACTCGAGTTACATCTTAGTCTTTGTGGGAGGTGCAGTCAGAGGCCATTTTCTACCCAAGTAACTGAGAAACAGGAAGTCATCGGAAGAACGAGGCAGAAGCACAGAGAGAGGGAGGCAGAGGGAGAGGGAAGGAGGGCTCCTGGTGTGTTGGTTAAGCTTCATTGCCAACTCAACTGGACTTTAGAGTCAGGGAGACATCTTTCTGGACACGTCTGTGGGGGCATCTCAGAGAGGTTTACTGGGGAGGACTGGCCCAGCCTGAATGCTAACAGCACCACCCATGGGCCAGGAACAAGACCAAATAAAAAGGAGAAAACAAGGCAAACACCAGCCCCTTTCTGTCTGCTTCCTGACTGAGGATGCGATGTGACAGGCCTGGCAAGCTGGGTGGGGATGTTTCTTGTCAAGTGTTGGTCATGCAGTCTCACACATTGAGTGGTACTGTCATCTGCCTTGGCTCACAGTGGGGGTCTGGGAGGACCTCATAAGGAAGTCAGCACACTGGGCTGGACCTGGGAGGAGGAACAGCTGGATTGGAGGGCGATGCTGTACGCCTCAAAGTCAAGTAGTAAGGTTCCAGCTCTCAGGCAATCATCCTCCCGGATCATCACACTCCAGTGTGACGTAAGTGTCTGAGGCCGGAAGACACCAAGACTAAGAAGAAAGGGAGAACAGAGCTTCCGGGAATATGTGTGCTGCTAAATCCCTTCCCAGGAGGAAGATGGAAATGGAGTCTATCTCTCCTTCCAAGGTTCCAACAGCAAACTCAAGCACACGTCCTTTCATCAAAACTTTGGTAAAACATGAGTTTCTTGGGCTTTCCTGCAGAGAATAGGAGAAGGGTAACCTATTAGGGTGTGGGCGTTCTTCCCTTAAAAAGCCAAAGTCAGCCGGGTGTGGTGGCGCACACCTTTAATCCCAGCACTTGGGAGGCAGAGGCAGGCAGATTTCTGAGTTCGAGGCCAGCCTGGTCTTCAGAGTGAGTTCCAGGACATCCAGGGCTACACAGAGAAACCCTGTCTCAAAAAAACAAAACAAAACAAAACAAAAAAAAAAAAACAACAACAAAAAGCCAGAAAGTCTTACCCACCAGGGGTGAGGATTTCCCCATAGCCAAAGCTATGTAAATGGACCCCATACCCCAACTCTTACCTGGCCTGTATACTCTAGCCCTTCCCTAAGGCCACATGTAATTGAGACAGTTATATATAACGGGTGGTAAAAGACTCAACACTAAGATGAGGGTCTGTGACTCTCCTCTTCATGAAGGGCTGAGATAACCCTTTTGCAAGGGAGGGCATAACTGAACTCCCCAAGATGATATTTGCGTGACTTGGAGGACAGTCACACCAAGGCAGTGAGGAAAATGTGTTTCTTCATAGTAGTAGCAGCAGTAGCAGCAACAGCAGCAGCAGTATTTGGGTTGGCAACGGAGGTTATGAGACAGGCCTTGCTATATGGCTCTGGCTGTCCTGAAACTCACTATGTAGACCAAGCTAGCCTCAGACTCACAGAGATGCACCTGCCTCTGTCTGCTGTGATGCTAGGACTAGAAGTGCCGGCCACTCTGCTTGCAGGAATGATGATTATTAAGCTAGAAATGATGCTATCAGAGCCAACCTTAATGAACATCATTAGAAAAACAATATATAATTGATAGAATTTGGCAGTTGATTGAGAGACAAGGACATAGAAAATAATCAGAAATACAGTTAAGCACTATACAGCTACAACAAAGGAAGAGAAAGTATTCAATTAAACAATGCCAAGATATGTGTGTGTGAGAGTGTGTATGTGTGTGAAAAATATAAGGGGTATATAAGATTTTGTTTTAGAGAAAGCTCTTCACGTGCACATAATTTCTGGTGGGCAGGCACTTGAGTTTCAGTCTCTTCAATCTGCTTATTCAGTACTCTGGGTAAGGTGCTAAGAAGGGCACTAAGGCTGGGGGCAATGGTGGCGCACGCCTTTGATCCCAGCACTTGGGAGGCAGAGGCAGGTGGATTTCTGAGTTCGAGGCCAGCCTGGTCTACAGAGTGAGTTCCAGGACAGCCAGGGCTGCAAAGAGAAACCCTGTCTCAGAAAACCAAAAAAAAAAAAAAAGGGGGGGGGGCACTAAGGCCAACAACAGCTGGAACAGTGCCACTGTAACAGAGGTCAGAGCCTGAGAAGCAGATCTGGTGTGTGTACAGTGTGCAAGCACCTGTACATCTGATTGTTTGTTTGCTTGTTTGTGTTTTTTGAGACAGGGTTTCTCTGTGTAGCCCCAACTGTCCTGGAACTCACTCTGTAGACCAGGCTGGCCTTGAACTCATAGAGTTCTGCTTACCTCTGCCTCCTGAGTGTTGGGATTAAAGGTGTACACCACCAATGCCAGGCTTGTACATCTGATTTTTTTCTTAAATGGAAAGGATAATATGTAAATTAACAAACATTCTCATATTTACAAAAACTGTATACAGTTGTGAACTACATGATAATGTTCTAGTCAATAAAAACCCCACATATGCACTGGCAGTCTCATATGATTACAAGATTCTATGGTCTATGGGTACAGAGGTGCACCCTGGTGTGAGCACTCCTGCTCAGAGAGGAAGAGTATGGTCATTTTGAGGCCAACGTGGGCTACCTAGCTAGGCTCTGTCTCAGTGTGTAACTGAGATATGCTAATAAAAGCATAATCACAAGCCGGGTGTGGTGGCGCACGCCTTTAATCCCAGCACTCGGGAGGCAGAGGCAGGCGGATTTCTGAGTTCGAGGCCAGCCTGGTCTACAGAGTGAGTTCAGGACAGCCAGGGCTATACAGAGAAACCCTGTCTCGAAAAACCAAAAAAAAAAAAAAAAAAAAAAAGCATAATCACATCACTGAGAAATGGAGGCAAGGAAATCAAGAGCTCAAGGCCAGCCTCACCTGAGTTCCAGGCCAGCTGGGACTATCAGTCAACTGGGTCTTAAAGAAAGAAATAGTCAAGTTCAAGTGTTCGAAGGAGGATCTATGAGTTTAAAGCCACCCTGGTCTACATAGCCAGTCCCAGGCCAGTCAAAGCTACAATGAGATCCTGTCTCAAAAAAAAAAAAAAAAAGAAAGAAAGAAAGAAAGAAAGAAAGAAAGAAAAGAGAAGAGAAGAGAAGAGAAGAGAAGAGAAGAGAAGAGAAGAGAAGAGAAGAGAAGAGAAGAGAAGAGAAGAGAAGAGAAGAGAAGAGAAAAAAAGTTGGGTTTTTTTCCCTCTTCCCTTTCACCCTCTTGCTCTGGCCCCCGAGATGGAGAGCAGGGATAGGGTTTTTATTTGTTTGTTTCTCATTACAGATGGTTGTGAGCCACCATGTGGTTGCTGGGATTTGAATTCATGACCTCACGTCCAGAAGAGCACTCAGTGCTCTTAACCACTGAGCCATCTCACCAGCCCGGGGCGGGGTGGGGTGGGGGGAGTTTATATAGCTTATTGATGCTGTGGTTGATGGTACAAATGTCTATCATGTTCCCACAACTATGAAATCACCTAATGATGGGTTTCTTAGAGTATGTCTATCATTACAAGATGTATATGACTGTATGCTCCTAAAGACATGTACACAAAATGGTAGCAATGATGGCCTGCTAAGATAGAAAATTGGTATCTGGAGGTCATTAGTGGGAGAGGGTCTTTTTAAAAATACTTATTTATTTATTTATTATATGTAAGTGTACTGTAGCTGTCTTCAGACACTCCATCAGATGTTGTTTCAGATGGTTGTGAGCCACCTTGTGGTTGCTGGGATTTGAACTCAGGACCTTTGGAAGAGCAGTTGGCACTCTTAACCGCTGAGCCATTTCACCAGCCCCCAGGAGAGGGTCTTTTCAGAGTTTATCATTTGAATATTTGGACCTTTGAAGCATTTGATACATCACCTAGCAAAAAACAATTCCTGAAAGTTACCTAAACAAAACTAATACCCAAATCCTAAAGATGTCAATAAGCCATCAGTAGGCGGCAACAGCTTTTAGCAGAAATAAAGAACTCGAGCCGGGCGTGGTGGCGCACACCTTTAATCCCAGCACTCGGGAGGCAGAGGCAGGCGGATTTCTGAGTTCGAGGCTAGCCTGGTCTACAAAGTGAGTTCCAGGACAGCCAGGGCTATACAGAGAAACCCTGTCTCGAAAAACCAAAAAAAAAAAAAAGAAATAAAGAACTCAAGAAGAGAGGTTTCTTTGAGAAAAAGAACAATGTATTGAACAGGGCCTGAGAATGCCAGCCAGCTTCCTATAGGTGAAGGCCAGCATGCAGTGTGGGATTTAGAGACACTCTTGAAGGCTGTAGGCCCTAACTCTTTCTACAATGGTGGAAACAGATGTCAGAATTCATGGTATATGAGAGTGGAAGCAGCTACAGTAGACTGTAGGGAGCAGCAGAAGCCCTGAGCTGGTAAAGTTCGGAGTAAATGACATAGCAAGGCCAGTTGGGCACTCCAAGACCAGTTGACCTATGGGAAACTGGCAAAGCAGGCACCCACATAAACTAGGCTCAAGAGGAACGGCAAAGCTTCCCTCAGGAGTCAGAATGTGAGTGTTTGTGAACTGTTCATCAGTGTATGCAAAGAGAGCAATTGTAGCTTCCTCCTCCAGGATTTCTAAAGCTGCAGACTGATACCCATAGAGACCTCCTACACACTAGCTAGTCCTCCCTCGGCACTGTACCAGTGTGCTCCAGAACCCTATGTGACCCCAGCTGCACTGTACACATGTCTGTGTGTCTGCCCTTCATTCATTCTCTAGCTGCCCAAAGCCGTCAAGGTGATTCCTTCAGGAATGGTATTATTTTAATAATGGAGTTATGATAGAGAAAGCTTGTGGTCATAGTAGACCAGTAGTCCACAGGAGTTCTCAGGAGCCACAGTGAAGGCTAGAGCAGGCTTTGCATAAGGAAAGCAGCACGGACCGGAAGAGGGTGGACCATCCACGCTAGGAGCCCAATCTAGATTAGGATCTACTTTCTACACAGCCCACAAACATCTGGGCGGCCAGTGAAGTGTTAGTTTGGAGGTCCTGCTGAGCCCAAGGCCTCACTCATGCTAGCTCTAGCACTGAGCTACACTTACAGCTACCAAGTAAACAGTCTTGTGGGCTTTGTTTGTTTGGGGTTGGTTTTATTTTTATTTTATTGTTATTTTATGTGTCATTTTATTTTATTTTACTTTATTTTGAGACAGGGTCTCTCACTCAGTTCTGACCATCCTGGAAATCACTATGGAGAGTAGACCAGGCTAAGTTCAAATTCAAAGAGACCAACCTGCATGCATCAGTTTTTTTAAAAAAAAGATTTATTTCATGCCAGTCTACAAAGTGAGTTCCAGGACAGCCAGGGCTATACAGAGAAACCATGTCTCAAAAAAAAAAAAAAAAAGATTTATTTATTTCATTTATATGAGTATACTGTATACTGTCTTCAGACACACCAGAAGAGGGCATCAGATCCCATCACAGATGGTTGTGAGCCACCCACTGGTGGCTGGTCTCAGACTCTGAAAACACCACCCCATCCAAGCCTTAGGATCTCAAGAGATGGGATTTCATGCCTGTGCCACTATGCCTGGTTCTGCTTGTCTGGGACTGAAGTTTTTCAATAGTCAAACTCGGAAAGTTTGTGTTTGTCAATCTGTCGGCACGAGCCTTCAGTTCAGCACTCAGCAGGCAGAGGCAGGTGGCTCTCTCTAAATTCAAAACCTGTCTTGTTTACATAGAGTGCTCCAGACTAGCCAAGGCTGCATCTGAGACCCTGCCTCAAAAAATAAACAACAAAACTCCCAATGCTGTCCTGTGACCTCCACATGCATGCCATGGCATATGAACACCATCCCTATTGAACACACACACACACACACACACCAATAAAAAAACTTTTCTCTAAGACTTCCCTTAAATTGTGGTGAAAAGCCATATATTAGGGCTCTCGAGTTAGTGCTCTTGCCTATGAGTGGTTTCCACCATGGAAAATTATTTCTCTAGACTCTAGAGGTCAGAAGTCAAAAGCAAGGTGCTATCAAGTTTGTTTTCTTCTGAGCCATTATTCTTGGGCAGAGACACAGCCCTCCCATTGTGTGTGAGCATACACTCTCTCTCTCAGTCTCTCTTTCCACAATCCTCATCCCCCCTTTTAAAGATAGGTTTTCATGTGTCCTCAGACTGGCCTCCAGCGACAGATAGCAGAGAATGACCTTGAACTTTTGATCACCCTGACTCCACTTCCTGAGTGCTGGACTTACAGGCCTGTCCCAACACCTGTGGTTTTATGCTATATTGGGGACCCAACTCAGGGCTTCAAGCACTCCAGACAAGCACTCCACCAAACGAACTTCCTCCTCTGAGTCTATATTTCCTCTTATAAAGAGTATGATCCACTGTAATGACTGTGAAAGCCAACGGGAAAAGCTCCCACTGGTCAAAGCTGGAACAACTCGGGCAGCCCAATATATGAGGTAGTACTAGATTATTATCCAAAATATATTCCTGACAGAATGTGATTGAAAGAATGGGGATAAAGATACTCTTCAAAAGGAAAACCAGGTTACAGAGTACCCCAGCCATGAGACTGAGGTCCGTGGCAACAGCGAGATTGATATTTTTATATGATATAAATGATACTTTTTCTTCTCCCCAGGACAGGGTTTCTCTGTGAAGCCTTGACTGTCCTGAACTCACTCTGGAAACCACAGGGAACCGCTCCTGGACTTGGACTCTTTTTGTGCCCTTAAACTTCTCAAATCTTAATTCACTTAAGAATCTTTCAAGGTTATAGAAACTTTGTTGATAGGGTATTTGCTTAGCATGTGTGAGGACCTGGGTTTGAGCCCCAGCACTTCACAAACCTGGCATAAAGGTTCTTGTCTGTAACCCCAGCACTTGGGAGAATCGGGCCATCCTCTAGATAGAGTCTCACCTTTCCTCAAAAAACAAAACAAACAAAAACCCCAAAGCTTCAAAAGGAGAAAAGCAAAGGTTAGAATAATGAATTATAAACAGATATAAATGATAACACTTATTATTATCATTATTTTCTTTCATTTTTAACACTCACCTTCTTAAAAAAAGAAAAGAAAAGAAGAGAAAAAAGAAAAAAGAGAAAAGAAAAAACAAAAGACAGGCATAATGGCAGACTACTTTAATCCCAGCATTCAGGAGACTGCAGCAGGCAGATCTGTGAACTCAAGGCTACTTAGAGAGTTCCAGGACAGCCAGGACTACATAGAGAGACTGTCTCAAACAAACAAACAAACAAACAAACAAAAAACCAAAAACCAACCAAACAAAAACAAAACAAAAGACAAACAAAAAAACCTGGCATCCAGGCATGAAGCACACATGGTAGCAATATGGGAGGCAGAGGCTAGACTATCTCTGTGAGTTCAAGGCCAACTTGACTTATAAGAGAGTTCTAAGCAAATCAGGGCTACATAGAGATAACTCTGTATCCAAAAGAAAATTCCCCCCCCCCCACACACACACCTTGGGCCAAACCTTGTGGCCTAGGCCAGCTACTGGAATTATCCCAGCTACTCAAAAGGCTGAGGTAAGATTAGAAGTTCAAGGCCAGAACTGGAGAGATGGCTCAGTGGTTAAGAGCACTGGCTGCTCTTCCAGAAGACTCTGGTTCAATTCCCAGCAGCCACATGGCAGCTCACACTGTAACTCTAGTTCCAGAGGACCCCAGACTCTCACATAGTCATATATTCAGCAACACACCTATACACATAAAATTAAATAAATCATTAAAAAAAAGAAGTTAAAGTCCTGTCTGGACTATAACATGAGTTCAAGGCCAGCCTAGGCATTTAGTGACACCCCATCTCAGATAAAAAGTAAAACTGGGCATGGTGGTATACCCCTAAAAGCCTGACCTTCAGGATCATGAGTTCAAGGCCAACCTCTGGTATCAAATCTGAGGCCAGAGCCTGGCGGTGGTGGCGCACGCCTTTAATCCCAGCACTTGGGAGGCAGAGGCAGGCGGATTTCTGAGTTCGAGGCCAGCCTGGTCTACAAAGTGAGTTCCAGGACAGCCGGGGCTATACAGAGAAACCCTGTCTCGAAAAACCAAAAAAAAAAAAAAAAAAATCTGAGGCCAGCCTGGGCATATGAGATTCTGTATCCCAAAACCAAAATAGAAAGTGACAAAAGAGAGGGAATGCTGCAGTGACTGACTCTCTTGTAGGCTTACTGCCTGGAAAGATGAGGCAGGAGACTGATACAAATTCAAGTACCAAGCTGGTCAGGGATACACAGTGAGCCCCTGTCTCACCAAACAAGCATAATTCCTAGCCAACCTTATTTCCCTTATTTTGTGTGCATCTTTGGTCCCCAGGATCACCTCAAAGGAGATCTGACTTGACAGCACTTCTTCACTCACACCCTCACAGGCTGAGGATGCAATTCTGGGAAAGAGGGCTGGCCCAGTGCCTGAGAGGCTCAGAGTTTGGTCCCTAAAACGGAGAAAAAATGTTAAAATAAATAATCTCACATTTAAAACTTTTATTTTATTTTATTTTTTTGGGTTTTTTTTTTGTTTTTTTGTTTTTTTGTTTTTTTTTGAGACAGGGTTTCTCTGTGTAGCCCTGGCTGTCCTGGCACTCACTTTGTAGACCAGGCTGGCCTCGAACTCAGAAATCCGCCTGCCTCTGCCTCCCGAGTGCTGGGATTAAAGGCGTGCGCCACCACGCCCGGCTTTTTTTTTGTTTTTTTTGGTTTTTTTTTTTTTTTAACTTTTATTTTTTTTTTTTTGAGTCAGGGTCTTGATATGTTTTTGTTTTCCAAGACAGGGTTTCTCTGTGCAGCCCTGGCTGTCCTGGAACTCACTCTGTAGACCAGGCTGGCCTCGAAACTCAGAAATCTGCCTGCCTCTGCCTCCCGAGGGCTGGGATCAAAGGTGTGCGCCTCCATGCCCGGCAGGGTCTTGATATGTACCTAGCCTGGCTTTAAAGAAATGATTCTCCTGCCTCGGACTCCTGAGTGCTGGGAATACAAGTTGTAACATCATAGTCATCAGTGTTTGAATTTCTTAAAAACAAAACAAAACAAAGAGTGTTACACAGTATTATCATATCCTAAAAATAAGAATAGGTGGCTTAAGAGATGGCCCCATGGTTGAGAGTTTTACTTCTTTTTCACAGGACCTGAACTCAGGCAGCTCACAATTGCTGCCTAGATCCCAGAACTCCAGTTCTAGAATCCAGTGTTCTCTAATGACACTTCTGCACACATGTGGTACACATGCACACACTCAAACACACACACACACACACACACACACACACACACACACACGTGAATAAATATTTCTAAAAAAAAAAGCCTGGTGTGATGTGACAGCTATTCTTGGTTGTTAACTTGACGATATACGGAATAAGGACATTCCAGGAGTGGAGGGCATACCTGTCTGCTTGGTCTGAAGTGGGTAAATTCACGTTTAGACGAGACCTTTAAGGTAGGCAGCCTACATAAGGACATGGGAAAGGGAAGCTTCCGCTCCTTGCCTGCTCGCCCTTGCCTGGATAGCACAGCCATTCAGTCACTGCACTGGAGCCTACTGCTTCAGGATTCCAGCACATACAGAAGACCAGCTGAGACATCCAGCCCCGGAGGACTGAACAACTACTGAATTCTTGGACTTTACACTCACAGCTAGCTACTGGTGGACTAGCTGGACTGCAGTCTGTAAGTCATTCCAATAAATTACACACACACACACACACACACACACACATATTTAGAGATGGATTCATTCCATATGTTCTGTGACTCTAGAGAACCGTGACTAATAAATGTGGTTATACACACCCTGAGAGGCAGAGGCAGGCAGATCTCTATGAGGCCAACCTGGTCTACATAGTACATTCTAGTCTAGTCAGGCTACATAGTAAGACCCTGCCTCAAACAAACAATGTTAAAATAGGGCTGAAGAGATATTTCAGTAGTTAAGAACACTAGTTTCAGGGCTGGTGAGATGGCTCAGAGGGTAAGAGCACTGACTGCTCTTCCAAAGGTCCTGAGTTCAAATCCCAGCAACCACATGGTGGCTCACAACCACCCGTAGTGAGATCTGACGCCCTCTTCTGGTGTGTCTGAAGACAGCTACAGTGTACTTATTTATAATAAATAAATGTTTAAAAAAAAAAAAAACACTAGCTGCTATTCCAGAGGACCCATATTGATTCCCAGCACCCACATGGCAGCTTGTAATCATTTGCAACTTCACTTCTAGGGAATTTGGTTCTTTCTGGCCTCCAACAGCACCAGACACACAAGAGGTATATGTACACACACACACAGACACACACACACAGAGCAAATATCAAGGGGCTGCAAAGATGGCTCAATGCTTAAGAGCACCCTTTTCTGCCCTCCCCGGGTACCAGGGTACATACATGGTATAGAGACATACACAGAGAAAACACTCATACACACTGTGATTGGTGGTTGATATATGCTTGGCTCAGGGAGTGGCACTATTAGGAGGTGGCCTTGTTGGAGTAGGTGTGTCACTGTGGGTGTGGGGTATAAGAACCTCATCCTAGCTGCCAGGAAGTGAGTATTCTGCTAGCAGCCTTCAGATGAAGATGTAGTACTCTCAGCTTCTCCTGCGCCATGCCTACCTGGATGCTGCCATGTTCCCGCCTTGATGATAATGAGCTGAACATCTGAACCTGTAAGCTGCCCCAATTAATGTTGTCCTTGTAAGAGTTGCTTTGGCCATGATGTCTACTCATAGCAGTAAAACCCTAAGACACACATAAAATAAAATACATATAATAAAGAACAAACACCAAGCATCCATTTACCCCTTATTATTACTTATTTTTTTCCTCATTGATGAATTCCTGATGCAAACTAAGTCTATGTATTTTGATGGGCCAGGTTTCCTTTCAAATCTCTCATCTCTTTTCATGTAGTTTCCTCTATCTTGTATTTCCATTTGTTTGTTTGTTTGTTTGTTTGTTTTGAGACAGGATTTCTCTGTATAGCTCTGGTTGTCCTGGAACTCACTTTGTAGATCAGGCTGGCCTCGAACTCAGAAATCTGCTTGCCTCTGCCTCCTGAGTGCTGGGATTAAAGGCATGTACTACCACGCCCAGCTATCTTGTATTTCTGTAAAATTCTTTTTGTCACTGGAGAACTGAAAAGTAGCACTGAAGAGTGTCACATAATTGGGATTTTGCTGATTGCATCTCTTTTAGGTCTACACACTTGATTTGATTTTTGTTCAAATATCTGGGTGGAGCAAGATTACTCCCTTGGTGCTGTGTGCCTTCCTTAGTGGGAATATAACACCAAGCTGTCTCTCTTTGATGTTCATAGAGGGCTTGTGAGATGGCTCCACAGGTAAAGGTGTTTGCCACCAAACCTGAGGACAAGATCCTCAGAACCCACAAGCTAGAAGGACAGGATCTGTGTCCCTGCAGGCTGTTCTTTGACTGTACACATGCACTATGGCCTAACTATGACCACGGGTACACAGTAAACTATATAAAAAGCCAAACAAGGGCCTGTTGTTGCAAGCCTTTCATCCCAGCCCTGGCAGTATCTCTGTGAGGCCAGCCTGGTCTACAGAGCTAGTTCTGCTACACAAAGAAACCTTGTCTCAAAAAAAGAAAAGAAAAAAGCAAAAGACCTAACTTAAACAAACAAACAAAAACACAAAACAAAACAAAAGAATAAAGGGACAAATAGCCCTTACTTTGCTTTGAAGGTACAGTGATCTCAATTCTTGGTCTCCTGGTTCAAGTAGGATAGACCTCACCCCTAACTAGTAGTTTTGTAGTTTTGAGACTGGGGGCCTAACCAAAAATCCTGGCCAGAGTCTCCCTTCACCTCCTGAATGAACTCACCATAGAGATGAGTTTCATTAATGGACGGCATGCACAGGCTTTTCCTAGAGAGCAGAAAGGAGTCCCATCCACCTCTGTATCTCTGGCTTCTTCCTTTTTTGGATTCAATCAATGGTGGATCAAAATACGCAGAAAAGATAAAATGTGCATCTGTACTGAACATATGTACTTTTCTGGCTCATTATTGTCCAAAATACGCAGTCTAACTACACTCTACAGCATTTGCCTTGTACTAGGGATTGTACATGGTACTTTTCTGTCGTAATAAAATATTATAACCAAGGCGACTTACAGAGGGAAGGTTTATTTGGGCTTCTGGTTCTAGAGAGCCAACAGCTCATCCCTAGAACTGGAGAGATGGCTTAGCAGTTCAGAGCACACAGAGGACCTGGATTTAGCTCCCAACACCTACTTGTTGACTCTCAACTCTCTGTAACTCCAGGTTCAGGCCATATGAGGCCCTATTCTTGCCTCCTCAGGCACTGCATGCACACAGTGCAGTTACATACATGCAGGCAAAACACAGAATAAAACTAATACATTTTTTTAAAAGAAGAGACTCCATCAACACCACGGTGGGGGAAGCATGGCAGCAGGCAGGCCTGGTGACTGGATCTGAGAGCTGAGACCAGAGAGTTCACACCTCAAGCTACAACCTGGAGGCAGAGAAAGCATCGTGGGGGTTGCCAGAGGCTTTGACCACTTAGAGTCCACCTCCACATTTCATTCAAACGCCCACAATAAGTAATCTAGAGATGATTCGAAGTGTATGGGAGGATATGGAAGGCCTTAGAACCACTTTGAACCATTTCTACAAGGGATTTGTAGAGTTTAGGATTCATGGGGGGTCCTGGAACAAGGAAGGAATAGTTGTACAGTTTTCATGTTATTGTTATCTGGGAAACACTTAGTAGGCGCCTACTGTGGGCCTAGCTATGGCAAAACAATTCCTAGCTCAGACTCTGGCTTTTACCTGCAGCTATCTTCATTAAAGTACACCCAAGAAACTAATGGTCCCACCAGGAAGGTGCTAAATCTTACCAAGTTCTTTTGAGGATGTAGAACTGTGTGACTCTTTCTGGGGGGACTAGAACAGTTGTCTGTTCTGCCAGAGTCTAGCTGAATAAAGCAATGAGATTATGGATTCACAGGGGTGTGGCTGACAGTTTACTTGGAGCGGGATGGATGACTCAAAGGCAGCTGTACCTCCAAAATGCCCACCCCTGCGTGAGTGACAGGTAGTCCCACAGTAGGCTCTTCTCCCAAGCAATTGTTACTGCTTGCACAACTTTGGGTGTGGGTGGGTGTGTTGGGGGTGGGTGTTTCAGGAGCTTTCTAAGACTTGTAAATTGTGTTTACTTCCTGAGTCTTATAAATTTCCTTTCTCCGGGCTCCAGGAGGGACTGCTTCACTTCAGAGGAAACCACTACTCAATAACAGACTGAAAATGTACAAAGCTGGAGAAGGCAACAGTATGCTTGTTAGCTCCATAGCAACCAGAGAACCCCTTGTCAGTTCACAAAGGTCTCTGCTACAAAACAATAAACCAGGGGCCGGAGAGAGGGCTCAGCTGTTAAGTGCACTGACTGCTCTTCCAGAGGTCCTGAGTTCAAATCCCAGCAACTGCATGGTGGCTCACAACCACCTGTAATGAGATCTGATGCTCTCTTCTGGTGTGTCTGAAGACAGCTACAGTGTACTTACATATAATAAATAAATCTTAAAAAACAAACAAACAAAAGAGTGAACCAGCTCGTGACGTTCACAAGGACGTGACACTGGATCTGAAGTCGTTTCTCTTCACTGACATTCATAGCATCTTTTCCATTGAGCCGCTGAATGCACTGCCAGAAAAAGTCCACCCCAATGATGATAAGGATGCAAAAATTGAAACCAAACCAAACCAAAAACCCTGCACACATTACCCCTGGCAAGGACAAGCTGTCTTAAATTGCTTAGATTTTGATGCTAGCTCACAGCAGTTTTCACCAAGCAGGTTAACAGAAGAGAGGATGCAGTTTCCATCAGAGGAGCAAGTGGGACTCCAAGGGAATGGTATACGACAGCTCTACTGGACATTTCCCAGCTCCATCCCAACCACCACGTGGACGCTCCTGGGATGGCTCTAATGTCAGATTCTGTATCATTCAGTTTATCTTGATCTTTCTCTTCTCTCTCCCCACGTCCTTATCCTTCCTTCCTTTTTTTTTTTTTTTTTTTTTGGTTTTTGAGACAGGGTTTCTCTGTGTAGCCCTGGCTGTCCTGGCACTCACTTTTGTAGACCAGGCTGGCCTCGAACTCAGAAATCCGCCTGCCTCTGCCTCCCAAGTGCTGGGATTAAAGGCGTGCGCCACCACGCCCGGCTCTTATCCTTCCTTCCTTCCTTCTTTTTTTTTTTTTTTCGAGACAGGGTTTCTCTGTGTAGCCCTGGCTGTCCTGGAACTCACTTTGTAGACCAGGCTGGCCTCGAACTCAGAAATCCACTTGCCTCTGCCTCCCAAGTGCTGGGATCAAAGGTGTGCGCCACCACGCCCGGCCTTAGTTTCTTTTTGACAGAGTCTCATATATTCTAGGATATAAACTCATTACCAGGCAAGACTCCCGTGGCCCTCTGACCCCGTCTCCTGCGTGATGGGAATATAGGGATGTGCCTGCCCTCAGCTCCTTAGTTATCCATGAATTTTTACTTTAGAAAATACAGTCAGAACCTGTGTGTAGCCTTGGGTGTCTGTAATCCCAGCACTTGGAAAACTGAGGAAAAAAGATTGTTTGGAGGTCAAGGTCAGCCTGGGCTACAACCCTACTACGCCCTGTGTTCCATCTCAGCATAAAAGTAGGCATAGTGGCAATGCTTGAAATTCCGGCACTCCAGAGGTGGAGGCAAAGTAATCAAAAGATCAAAGTCATTGTCAGTCAAGTAAATACTGAGTGGGAGGCGGGCCTGGGCTCAGGAAAAGTTGCTGTGAAGGGGGTGGGGCTGAGAGGCGAGGAGGAAGGAGAAAGGATTCTTTCACTGCACTCAGACTAACTTGTTTCCAGGCTGGAGTACTTCCTGTCCGGCTCCAGGCCCCACCTTATGGCCTCCGGCTCCATTTCCTCTTAGTCACGCACCCGCTGGTTTTAGTTTTAGTGTTTTCCCCTTTTCAGAAATGCATCTGATAGTTACAACAGTGTCAGTCCATCTGTTTCTTGGCAGAAAAACTTTGGGGGTCCCTTAGGCTTCTTCCCATTTACCCTGTCTCTCAGTTCAAGCTGTTAGTGTTCCTGCTGTAATAAAATTCTGGGGTTGAGGTTGGGTGTGGTGATGTATGGCTTTAAACCCAGCACTCAGATCTCTGTGAGTTCAAGGCTAGTCTGGACTACACTGAGAGCTCCAGGACAGCTAGAGCTTAGGGAGACCCTGTCTCAAAAAGCAAAACAAAATAACACGTGTATACATGCACACAAACACACACACACACAAAACCCTCAGGTGGAGAGGCAGCTCAGCAGTTGTTCCTATAGAGGATCTGGGGTCAGTCAATTCCTAGCACACACATGGTGGCTCACTCCCACCAGTAATTCTAGTTCTAGGGGGATCTGACTCTCTCCACTGGCCACTAAGGGTAGCAGACATGTACATGGTACATATATACAGACAGACAGACAGTCATATATAGAAAATAAAAGGGTCAGGAGAGATAGTTGAGCAGTTGAGAGCACTTGCTACTCTTGCAGAAGAATTGAGTTCAGCTCCTAGCGACTACATTGAGCAGTTCTAAACTGCCCTTAACACCAGCTCCTCGGGATTTCAATACCTTCTGGCCTCTGAGGTCACCAGCACATCCATGGCATACATTCACACAGATGCAGGAAACAGACACATTAAAAAAAAAAAATCAGCCGGGCGTGGTAGCGCACACCTTTCATCCCAGCACTTGGGAGGCAGAGGCAGGCAGACTGAGTTCGAGGCCAGCCTGGTCTACAACGTGAGTTCCAGGACAGCCAGGGCTACACAGAGAAACCCTGTCTCGAAAAACCAAAAAAAAAAAAAATAATAATAATAATAATAAAATAAAAATAAAATAGGGGCTGGAGAGATGGCTCAGCGGTTAAGAGCACTGACTGCTCTTCCAGAGGTCCTGATTTCAATTCCCAGCAACCACATGATGGCTCACAACCATCTGTAATGAGATCTGATGCCCTCTTCTGGTATGTCTGAAGACAGCTACAGTGTACTCATATACATACAATAAATAAATCTTTAAAAAAATAATAAAGTAAAAATAAAATTCTTACCAGGTATAGTGGTACATGCCACTGGAGAGGCAGGGGCAGGGGCAGGGGCAGGGGCAGGGGCAGAGGGATTACTGTGAGTTCAAGCGTGGCCAGCCTGGTGAACAGAGTAAGTTCCAGGACAACAGAGAAACCCTGCTTTGAAAACAACACAAATTTTTTTTTTTTTATCTTTATGAGAATTAGGAATATTTATCATTAATTTAAAAAATGATTTATTTACACGCACACATTCCGCACTCGCACGTGTGAATGCAGATGTCCTTGAATCCGGAAAGGGTTGTAGGATGCCCTGGGGCTGGAGCTACAGGAATTTATGAGCTGCCTGGTGTGAGTGCTGGGAACTGAACTCTACTCCTCTACAAGAGCGGTATGTATGTTCTCTCTCACTCTCTCTCTCTCTCTGTGTGTGTGTGTGTGTGTGTGTGTGTGTGTGTGTAGACACACAGGCTAGATCTCCCGGAACTGGAGTTACAGGTAGTTGTGAGCCACTTAACTTAGGCGCCAGGAACCAAACTCCTGTCTTCTGGAAAAGCAGTAAGTGCTTTTAACTGCAGAGCCATCTTTCCAGCCCTGGGAATTTGGATATTTGTTTTGTTTGTTTTCCTATTTACACTAGACATTCTCTCTATTTGTATGTGTGTGTATGTCTGCACACACATGCATGTACATGCCACATTGCATGTGTAAAGATCAGAAGTCAGCCTTGGGGTCAGTTCTCACCTTCCACTTTGATTGAAACGGAGTTGAAGTGGAAGCATCTAGTTTCTTTGGAAAGTTAGTTATGTCAAATGATGGTTTGCTGGGGCACTCAGGTGAGAGGATGTTTTGCTGGAGCAGACACAGGTGAAAGGATGTTTGGATATAGCAAACACGTGAAAGGACCCTTGATGAAGGAGGATAACTATGACCCCACAGATGGTGGGAGACGAGCACTGAACATTGATTTGGTTTGCTCCACCTCACTGTTCTTCCGCTAAAACCACACGTGTATTGGGTCACCTTACATAGCGTCGTTGAGCTCTACCGGTGGTGACACCAGAGAGAAACTCGCCAAAGAACTGCTCGTGAGGTTCCTGCGGCCCACCACTTCTGCAGTCTCCCCTCAGGCCAGTTGGTGAGTCTTACAGTTCCTTCAGGCTTGAACTACAGCTGCCTGGTGTCTTCCTAAGGAAAGGACTGGATTGTAGCTGCCAGTTTGTGTGTGGTGTCTGCCTGCCTAGAGGACTGGTCTGCAGCTACAGAGGTGTCATTGGTGTTTGTTACAGAACTGAACGGCTGAGCAAGACTGAGCTCCGCCATGATCTTCTGAACTATTGCTGAACATTCCCCCTGCCCCCATATCCTAATAACTTTTCTCTTCCACTACCTCTGCTGGGGGTGGGGGTAGTAAAAGGAGAGGCTGAACACTTATTAAAAGTAGGTTGCAAAAAAATTATGCCTATACACACAGAATCTTTTTGTTGTACACACCAGGCTAGTTGCCCCACAAGCTCCTAAGGGACTCTTCTGTCTCTGTCCCTCCATTTTGCCTGAGGGGTACTGGAATTACAGATGTGTGCTATGTGGGTTTTGTGATTTGATCTCAGGTTTCAGGTTCACACAACTCCCCAGCCCCCTGGGATTTATTTATTATTATTTTTTAAGCTATTTTTTTTAAGATTTATTTTATTTATTTATTATATGTAAGTACACTGTAGCTGTCTTCAGACGCACCAGAAGAGGGCATCAGATCTCATTACGGGTGGTTGTGAGCCACCATGTGGTTGCTGGGATTTGAACTTCGGACCTTTGGAAGAGCAGTCGGGTGCTCTTACCCACTGAGCCATCTCACCAGCCCCTTATTTATTATTTTAAAGATTTATTTATTATTATACATAAGTACACTGTAGTTGTCTGTCTTCAGTCACAACAGAAGAGAGCAGCCAATCTCATTACAGGTGGTTGTTAGCCATTATGTAGTTGCTGGGATTTGAACTCAGGACCTCCAGAAAAGCAAGTGCTCTGAACCACTGAGCCGTCTCTCCAGCCCCCAGGATTTATTTCTTAAATCTTTGGTAAAACCCAGCAATAAAGTCATTTGGCTTGGAATTTACTTTAAGGAGAGAACTGTAACTAAGGTTTCAATTTAGTAGATAATATATATGGACTTTCTATTTCTCTATCTCTTAAGTTTTATCTTCTCAGAAACTGTCCATTTCATCTATATCGTGAGACAAGTAAATAAGAAGTGGCTCATAATATTTTCAGTATCTGTTGTATCTGCAGGGATATTGACTTTCATAACTGAGAGTCACTTTATTGCAGTCCTTAACATTATTGTCTTTGCACGCAGAGGGGAGCCCTAAACATTGCAGATTCTCTGATTCGCTTGTGTGAGAATATTAGATGGCAAGGCTGTTGGATGTGCTGCATAGATGCACACGAGAGTAAATGGAAAAACCTAAATAAATGTTAACTTGGGCAGGTAGGGAATTGTGTCAACAATAAAGCTAAAGTACCAGTGCTAGGAGAGTGTCTGGTCTGCATGAGAATGGCCCTCAGGCTCATAGATTTGAATGCTCAGGTCCCAGTTGGTGGAACTGTTTGGGAAGGATTAGGAGGTGTGGCCTTGTTGAAGGGGGTGTGTCACTACAGGGCGGGCTTTGAGATTTCAAAAGCCCACACCATTTACAGCGAGTTTGTCCTCACTGTAGCTGAGTAGCTCTCAGCTATTTTTGCAATGTTCTGCCAGCCTGCCTAGTGCCCTGCTCCCCACCAATGATGGTCAAGAACTCACGCTCTGGGGGCTGGTGAGATGGCTCAGTGGGTAAGAGCACCCGACTGCTCTTCCGAAGGTCCAGAGTTCAAATCCCAGCAACCACATGGTGGCTCAAACCATCCGTAACGAGATCTGGCGCCCTCTTCTGGAGTGTCTGGGGACAGCTACAGTGTACTTACATATAATCAATAAATAAATCTTAAAAAAAAAAAATAGAACTCACCCTCTGAAAAGGTAAGCCCTATAAACTCTCCCTCTATAAGTTGCTTTGGTCGTAGTGAATAGATAATTACTCACTGCAACAAAGAAAGTAACCAAGGCAGAGGGAATCTCAGTGATAGATTTTCCCAGCTTATATGAGGATCCAGGTTTTCATCCATAGCAATAAACAAACAAACAAAGGTTAAAACACAGTAAATCTGTAGATCCAGCATGCAAACACTGTTTATTGACAGCCTCTCACGTGCCTTCACAGAAGAACCTATTGGGCAGAGACAGAATGAAGAAAGCGACTGGCCATAACTTTCTAGTATAATTTAGTGTTCATTTTATACATCATACAGCTTTAATTAAACCAAAACTAAAGCAGAAAACAAAACAGAACAAAAGCCAGCCAGTGACCTTGCACATTCTGACTCACAGGGGAAGACAGAAATGACCTCCCTCTGATCATTTGAAATCTGACCCTGTGCAGTTTTCACCTCCTGGCTGAGTTGGCTAGAAAGCCCTGAATGTGGCTGATCCCCTGCTCCCTGTGAGGACATTGGGCATTTGAAAGCAGATCTCTGAGGAAGATCAGGTCTCTTAAGCTTGCAACTCCTCTCAAGACAGAGCCAACTCAGAGATAAGCAGTAGGTGTGACTGGGGCAGGTTGGAGCTATGGCAAGAGCTGAGCCAGAGTTTGAATTTACTTACACCCCAAGGGACCAAACATTCTTGTTTATCCTATTACTCACCAGTGGGCCCCATCAGGAATGGTGAGTATTCACTATGCTCTAGTGCTGCCTTTAATCCCAGTACTCAGGAGGCAGAAGCAGGTGGGTTTCTGTGAGTTCAGGGCCACTCTAGTCAACTTAGTGAGTTCAAGGCTAACTAGGGTTCCATCGTGAGATCCTGTCTTTTTTTTTCCCCCCTTTATATATGTGGTGGTTTGAATATGCTTGGCTCAGGCTGGTGAGATGACTCAGCAGTTAAGAGCACTGGCTGCTTTTCCAGAGGTCAAGAGTTCAAATCCCAGCAACCACATGTTGGCTCATAACCATCTGTAATGAGAAACAAGTAAAAAAAAAAAACCAAAAACCCAAAAACAAACAAAAAAACCTTAAGGACCAGAGCAAGCAGGGCCCGGAGCAAGAGGGAGAAGGGAAGGGGGAAAAAGAAAAGAAAACTGAATATGCTTGGCTCGTGGTGGGAAGTGATACTAATAGGAGGTGTGGACATGTTAGAGTGGGTGTGGCTTTGATGGAAGTGTGCCACTGTGCGGGCGGGCTTTGAGACTCTTTTCTAAGCTGCTTAAGGATGCTACAAGATGTAGAACACTCAGCTCCTTCTCCAGCACCGTGTCTGTCTGGATGCTGCCATGCTTCCCGCCATGATGATACAGGACTGAACCTCTGAACCTGTAAACCACCCCTAATTAAATTTTGTCCTTTATGAGAGTTGTCTTGGTCATGGTGTCTCTTCGCAGCAATGGAAACCCTAACTAAGATAATGTGTATGGGTGTTTTGATGTCATGTGTGTATTCACTACACAAATGCCTGGAGTCCTTGGAGACAAGAACAGAGAGCTGACACCGGAGTCCTAGGTGGTTGTGAGCGTCTTGTCACAGGCATTCACTTCCTGGGAACCAAACCTCTGCAAGAGCATCGCACAGGTGCTCTTAGATGGGGTCCTAACACCAAGAGAGGAAGAGGACACAGTCCCCATCCCTAATCCAGAAGTTTAGAGTGAGTTCCAGGGCAGCCAGGGCTATACAGAGAAACACTGTCTCACAAGACAAAAACAAACAAACAAACAAGACTAGGATTACTGGTGAGCCCTCCAATTCTGCATTGTAGTTCATTCCAGATATAGTCAAGTTGACAACCAGGAACAGCCACTATACTACTCATAAAGGAAAAATTAGCTTTCTCCAACAGACTATCATTGGCTATACAAACTTAAGGGCAAGCCCCATGCTCAGCAGTAGATGCCAACACAAAATGAACTCACTGATAGTTTGGGAGTTTTGTTTCTTGTTATTATTATTTATTTATTTATTTTGTTTTTTGTTTTTTTGAGACAGGGTTTCTCTGTGCAGCCCTGGCTGTCCTGGAACTCACTCTGTAGACAAGGCTGGCCTCAAACTCAGAAATCCACCTGCCTCTGTCTCCCAGGTGGTGGGATTAAAGGCGTGCGCCATCACTGCCCAGCTGATTTTTGTTTATTATTATTATTGCTCACAATGCTTTGCTTGGTCTGTTTTTTTGCTTGTTTGTTTTGTTTTTTCTTTATCTTTTGCCTATATATTATGGCGTCTGATTTTGTTTTGAGGTGAAGTATACACTCTCAAACGCTAGGCAATCTCTAGCCCCAGTCCTTGAACTTCTGATACTTCTTCTACATCTGTAGTACTGGGATTAGAAGCCTGTGTTATTATAGCTAGTGGATGACGTGCTGGGTATCAAACACACAGTATCATCATGTCAAGGGTCATCAAGCTCATCAACTGAGCCATACCCAGCCCAATATGGTGTATTTACAGTTAATACCTTACCACAGAGGAAATGCCAAAATATAGGCTTGTAGGGTAAGGATTGTCCCCATTTGACAGAAAAAGAAATAAAGACTTACAGAAGTTAAATAATTTGCCCAAACAGTTCATCTTGTTGAAAGTTATCTGGGCCCGGTTTGCCCAGGTTTGCCTAGGTTTGCCTGGGAAGGCCTCACAGGAGGGTTCACGTGACAAGGCGTCGCTAGAGAAAGCAACCCTAAAGTTCATGGACGTGAGAGCATGGCTACAACAGGCGAGCCGGGCCAGGGCATCATCGGAGACAACTGAGCACAAGTTCTCTCTAAACGTGATGTTTAAAGAGGCCCAGAATGAAGCTCTCTTCCCCTCAGGTTTGTGGGTTCTAGTCACCCTTCAGCGGTCCCCATACTCTATGCCAATTTAAGCATTTTAGTTTCTGTGTTCTGGAATCCAGAAGGAAGAGTGCAAGCTTGCTGGAAGCAGTACTTTTGCTGGCTGCAACTGAACCTGCTGACAGGTACTGAATTGCTCCCTGAAGTCAGGCCTGCTGAGAGGAGACAGAGACCAGGTGGTGTCTCCCCCCACCTCACCCCCATCAGCTTGTCCCCCACCATCTATGACCTGCTCACATGCCTTGAGGCCTTTTAGATCTCAGTAGCAGGTTTTTACCTCTGGCTCTTGGCCCCAATTTAAACTCCTAGCTTCACAAGATGGCTCTAAGGTGACCCGTAGCTGACTTCTGACTTGGACTCACCCAGAGCTGTTGTCGGCACAGTTTAAGCTCAGCTGAAAATTGTAGAGGGAAGGAGAGAGAGAGAGAGAGAGAGAGAGAGAGAGAGAGCGCTCTAGTAAGGGCACAAAGTGTCAACCTGAGGAGGAGAAGCCCTCTTACAGGGTTGACAGGTGGAGGCTCTTCAAAAGCTACAAGGAGGGTCTGGAGAGAGGGCTTGGCGGTTAAGAACATGGACTGCTCGTGCTGAGGGCCTGCTCTTGCTCAGTTCCCAGCGGCCATATTGGACAGCTCATTAGCTGCCTGTAACTCTAGCTCTAGGGGACCTTCTGTCCTCTTTTTGGCCTCTGTAGGCACCCATACACATGTGACATATGCTATTTACACAAAGCCACACACAGACATGAAAACTTGGAAAGAGAAAGCCTTCCCACAACAGCAACCTACAGATCCATCCCATGATCCCGCTGCAACACTTGGGGCATTTATCTGAAATGAGGTGAGCACGCAAAAGTGCCGGCACACTTATGTTTGGTGCAGCACTATAAACAGTAGCCAAGCCGTGGAATCAGTCCACATCAGCTGATGGGCGGGTAAAGAGGATACGGTATGTATCTATGGTGGTTTGAATAGGGATGGCTCTCAGAGGTTCACGTATTTGGTTGTTAGGGAATGGTGCTACTTGAGAAGGACTAACGGGGTATAGCCTTGTTGGAGGAAGTATGTCACTGGGGGTGGGCTTTTGGGGTTTCAGAAGCCCAAGCCAGGGCCAGAGGCTCTCTCTGTGTGTCTCTGTCTCTCTGTCTCTGTCTCTCTTCCTACTGCCTGTGAAATCAGATGTAGAACTTTGCCAGCACCATGTCTGACTGGCCACAGCTGTGCTTCCTTCCCACCATGATGAGAGTGGATTAAACTTCTGACACTATAAACCAGCCCCAATTAAATATTTTCCTTTAACAGTTGCCATGGTCAGGGTGTCTCTTCACACCTACAGAACACTGACTGAGACAATAGCACAATGGAGTACTACTCAGCCCTGAAGAAGGATTAAATGATATCATTTTCAGTAAGTGAATGAAGAGGGGGGATATCGTGTAAGATAAGCTATACACAGAATGGCACGTATCATGTGCTTTCCATAAAGTGAGAAAACAAACAAAATAATGTGACCCAGAGGGAGAAGAGGAGCCAGGTTTGGTGATACACTCCCATAATTTCAGAATGTAGACGGCAAAGATGAAAGTTTGAGGCCAGCCTGGTCCACATAGTAAGTTCTAGGCTAGTTCCAGGGTTAGATAGCAAAACTCTGCTCAAAACAACATAAAACAAAAAGTCACGAAGAGTGACTATGAGGAGAGACCACAGGGATGTGACAGTCCATCCTCACTGTCAACTTCACTGGATGATGGGGCATGATCTGGCTGTATCCAGGAGGATGTTCACAAGGATTAAACAAGGGGGGTGACCCACCCCAAATGTGGGCTAGGTATCAGCCGGGTGCTTGGATTGGAGAGAAGGAGGAAGCTAGAGAGGGTGAGCCTTCCCTTTGCTCTTTGTTGCCCCTCCCAGCCACAAAGGACTGAGCCCTCTGGAGACCGTGAACCAAAACAAACTCCTTCAAGTGTTTATGTTAAATACTCTGCCACAGTGACCCAAAGTACCAACACACAGGGAGGGAGGAGAGAGAGAGAGGGAGAGGGAAGATAGAGAGCTGAGGATCAAACCGGAACACATGCAGGTATGGAGACAGTGCTCGGAGTCCCGACTGCTCAGTACCTGTACTCACCTGTACTCACCTGTACTCACGAACTCCTCCTCTCTGCGCTCACTGAGATGCTCGAGGGCTAAACATGAACCCCAGGATTCCCTTCTTTCTTGTTTACCGGGTGCCACCTTATGGGAAAAAAGGAACTTCTCAATTTGCTCCTCCACTTCCTAGAGACCTGGAGTAACAACTGCTAACAGGGAAAGGTTTGGCCTAGGGCAGTGGTAATCCCAGCACTCGGGAGGCAGAGGCAGGAGGATTTCTGAGTTCGAAGCCAACTTGGTCTACAGAGTGAGTTCCAGGACAGCCAGGGCTACACAGAGAAACCCTGTCTCGAAAAATCAAAAATAAATAAATAAATAAAATAAAATAAAATAAAAAGAAAAGATTTGGCCTGGTGGAGCAGAGACAGGTGGATCTCTGTGAGTTACAGACCAGTCAAGGTGACACAGTAAGACCCTGCCAATAAATGAATAAGTAAATAAATCAATAAAGATAGATATAAATATATTAAAATATATACATGCACACACATATGTGTATATACATATATGTTTGTATAATATGCATGTGTGTATAAATTTTATGTATATTTTTTGAGACAAGTCTCAAATATATATATAAAACCATGCATGTTAGTACATGTTTGTAATCTTAGCCCTTGAGGAGGCTAAGGCAGGAGGGCCATTTGATGCCAGCTCTTTGGGAAGCTGGGGTAGGAAGGTTGGTTGAGCCCATGAGGTTGAGGTCAGCTTGGATGAGATAGTGAGAACCTATCTAGCAACCCAAAGCAGAGGACAAGCCATGAGGCTCAGCTCATAGAGTGCTTCCTAGATCCCAGCATCTTATTAACTGGTGGGTGTGGTGACACCGTCCAGCTGTAATCTAAGCAGGCTTGAAGGAGAAGCAGGAAGCTCCAGTCATTCTTGGTTATACAGCAATTTGGAGAGCTGGCCTCTCTGAAACACTGTCTCAAAACAAACAACAGCAACAAACAGAACACAAAAGAAACACAGAAACCAAAAATTTGAATTTGCCCTCTGCCTGCCTGGATGATGGGGTCATGGGAATGCACATCACACTCGGCAGCATTTACGGGCTTATTCGGCTTTGATTTTAATTAGTTAATTAATTTTGTGACAGAATTTCACCAGATTGGCCTGGACCTCAGCAGGTAGACCAAACTGGCTTCAGTCTCTGAGCAATCTTTCTGCATCAGGCTCCCAAGGGCTGGAACTAGCCGTGTGGGCCACCATACTGGTTTTTCTTTTTTACTGTTGTTTATTCTAAATTATGTGTATATATGTGGGTTTGTGCACATAAATGCAGGCACCTTGGGGCCAGGTTCCCGTGGGGAGCAGAAAAGGGTGTAGGATCTCTGGAAGCTGGAGTTAAAGGGATTGTAAGCCACCAGTGTGGGTGCTGGGGACTGAACTTGAGTCCCCTGTAAGAACAGTGTGTACACATAACTGTTGAGCCATCTTTCTGGCCCCTATTTTAAAATATTTGCTTATGTTTTGTATGTATGTGTGTGTGCATGTGTGACTATGTGCATACATGTGTGTGTGTATGTGTGTGCACATATGTGTGTGTGCAATGTGTGTATCTGTGTGTGTGCATATGTGTGTGTGCGTGCGTGCACATGCTCTTGTCCTTGTTCTCCACATATGTGTGTGTGCAATGTGTGTGTATGTGTGTGCGTGCACATGTGTGTGTGCGTGCGTGCACATGCTCTTGTCCTTGTTCTCCATTGTGTGCACGTCTGGATATCAGAGAACAACTTTTGGGTGTTGGTTTTCTCCTTTCGTTGTGGGTTCTGGGGATTGAATTTGGTGGTCAGATTATCATAGTCAATCCTTCCACCTGCTGAGCCATCTTGTCATTCTAAACATTCTTTGTCCAGTGTCCATAAATACTGTTGAATGAAGGGTCAGCTCATCTCCATCACCTCAGACAGTCAGGACATCTGTGGTAAGAACACTTAAGTTCTCAGACAGGCATGGTAGCACAAGCCTCTAAGTCCAGTGCTCAGCTGGGAGAAATATGCAGGGCACAGTTCCCTGTAAGTTTGAGGCCAGCCTTATCTACAAGGCGAGAGTTCTAGACCAGCCAGAGCCACATAGTGAGACCTTCAATAATAAAAATAATAATAATAGCATTCAAAAAATGTTTTCTATGTAAGCAGGGTAGTGGTGTACACCTTTAATCCCAGCACTCAGGAGGCAGAGGCAGGCATATCTCCGAGTTCCAGGACAGCGAGGGTTATACAGTAAAACCCTGTCTTAAAATAACAAAACAATACAACAACAACAATAACAACAGCCACCCCTTGTTTTTCTCCTATATAAAGTTTTAATATTCACTACTTCCAGGAATCATGAACAACAAATATTATATATTTTTGTTTTTAAAATCTTGAGAGTAAATAATTTATTTTTTATTTTTTTGTTTTTTGAGACAGGGTTTCTCTGTATCACCCTGGCTGTCCTAGAACTCACTCTGCAGACCAGGCTGGCCTCGAACTCAGAAATCTGCCTGCCTCTGTCTCTCAAGTGCTGGGATTAAAGGCATGTGCCACCACACCCGGCTGTAAATCATTTTTTTAATTGGATATTTTCTTTATTTACATTCCAAATATTATCCCCTTTCCTGGTTCCTGCCCCAACCCCCGAAACTCCCTATCCCATCCTCCCTCCTCCTGCTTCTGTGAGGGTGCTCCCCCACCCACCCACCTTCCTGCCCTGGCATTCCCCTACACTGAGGCATAGAACCTTCACAAGACCAAGAATCTCTCCTCCCCCTGATGCCTGCCTAGGCCATCCTCTGCTACATATGTGGCTGGAGCCATGGGTCCCTCCTCAAGTACTTTTTGGCTGATGGTTTAGTCCCTGGGAGCTCTCAGGGATCTGGTTGGTTGATATTGTTGTTCCTCCTATGGGGCTGCAAACCCCTTCAGCTCCTTCAGTCCTTTCTCTAGCTCCTCCATTGGGGACCCCATGCTCAGTCCATTGGTTGTCTGTGAGCATCCACCTCTGTATTTGTCAGGCTCTGGGAGGCCAGGGAGCAGTAGATCAAAGTTTACTGAAGGAAAGGACTTCTACTTCTGACTTGAATTTCTCTTCCCTCTAATTTTCAGTAAGAAATAGCATTTCTCTGCACTTCATGACTTGAAACTCTGTGGCAGCCCTCACAGCTGTTGAGCAGCTATCAGGTCCCTGTGTGCCCGCTCACCCGTGACACCTGATGGACACCAGAACTTGCCCTGTGGTAGAAGAGGCACAGAGCTGGGTCACCCCCAATTCCATAAATCCTGCAACAGGGTCCTGGGCAGGGGTCCTGCTGTGTCCCTGAAAACAAGACACTGACTGTTCCTCTCCATCTGCCATCCTTGTTACCCTCATTATTGGAATGATGGTGGTAATTTATTGAGAGTTTGCCGTGTGCTGGGAAATGTGCCAAGCACGTTACATTTTTTATCTCGTTTCTCTCTTACAACAATTACATGAGGTGGCGTGCCATTATCTTCCTGTGACAAACAGGAAGGGACAAACTTGACAAACAAGTCCCTGGACGAGTTGGTGAATATACTCAAAGTCACAACTGTACATCTTAAATTGGTGATTTTTAAAATTTAATTGGTGAGTTTTATGGCATGTATTATCTCAATAAAACTTTATGCGGTACAGAGGTACAGAGTGTGTGTGTGTGTGTGTGTGAGGGGGGGTGTGTTGTTTCGTGAGTTTGTATACTGTATACTTGGGAAGCAGAAGTAGGCAGATCTCTGTGAGTTCAGGGCCAGGGCCAGCCTGATGTATGAAGAGAGCTCCAGATCAGCCAGGGTTTCATAGTGAGATCCTATCTCAAAAACAAAACAAGATGTAACTCAGCGGAGGCATATTTGCCTGGTGGGAATGAACCGCGGAACGGGTCCTGTTGTCCCATCCACAGTCTCTGAGGTGGACAAGCAGTCACGTCAAGCATTGTCACCAGCATGGGGATGAAGGGTTTGAAAGGAGATGGACAGGACTGGGTCCCTGGCCTTGGAAGTGTCTGCCACAAAGCACTGCACAGCACAGTGTCTGCCTCAATGCTGTGCTGCAGAGATGAAGAGCATCAAGACACTGCAGGGTCCACGCCTGGAGAGCCCAGGGAGCCCTGCCCAGCTAAGGCAGTGGAGAGTGTGGGCAGTGTCAGGTTACACTCCTCCTCATGCTGCCTGCTGCCCTTCTGGAGTCCTGCTGACTCTCCTCCTGCCCTGTGCAGGGCACCCAGGCCAGTGGGGGGGTGGTGGTTCCCACAGCATGTGCCTGTGTTGCAAACCAGAAGGCGGGCATTATCCCCAAGTCATAGGTTCAAAGAACGTGGAATGGGTTTAAAATCCTTTACCTTATCACAAGAAATCTTTTTGTTGTTTTGTTATTATTATGTATATATATTTTGGTTTTTTTGAAACAGGGTTTCTCTGTGTAGCCCTGGCTGTCTTGGAACTCACTTTGTAGACCAGGCTGGCCTCGAACTCAGAAATCTGCCTGCCTTTGCCTCCCAAATGCTGGGATTAAAGGTGTGCGCCACCACCACCCGGCTTTGTTGTTATTGTTATCGTTGTTGTTGTTGTTGTTGAGACAAAGTCTCACCATGTAGCCCTGGCTGGCCTGGAACTCACTGGCCTCAAACTAACTGAGACCCACACACACCTGTGCTGGCACTAGAGGCATGGATCTCTACACCCAGCTCTAGAAATATTAGTCAGAGCCCTTACATTTTTGAAAGATTGTTTCAACTTCAGTATGATTTATTTATTATTTATCTATTCACTTATTTACTTACTTCCTCACTTATTTTGGAGATAGGTTTTCTCTGTAGCCCTGGCAGTCCTGGAATTAGCTTTGTAGACCAGGCTGGCCTTGAACTCAGAGGCTGGCCTTGCCTCTGCCTCTTCAGTGCTGGGATTAAAGGCATGTGCCCCATGCCTGTCTTCAACTACAATATAATTTTATTTTATTTTATTTTATTTTTAAAGATTTATTTATTTTATGTGTATGAGGACACTGTTGCTATCTTCAAACACACCAGAAGAGGTCATCAGATCTCATTACAGATGGTTGTGAGCCATCATGTAGTTGCTGGGAATTGAACTCAGGACCTTCGGAAGAGCCGTCAGTGCTCTTAACTGCTAAACCATCTCTCCAGTTCCTACTGTATAATTTTAAAAGGTGGCAAAAGTACTCTAATTTTTTTCTATTTATAAATAGTTTTTATCATTTTAGTTTCTGAATTTTATAGAATGGGAACTAGCCAAGCATCCTTTAACCTTAACCGTATATACAAGTTTTAAAAGGTTTTCCTCTTTATTCCATTTTGGGCAGATTTTTTAAATTTTTATTTTAATTTTTGAGATTATAATTACATCATTTCCCTCTTCACCTTCCTCCCTCTGAGTCCTCTGATGTAGTCCCCTTTTTTCTCCCTTTAAAACTCAGGGCCTCAGCCGGGCAGTAGTGGCGCATGCCTTTAATCCCAGCACTTGGGAGGCAGAGGCAGGCAGATTTCTGAGTTCGAGGCCAGCCTGGTCTAAAGAGTGAGTTCCAGGATATGTCTTGAAAACAACAACAACAACAAAAAAACCCCAAACAAACAAACAAACAAAACCCCTCAGGGCCTCATGCTGAGCATGATGGCACATGCCTTAAGCCAGATCTCTGTGCGTTCAAGGCCAGCCTGGTCTATAAAGCAAGTCCAGGCCTTACTACACAAAGAAACCTTGTTTCAAAAAAAAACAAAAACTGAACAACAACAAAAACCCAAACCCAAAACAAACAAGCAAAACAACAATGACAAAAGCAAAACAAAAGCTCATGACCTCTTTTGAATTGTTGTAGTGTGTGTGTGTGTGTGTGTGTGGTGTTCCTACATATATAAATACCACCTGCTGAGTTTGTGCAGTTGTCTTAGTTAGGGTTTTACTGCTTTGAACAGACACCATGACCATAAGGACATTTAATTGGGGCTGGCTTACAGGCTCAGAGGTTCAGTTCATTATCATCAAGGCGAGAGCATGGTGGCATCCAGGCAGGCATGGTGCAGGAGAAGCTAAGAGTTCTGCATCTTCACCTGAAGGCTGCTAGCAGAATACTGACTTCCAGATAGCTGGGATGAAGGTCTTAAATCCCATATGCACAGTGACACACCTACTCCAACAGCGCCACACCTTCTAATAGTGCCACTCCTTGGGCTGAACATAGACAAACCATAACAGCAGTGTTACTAGTACAAATGTTTTCAGGGCTGACCATTTGGCATTAGGTCCTTTGAGCTCCTCCCTGGGGAAGGCCATTTCCTCTGTTCTCAGCGGTTCCTTAGTTGCCTGTAGTTCGTTGTCTAGAGTTGAGGCCACAGCTTTCCACCTTCCATGTGTCAGTTGGTATGGTCCTTGTTCAGGTCATGTTTAGGCAGCCATGTTGGTGAGACTTCATGGGTGTAACTTTGGTCAGTGTTTAATTTTTTAAAAATCTACTAGGACAGTATTCCACATTGATGAGCAATAACTAAGAACTTAAATACATGATCAGTAAAAAAAAAAACTTCACTAGTAATTATATCCATTCCAAGCATATAAAATAAATACTTTAAAGATGTTTAGGGTTGGAGAAATGGCTCAGTAATTAAGCACAAGGCTGATCCCCAGTTCTCACATCAGATGGTTCCCAGTGACCTGTAACTCAAGCTCCAGGGATCCCTCTGCAGGTAGCACACACAAGTATACAATCTCTCTCTCTCTCTCTCTCTCTCTCTCTCTCTCTCTCTCTCTCTCTCTTTCTCTCTCTGTCTCTCTCTGTCCCTCTCTTCTCTCTGAGCTCTTGAGCTGGCCAAACTGAGGTGTTCTGTCTATAAAACACACTGGATGTCTAACTTAGTACATATACTTGTTGGTTTTAATGTCCACTTGCCACAAATTAGAATCCCTTGCATAGGAGCCTCACCGGAAGAACTCTCCTCATTGGCCTGACTGGGAAGCCCACACTGGATGGCATCTTCAGATAGCAGATTTGAGAAAAAGTTTGGGTCTCACCCCAGCACACTTGTCCTGCCTTGCCAAGGAGTTGTTCTGCCCTGTTGCTGCTCTCGTTGACCCTTCTGCTCATAGCAGAAGCAGCTGCCCATGCTTTCATATGGACTAGAGCCCGGTGGCTCTTCGGGAACCTTCTGGGCTTCTGGTGGCAGGTTGGGGCTGCTAAGGCACCCTACCTGTGGACTGAGTAACTAGGGCTCCTTGTCCCTACTGTTCAGGCTGTCAGCTTCAAACTCTGAGTAACTACTCAATTCTCAGTGGGGTCCTGCTGCTGTTACTGTTTAAGCTGACTTATTATGTGTGTGTATATATATATATATATATATATATATATATATATATATATATGTGTGTGTGTGTGTGTGTATGTGTATATATGTATATATATATATATATATATATATATATATATTCCCTTAATTCTGTTCCACTAGAGGCAGCTAAAACAGTAAGAAAACAAGAATGTAAACTATCCCACGGGTGACTTTTATACAAATGACCTGTTGAAATTATAGTGGGATATATTAGGTTGAATAAAATATGTTATAAATTTTTTAAAAGTTATGCTCATGGAAGCAAGCTCAGGTTTCTCATTAAAATTTTGAAAATGTTTTATTTGGAAATTTCATACAAGTCCAGCATTTAGTGTGCTCTCGATTTTCATTTTTATACTTTTTTCATGGGAAGCACAGTTACTTTTCCATCAAGGGATGCACAAATGTCCCTAAGTACCTCCAGTTCACTCGAATCTGCTGTGAAGTCATACGCATTTCCTAGAATGTGAGCACATGCAATGGTTTCAAAGAAGATATTTCTGAGCAGTGTTGGAAGAAGCGTCTTTGTGTCTGGCCACGTCCGGTGCCTCGCTGCATCCTGAGGATGCCGAGCTGTTCATACTCTGGCGTGTGTGCATTAATCATGTCCCAATTACACACTAATGAGCTCTCCCCAGCTGTTTCTTAGGCTTCCGAGTCCTTGGGTGTCTTAGGGAGGCTGTGACAAGCCACACCACTCGGCCAAGGTGTCTGTCTTAGGAGTGACGGGGAAAAGACGTGGCCTTTTTGAGCTTTTAGGTTTAAGTAGGACCTGGCCTGGCTCCTTATTGAATGTTTCCACAGCACAAGAGTTTTTCCTACCCCGGGACCTCCCGAAGCCCTTGCTTAGCTGCCAAGCATCTGTGTGCAGATTTGTTAGCCTGTATGCCAAAGGCAAGGCACAGCAGAAAGCAGAGGCCAGGCTATAAACTTGCATGTGTTTTTAATGTATGGCTTTGGCATCCTATTTAGTCCTCATTATGGGTCAGTCCAATGCCAAAACTGGCTTTTTCCAACCACACACCTCAGGGCTGGATCCTTCACACTCCATAAATGGCCTCCACCACGCAGGAGGCCACCTGTGTGCCTCTCAGGTACTCACTCAGGTACTTCACGAGTGCCTGACACGTTCTCAGCTCTCCCGAGGTCAGACATATGAGCTCGTGATGGTGGCCAGGAGTCTGTCCACTTGGATCTCACCAGGGAATCTCAGGGAGGTGAAAGTCAGTGTGAGGTCCCAGACTCTTAGGCTGTACCCGAACGTGCCAAGGAACAGTCTGGGACCTGTTCAGTGAACTATAATGCTTTCTGTGTGGCCGTGAGCCTGCTCTGTGATGTCACCATATAATAACACTCTCCATCTTTTTCCCCAAACACCCATTCAATTGTGCCTGAATTGATGGGAATACAGATGTGGGTGGCACCTGGTACCATGGAAACTATATCAATGTGTGGACGTATCATATGGGCATTCTCAAGTCTAAAGAACTGTGTATTGAGATGACTGCAGTCGTGAGATTACTACTATCATGTTGTTCAAATGTCTAGTAGCCATTCTGTAAGAACAGCTCCGTTGCAGAGCTGTGGAGGGTGGAGGATGGCCTGCATGTCTGAGGCTTTGATTGGCTGTGCATTTTGTCATGGGTGTGACATGTGGCCCAGGATAAAGAGAAACAGCAAAGCTTTTCTCTGGAGTCTGAGTGCTGATTGATGATTGATCAGTGTGTACAAACACAACAACTGCAGCTGTGAACTTCCAGATGTTTACAGCCTGAGACTGCTCCCTAAGGACCTTGCTCTGAGGTTCAGGTCTAAGGCAGTAGCAGTAGCAGATCCCCACCGGATCCCAGCTCCTCTGGATGTGGGTCTATGGGTCTGTCCTTCATTCTTCCGACAAGAGGGATGTGGCACAGGGCATGGTGCCACACATGATCCCCGCACTCAGACAGGTGAGACAGGAGGGTCAGCAGTTCAAGGTCATCATTGGTCAGCCTGGTATTTGTGAGACACTGTAAAAACAACAAACCTCTTCAGTTGCTGGGCTTAACAACACATACCAGAGACAAGCAGAGCCCTATGAGTTCAAAGACAGCCTGGTTTATGTAGTGAATTTCAGGCTAGCCAAGGCAACATATAGTGAGACCTTGTCCAAGCAAATAAACAAACAA